>NW_027185697.1:15006896-15024447 GCF_028583685.1 Petaurus breviceps papuanus | reverse complement strand
CAATGTTCTCTTCTTTCTGACATTGTTCTCTCCAGAACTCTGCCTTGAAAGCTTGGTGTCATTCTTGAATCCTCCTGCACAATCCCTAAATAACCAATCTGTCAATGTCTTGTCCTTTCTTCACTCCATCTCATGTAGATGCCACCCTTTTCTCTCCTGTCCCTCAGTCACAACCCTGTTTTAAACTTTCATTATTTCATTCTTGGATGACTGCAACATGCCGATAGCTTGTCTCTGCCTCAAGTCTCTTCCTTGCTTCAATCCACCATCTATGCAGTTGCCAAGATGATTGTTTCTCAAGTTAGGGCCTTATCATGTCATCCTACTCACTTCTTGTTGATCCCCCCCACTTCCTTCAGGATTGTAAGTATAAGTATTGCCTCTGTTGACATTTAAAGTTCTTCATAACTTGGACCTTGCTATCTATGATACAGCTCCATGATCTTCTTTGAGTCCCTCAAAGTGGACCCTCCATCTTGAATCACTGTGTCTGCATTGGCTGTCCTCCATGCCTGGAATGTTCTATACCCCAACCTCCATCCCTGTTTAACCTGTATTATTTCAAGCTGTTACTGTTCAGTCATGCCCAACTCTTTGTGATCCCATCTGATGTTTTCTTGGCAAAGATACTGGAAGAGTTTGCCATTTCCTTCTCCAGTTTGTTTTGAGGAAAATAGGGTAAAGCGACTTGCTCAGGGTTATACAACTAGTAAATGCCTGAGGCCAGATTTGAACTCGGGTCTTTTTAACTCCAAGTCTGATTCTCTATCCTCTGTGCCATCTAGCTGCCCTCCATTCCTTTAACACTGAAATCAAAATCTATCTTCTAAAGGACTCTTCCTCTACTCAGCTGTCAATGGCTTCCCTTCTGAAATAACCTTACCTATCTATAAGTACCTCCTCCATCTTTTGGTTCAATGTAGCCTCCTGATACAAGTTCAAAGCCTTCAACCTCTATCTTTGGTTGTGGAACATGAAGAATAGTATACCTATCACATTCAAATGGTGTTTTGATGTAATTGGAGAAAGATTCTGCAAGGTGATAGAGCTAGTTAAAGTTTTACTGATACAGCTATCTGAATCTTGCCACTAGATGGCTGTCAGCAACTTGATGTTACTTGTGAATATCAAGTAATTAATAAACATTTTGATTGACACTCTTTAATTGAATTTAGTAGAGATCAAGATGCATTTAATGCTAAAAACTATCCCATTGAGGTAATTAGGTGGCACAGTGGATAGAATACTTGACTTAGGAGTAGGAAGACCTGAGTTCAAATTTGAAATCAGCCACTAGCTACATGACCCTGGGCAAGTCACTTGCTCAATCTCTCAATGCCTTGGTTGCCTCCAATGTAAAATGAGTATAATAATAGCACATGCCTCCCAGAGTTTGTAAGGATTAAATGAGGTAAAATTCATAAAATGCCTGGCACACAGTAGGTACTTAATAAATGCTTGTTCCCTTCCCCTCCATCCCACTTATTTTGTATATATTTTCCATGTGGCTATTTGTATATACACTATTTCCCTTCTCCCAAGTTGATTAAATTGTTATTATTTTTATTTCTATTATTCTATTCATTGTTCTTAATTCTGATATACTTCCAGACTGTAATACAAAAGGAGAAAAACAATTCATGCCTCAGATTGGGTCTTATACTCAATAATTCCTGTACATTCATTCTGAAAGTTATCCAATAGGCATTTAGTAATGGCCTACTCTGTGTCAGGGCCCAGGAACATCAAGCTATCAAAAGAGAAATAATCCTGGCCCTCAAGGAACTCATTGTCCTGCAGAAAGTGTGCAAGGTATACCCAAATAAGGACAGGTAATATGCTGGAGAATTACCCAGAAACTTTTGAGGATTCCAGGGACATTGTGACTCATCATTTGCCTTTCTGACTGCTTTTGATATCTTTGTAGGGTCAAAGGCTCTTGTCAAGTGGGAATGACAATGCCAATTCTGAGTCTTATCTTGATTGCACTAGCCCTAAAACTCTCACCTCATAGGTACCTTTTGGGGCCACTGTGACTGGAGGGTGGAGCTCCTCCTCAAACTTGCCTTTAAGAAGGGCACCCAAGCCAGCTACCTCTTCATTTCCCACTTTTCTGCTCTTCTTTATTCTTCTCCATCTTGACCCTCCTCTGGCTACCTTCCCACCCCCTCCCTTTTTCAGCGTTTTTGTATGTATTGCCTTTCCCCATTGGATTGTAAGCTCTCTGAGGGAAGTGTTTAATCAACACTGTGCCTGGAATTTCTCAATAAATCTTTTTTTTTGACTGATGGTGGTAGAGAGACAGAGTGTTATATTTATAAAAAGATAGACTGTTTCTATCTGGCTCTCTCTTCCTTTGATCTCTTGGGAATATCATGAAACTCTATAACATTGATTGAAGTGGGGTAGATAGGCTGGTCCTTCTCAGTAAGGCATCTTGTTGACTCTTTCCACATGTCACCCAGAGTTAAAGAACTCCACTGAAGAAGTTTGTGTGTCCAAGCATCTGACTGTCTTTTCTGTTATCAATTTTCTTTACTGAGTAGATGACTGATCATCTACCTTGAGGTGGACATGTCCAACCCTGGAAGTGACTTTGTGAGAAGAGGTCTTTAGGCCTTGGCTCCTTATAATGAACTGAGTGGAAAGAAGGGGAGAGTTTATTCATTGGAGAGGATGGCCATCAACAAGAGGTAGAGACCAAGCCCTAGCTTGGCTTGTTAGAAGATAACAATTTGGAAGGAGACAGAACAAAACTGAGGAGAAAGAGAAAGTGCTTGATCAGCAGTCTTGCAAGCTGCTGTATGTTCTCATGAGGTTAAAGTGTCAGCTTACATTTGGATTACTAGTTGTTACTGAGTTCTGTTTTGTATCATTCTTTCAATGTACATTGTGAAACTTTGGTATTTATTTTGCATGTGTAGACTGAAATACCTGTCCCATAATGTATTCACGTATAACTAATATATAGGATATTGCATATCTTTATACAAGATATTGAGTATCCTTATATAGGATATTGTGTATTTTTATACAGGGTATTGAGTATCTTTACGTGGTATTTTTTATACAGGGTATTAAGTATCTTTATATAGAATATTGGCTATCTTTCTACTCTCCTCTTTCAGAAGACATAGACATGAATCCAAAACAAGAATAATAAAAATAAACAAAGAGGGAGGCTAATCTTGCCTCTCCTCCCATGAAATGCCAGGCCCCCCTAGGAATAAACCTGCCCCAGACCATAGACCTGAGGCTAGAGTAAAGGAGACCTTTGGAAGAGGGAGTGGACACAGTACCTTCCACACCCTTCACTGACTTCCTACCGATTATAAATTATAATATGATACGATATAATGCAATGGGATACAATGAAGTACAATGCACCATGCATATG
The DNA here is from genome assembly GCF_028583685.1 of Petaurus breviceps papuanus. Lineage (NCBI taxonomy): Eukaryota > Metazoa > Chordata > Mammalia > Diprotodontia > Petauridae > Petaurus > Petaurus breviceps. The sequence goes on along the minus strand of NW_027185697.1, from coordinate 15,021,050 downwards.
ATATGTATGACATGACATGGCACAGCCCAACACAACAAACAACATGACATGACATGACATGATATGACATGATATGATATAACATGATACACCACCACAATCCAGAACCTTCAATTCTTCGCCAAGTTAACCATTTTCAGATGCTTCAAACAATCCTCATATAGCAAGAATTCAAGGACTTATGAAGTCACGGTTGCCCTCCTCTTCTTGTTCTTTAGCTCCTCTGTCTCCCCCACCCCACCCCAGGAAACTAGGTGACACAGTGGATTGAATACCAGGTCTGAAGTCAGGAAGACTTATTTTCCTACATTGAAATATGGACTTAGGCACTTAACTAGCTGTGTGACCCTGAGCAAGTCACTTAACCGTGTTTGTCTCAATTCCTTTGCCTGTAAAATGACCTGGAGGAAAAAAAAAAACAGAGAAAACAACCCTGATATCTCTGCAAAGAAAACCTTAAGTTGGGTCATGAAGAGTTGAACACAATTGAACAACAAAGTTTTTTTTCTTAAATTTTGGCACCAAGAGCTGAACACAATACCGCACAAGATATGGTCTGACAGCTGGACAGATGCCTTTATATCCTGCTTCTTTTAATGCAACCCAAGCTCCCATTATTTTTTTAACTACCACATCATAACTACTGCCTCATATTTCAGTCCATTAAAACTTTCAGATCTTTTTCAGAAAAACAAAAACAAAGACAGCTGTCTCACTAGGCTTCCCCCAATCTGTACTTGTGAAATTGATTCTTTGCAGCCATATGCAGAACTTTCTAATTGTCCTTTATTAATGTTCATCTTCTTATTTCCAGTCCAGGACTGACATCACCTAGGCTAGCCTACCACTGAGCAAGCTTACCTTGAGTATGCACCATGATCCCCAGCATAGAAAGCAGAAGACCTAGAGTCATGGTGGCTGAGGATGAGAAGTGGGGCCTGCTCCCACAAGCCTTGCAGCCTCAAGAGCGTCTCTGCTTTATATCTTCCTAGCTTCTCCTTCCAAACCAAAAGGTTCAACTCAGGGTCTCCTCAGTCCTTAAATGCTGTAGAGTTTCGTAATGGAGCCCTTTAGCTGCCTGTAAACAGCTAGGACATCGCTCTGAGTAACTTCCTGACACGAGACAGGACCACAAAGCTGGAGGGCCCCAGGCACTTCTGGCAAGTTTGTATTAAGTCAAAGGACCACTCTAGAGGACCTGGGGGCCATATGTGGCCTCTAGGCAACAGGTTCCCCACCCCTATCTTAGTGCAATTCCTTCTTTTCTACAGAGAAAGAAACTAAGGCTAGAGAGGAGGAAACTGACTTTAGGAAAACTTGTCTTTTTCTGACAGTTACCAGGTCTCTGGGACTCCCACACTGAAGCACTGTGTGAGTGATGGAGGGACCTTGCTCTCATCTGTTCTGCTGGTGTTCCTGAGAAGTTTTCTTCTCTTCAGTGCTTCCCTCTGCTTACTGAAAACAAGGTGTCTGGGACCCCATTCTCTCTAGGTATTTTTCCTATGATAATACAAGTATATTAAGCCGTTTCTGTGGGCTAAGCCTTGTATTAGGTTCTGAGGATATAAAAACAAAACAAACAGAAAAATAAAATGGGAACAATCTTTGCCCTTCAGTAAAGTATATTCAATCCCATTCAGTAAACATGTATCAAGTATTTACTATATGAGTCACTGGCAATCTCAGAAAAGGAAAGGAAGGAGGAAAGGAGGGAGGGAGGGAGGAAAGCTTGAAGGGAGAAACAGTAAAAAAGGAAAAATCTCTCAAAAAGTTCACATTAAAATAACTGAAAAAAATAAACAGATTGATAAATAGGCACATAGTATTTAAATCTTTTTTCTTATATTATTTTAATTACCCAAGATATTGAGAGCTATATCATATACTAATGATTTTTAAAGATATAGAGAGGAAAAAAATATTTCAACAAAAACTAATCAACATATCACTAAACTACATAAATTGCCCCAGGCAACTCTCTAAAAAAGGGGTTCCCAAATTTATTTGACCTACTGTACCCCCTTTTTTTTAGAAAAATATTCAGCACCCCCCCCCCGGAAATCTACTTTCTTTAACCCTCTAATTGTTTTTGTAAATTTGCTTCATTTCAAATATATATATATATATATATATATATATATATATATATTTAAAATGATGCATCTTCAATTTGATAATTATTGTAAATTTGTGGGTTTTCTGCATTGAAATTTTGATGACAATGTTGCATTATATAACTATATAGTATTGCATTGTAAACAAGTCATTACACACACAAATTCCTGCTGATGCATGCTGGACTTCCAACAAGTCCAAATCATTCAGTAACAACAATATTGTAAACACAACAATATTGAAAGAGTTAAAAACATGGATCTATGCCCCACCATGATTCTGGAGGATGGCATGGGATGAGGCATGCCATTCCCCCAACTGCCAGAGGGGTGATAGTCTCTGTATGCTAAAGGCCTTTATTTTTTTGGACATGGCCAATGTACAAATTTGTTTGGCTTGACTATGTGCATTTCTTGCAAGATACTTCTCCTTTTAATTGTTTGTTCAGACCTTTTGTTGGAATTGACCACTGCTGAGTTATAATTTGCATTTTGTGTTTTTATTTAGAAAATAATGTAATCATTATGTCTTTAACTCTGTTACACAACAGTGATTTTTTTCAAAAATATCTTATCTTCTTTCCTTAAGCTTCCACTGTCCCTTTATTTTTTTCACTATTATGGAATTATTATTATTCAATGCCCCCCAATTGCACCTGAGACTACTACCACCCCACTAGATTATTCCAGTGACCCTCAGGGGGCAATATCACCCACTATGGGAATATATGCTAGAATAATAAATTGCAATGAAGGTGTAGATCTTCATTGGTAGAGAAAATTTCTTTATCCATATTTACATATCTATATGTGTCTGTATGTATGTTGTGTGTATGTACATATGAGGGTATATATGTATATTCATGGATATGTGTATGCATGTGTGTATATGTATTTATATATATATATATATATATATATATATATTTCCCTTCAACCTTCCCACTATTTTTTTTTTTTACAAACAATGGGGGTGTGGAGATTCTTTCTCAAAGCTCTTCTCTTGGACCAAGGTCAGCTATTAAAATTACAAAGCAAAGTTTCAACTTTCTTTTTGTTGTTTCTCATTCTAATCATGTATTACAAGCTGTTAAAAACTGTCGTTGTTTGCTTGTTTCATTCATGTCCAACTCTCAGTGATCTCATTTGAGATTTTCTTAGCAAAGATATTGGAGTGGTTTTCCATTAATCCCTCCTAAATGGTTTTTAAGATCTTTAATGAATTACCTTGGATCCCTTGTTATATTCTCTCTTTTTTTTTTACTTAATTCTTTCTAATTAAAAAAAATCTCTACTTTCTTGCCCTCTCACCACCAAAACCCTACCCTAACTGGGAAGGTGGAGAAGTATATTGCAAGAAATGCACACAAATAAGCCGAACAAATTTGTATGTTGGCCATGTCCAAAAAATGTGTGCATAGAGAGTGCATCACCCCTCTGGCAGTTGGGGGAATGGCATGTTGTATCAGCAATGCAATATTCACAATGCCTACGGTAATTACAGATATGCTGATGTAGTTATCAATCATAAAATATATCAGGCTTGCTATATAGGGGATGAAGAAAGAACATTTATTAAAATACCAAAAGACTGAGTCCCAAAACCAGAAAGTCAAAGCCATCAGAGTAGTTATGAAATTGGCACAGGTAGATAAAGTAGAAAGCACCCACATTCTCAAGCCTTTAAAACAGAACAGGCTACCTCAGGCAAAGGTCCTCCTCTCCCCACTCACAGCAACCACCCAGCGTCCAGGGAAGTGCGCTCCCAGCAGCTCTGGCCCCTGACAGTCCTCAGCAGGAGTCCTTAGCAGAAATTCTGGCTGACTCAAAAAGGGGTTCGCGCTTCCACTGCCGCTGCCTCTGCTGCAGCTGCCGCCATCGTCGCCACTGCTAGCCACCGCAGGAACTCTAGCTTGGCTTCTGCTTCCTCTTGCTCTGCCCCTTCCTGCTATGTCAGCAAGTCCAATGGGGCATGGAAGATCTTTAAATACCATAACCCTTACATTTGTCTCATCACATGTAATCCTCCAGAATCATAGGTGTGCAATGATCCATGTTCTTAAGTTTTTCAATAGTCTTGTGTTTGCAATATTGTTGTTATTGAATTAATTATTCTCATGGTTCTTATCATGTTATTCTGGCATCAGCTCAAATAGGCTTCTCAGACTTCTCTGAAAATACCCTCTTCATCCTTTGTTATAAGAGAATGTCATTCCATTACCTTCATATGCCATACATTGTTCAGTCATTCCCCTGAATAGAGGTGATGAACTCTCTATTTTATTGTACCTTGTTTTTTACTAATCTGTTATATACTATGTTAACATCTACATATATATATGTAAATACACACACAGAGACCTGTACATATAAACAAACATAGTATATAACCTGCTTGAGGGCAGGGCCTATTTCCCCTGACTTTGTTTCCTCAGCTTCATAGGAAGTAACTTTCTAATAATTTTGTTTATTAAAAAGACAGGAAATCAAGAGTGGGGAACAAAATGTAGAGGCCAGGAAATATTGAATGGTTGGGCCATCAGACAGTCACTAGTCAGCAAGCATTTACTAAGGATTTACCCTGTGCTAAGCAGTGGGGATGCAAAAAAAAAAAAAAAAAACAAAACGAAAAAATAGTCCCTACTTTCAAGGAATTCCCAGTCTAATGGAGGAGACAACATACAAACAAGTATATTCTCACACATGTACTGTATATGTTCACACACATGTACAGTATAAATTAAGGATGAACTCAGAGGAAAGGCATTGGGGAGAGGTAGAGAAAGTGGGGATTGATCTGAATCTTAAAGAAAGCCTCAGAAGCAAGAGGGAGGAGGGTCAGAATTCTAGTCTTGGGGATCAGCTATGGCAAAGGCATGGAACTGGGAGAGAGCGTATCATATGTGAACAACAACAAAATAAAGAGTACCTTTGGATTGAAAATTTAGGGTAGGAGAGGACACTGGGAGAAAATAAGTTCATTGAAAAAGCATTCAGAGGATTATGTTCAGTCCTGGGTATCATATTTTAGGAATGACATAGGTAAGCTGGGGAGAAGCCAGAGGAGGACAGCCAAGAAAGCCAAGAGCTTAGAACTGAGGCTGCGTAAGGACGGTTGAAGACAATAGGAATGTTGTATTGGAGAATCGAAGGGTAGAAATAATGATTGCCAATTCAAGGATGTGAAAGTCTGCACAGCAGAAAAGAGCTAACCTGATTCTACTTGACCTCAGAGGGCAGAATGGCTATCCAAATTCCAGAAAGGCAGATCTGAGCTTTCTATAAGAAAAATATTCTAGTAGAGCTATCCCACTATGGAAGAAACTGCTTCCAAAGTCAAGTCAAATCAAGAAGCATTTATTAATCATTTACTGTTTGCCAGGTGCAGGCAGAAGTTTGGGAGGTTTTCAATTAGAGTTTGCATAACCACTTGTTGAAGAGTGCTTTAGAGGAGATCCCAGTTCAGATATGTGCAGCGTGAAATGGCATACTGCCATCCATCCATAATGGTCAACATTGAACTCCTTACACAGAAATCTCTATCATCTTTATTTACATTGGCTGGCCCTCCATACCTGGAATGCTCTCTCCTCATCTACTACCTTAGAATCTTTGGTGAAAAGTGACACATTCTACAGGGGACCTTTCCTGGCCCCCACCTCCTAGCACCATCCACTTCCTTTTACTCTGTATTTATTTTGTAGGTTCATATTATATATTACCTAGGACTTCCCTAGATCAATGAAGACATGGGTCCTGTCCCTATCCTTATTCTAACTGATGAATGGATGACTCCTGAGCTCCCTTCTCACTCTGAGATTCAGTGGTTCTATGAAATCTTAAATCATCTTGTGAGGCTCTGGAAAGCACTCAGCAGATGTCAGTTTATATGAAGTTAAGCATGAAAATGAGAACTATGGCAATATTTTGGGGAGAGTTCATTTGTTTCCTAATCCATCTGGAAGAAATAAGAAACAGCCAGAATGTAAATGTTCCATTGGATATACAAATGAGCTACAAGAGCTAAACTGAGGACTGGAATGGGGGTCATGAAATGACTAATCTCTGACCACAAATATTTTACTCCTGCAGAGCCCCAGGCAACCTGGGTCATGGAGAAGTGTACAAGCAGAGAAGAAATATTGGGACTCCATCTTCTTGGAAAGTCAGCAGAGCAGCACTGTGACCATTCCTGGCTAGGAAGATATAAACATAGATAGGGATGGCAAATGTCAACTTCAGAGAATCCCTGAAAGGGGCCAGATGGTGAGTGAAAAAAGCAGCATCAGCAAATATCCACAGGACAGTCAGGGTCCTCCCCCTATAGCAGAAAAGGAAAATATGGGTGACAAACTTTATTCAGAGCACTGAAATGAATTTGGTGGGGAGGACCAGACTTAAAACCTAGAAAAGGAAATGACATGTGAATAAATATCTGTAATAGACAATGCAATATCCAACAAGGACAAAATGGAGCTCATTAGCATTCACCAAAGCCCATTGCTCCATTATTTCCTTATTGTTGTGGAGAGCAACACAATCTTTTCTATTCATTCAGGTTTGCAGCTTTTCTACTCACATCCTCAGAACATTGGACTTCAAAATGTATACCATATTCCTCAGGGTAGTTTTTCACTTTACTATAAAACTTTATTAAAAATACATGTGTATTATTATCACTAATTTCTACCTGACCTTCATTTCCCCCATATTTTTTTTCTTTTACCCAGAAATTCATCTCTTAAAACAAAGGACTCTTTTGGAAAAACAAAAGAAAAAGGAAAAAAAAATCAGCAAAATCAATCAACATACTAAAAACCTAGACATTATTTGCTATATACCACATTCATCTGCAAAGAAAAGTAGGAAGGGGATGTATTCTCATCTCTTCTTTGGAGCCAAGCATATTCTTTAAAAGCTTGTAGTATTATGGTGGGTAGCTGGTGCAGAGAATGGAGCACTGGCCTTGGAGTCAGGAGGACCTGAGTTCAAATCTGGCCTCAGACAATTAACACTTATTAGCCATGTGAACTCAGGCAAGTCACTTAACCCCAATTGCCCAGACTTCCCCCCTCCGAAAAGCAAACACAAACAAAAATCTTATAGCATAACATTTCAATTGTTTTGTAGGGTTTTCCCCCTTCCATTTACACTGCTGTAGTCATGTATATTGTTTCCTCTATTTCAATTTGTATAAAGTCATATAAGCCTTTGCATGCTTCTCTGTATAATTATATTCATCACTTCTCACACCACAGTAATTTTCTTTTTCATACATGCAACAGGATTTATTTAGCAATTCCCCTATCAATGGACATCTATTGTGCTTTCACCTCTTTAGTATCAAAAAATAAGTAGTATGATAGCTTTTTTTTTTTTTAAAGCAATCCGGGTTAAGTAACTTGCTCAAGGTTATATGGCCAGTTATTTCTGGGTGTGGTGCTGAGTATCTGAGCCTCGATTTGATCCAGGTCATCCCGACACTGGAGCCGGTGCTCTTACTCGCTGAGCCACCTGGCCGCCCCTAAGCAATTGGGGTTAAGTAACTTGTGCAAGGTTACAGGGCCAGGTGCTTCTGGGTGGGTGCTAAGTGTCTGAGCCTGGGATTCGATCTCCAGGTCTTCTCAACACTGGAGCCGGTGCTCTTACTCGCTGTGCTACCTGGCCACCCCTATGATAGCTTTTCTTATGGATACAGAGGCTTTTCTCCAAATTTCAATAATTCAGATTCCATACAAATATATGGATTGTCATAGTATTGTCATAGTTCAAACCAAAGTATGGTTGAATTGTTAAAAGATGAATGAGTAAATAAGGTATCTTAAGATAATGTGATAAAATTATAATGGAAATTCTTAACCTTTGTAAGGAACAATCCATATTTAAGTACTTTACAAAGAGCATAGTGATAGTTGAGGAGAGATCAGGTGTCTTCCTGAGCCATCTGAAGGAAATTAGAAAGAGCCAGAATATAAAAACTCCATCAATTATATAAATGCACTACATGGGCTAACCCAAGGAATGAAATGGTGGCCAATGATTTAGCAAAATACTTGGCACATGGTAAACAATAAATGTTTCTTTCCTTGTTGACTTTACATTCACCCAGTTATATACCAAATCCTGATGCTCTAGCTACATGTAGAAATCACGTAATCAAAATATGCAAATACAAACTATAAATCCAAACAATAATGGGAAAAATGTAATATCACCTAGGGGCAGGGAGGAGAAATCTACACAAATTTTACCTGCAAAATAGTACTGGAAGTGAACTAGAACATCAAGAAGGAGACACAAGGAGAAGTCCATTGAGAAGTCCACAGAATGCAAGAATACTGATGGTGCCACACTTCTTTTTTTTTTTTTTTTAAGCAATTGGGGTTAAGTAACTTGCTCAAGGTTACACGGCCAGGTGTTTCTGGGTGGGTGCTGAGTGTCTGAGCCCGGGATTCGATCTCCAGGTCTTCTCAACACTGGAGCCGGTGCTCTTACTTGCTGTGCTACTTGGCAGCCCCAATGTGCCACACTTCTTTTAAAATAATTTGGAGCCATATTGGGATGGGCTTAAAACAGCAAATAGAGGAACTTTTCTTCCTCTTCCTTGTTGCAGGGTAATGTATGACAAGAGATATAACAGCATTTCAATAACTTCTTTGCTACATCCTAATGATAGCACCCAGAAACCTTAACACTCCTGTTGCCCCTGGCCAAACATCCCATCCTTCCTAGGCTAGTCTTCCCCATATTGTACCGTGCATTTCATTTCCTTTCTTCCCCAGGGTCAGACTCTGAAGTGAACAAATAGCATGATGGAGTAGAAGAAAGATGACCTGATATGAGAACACTGGATTCAACTGCTGTCTCTCAACAGTAACTGTGGAACCCTGGGGAATTTTTTAAGCATCTCTGAGCCTCAGTTTCCTCATCTATAAAATAATGATAATCTACCTGACAATGTTGTTGTTTTTTTGGGGGGTGATTCAAATGAATTAGTCAACAAACATTTATGAAGTATATTATTATTTTTCAGGCACCAGTAATAAGTAAAGAAAGGCAAAAATATCTCCCTTGCCCTTAAAGAGGTCACAGTCTAATGGATTTGTTTTGATTACCCCAAAGAGTGCAGAGCTAGGAGCAATGAGCTGAAGTTTTGAAGAGGAAAATTTAGACTCAATCTCAGGAAAAATCAACCTAACAATTAGATTTTTCCAAAACCAGAATGGGCTGCTTTTAGAGGCAGTAAGTTCCCCCTCGGTGCATACAATTCGGAGTCTAGGGTCAGAAAGACCTGAGTTCAAATCCAGCATCAGACACTTACTAGCTATGTAACCCAAGGCAAGTCACTTTATTCTGTTTGCCTCCGTTTTCTCATCTGTAATGAGCTGGAGAAGGGCATAGCAAACTATCCCTGTATATTTGCAAAGAAAACCCTAGATGGCGTCGCAAAGAGTCAGATACAACTGATCAAACAACAGCAAATATATACACACATGTATATATGTTACATTAGAAACGTTGAGAGATTAAACCCACAGAGTGCACCCACTTTGTGACAAGTCTCCTGTGATAAAGTGAAGCAATTAAGCAGAACTGACCTCAGCTGAAAGCTCCTGTAGCATTCCACATCTGTAGTACCTTATCTCTATTTTAAAGTTGTTTTTAATAAATAGAAATTTATTTCATTTCCACCCTGTAACACACAGGGAAAATCAAATTCCTTGTAAAAATATGCATAGTCAAGTAAATTTATTTAGTGGTCTGTGTGGATGGATGGTTAGAAAGGGAGAGACAGAGACAGACAGAGATAGAGACAGAGAAAGAGAGATAGAGAGAGAGAGACAGAGACAGAGAGAGAGAGAGGAAGAGAGAGAGAGAGGGTTATCCTTATAATATTGTTGTTACAGTAAAAAAAATTATCTTGGTTCCATTCACATCACAGTGCATTACTTCATACAGGCCTTTCCATGTCTCCAAAAGCATATATTTCATCCTTTTTTAAAATACAGAACAATATTATACTACCATATTCATATACAACTTCTTTGTAAATCATTCCTCAAGTAATAGGCATCCTTTTAAGTTCCATCTTTTTAGTTTGTGGCTGTTATTGCTGCTGCTGTTGTAACACAATAAAAAAGGGACTGCTGTAAATATTTTTCTACATGGAGAACATTTTGAAATTTCTTTGATCTTCTTTGGATATAGTCTTAGTAGTAATATATTGGGGTAAAAGGAATAAGACTGTTCAGTTATTAACATATTGTGTATAATTCCAAATTGTTTTCTTGAGTTCACCAATGCACACTTTACAAAGGTACTTCAATGTGCCTGTTTTCCCACATCCCCTCCAATATTTCCCATTTCCCTTTTTTGGTTCTTGCCAATTTGATGAGTGTGAATCTCAGAATTTCTTCAATTTGCATTTTTAAAAAATTATTAGTGATTTAGATATTTTTCCTATGGTGATAAACTTAGTTTCTTTCCTTGAAAACTTCCTGTTCATTTCTTATAACTATTTGCTTATTGGAGAATGACTCTTTCCCTTCTAAATCTGCATCAGGTCATTACATATCTTGGAACTGAGATCTTTATCACAAAAGATGGTGGAAAGATGATTTCAATTTATTATTTCCTTTTGAATCTTAACTTTCTAATATTTATTTCAGGAAAACTTTTTTAAAATTTTATGTAGCTCAAGTCATCCATATTATCTTCTGTGATCTTCTCTGTCTCATGTTTGTTTACAAACTCTTCCCCTTATGAATACATCTGGGAACTAATTTTTTCCATGTTTCTCTAATTTATTTATGTTGTTCCCTTTATTTTTAGGTCACATTTTCATTGATAACTTAGCTTGTTATAAGGCATAAGATATAAGTAAAAAAATCTAATTTCTTCCATGTTGCTGTCTAATTTGAGATTGACACCTAATCTGGTTCTCCCAAATAATATGTAAGAAGCACAGTGTCTTGTATCAATGAACAGATGACAAAGTCTGACAATATAGGAACTTTTCCCCAAAAAAATATCCTTGAGATGCCTTCAAATAAATTGTGCTAGAATCAAAACTTTATCACAAACAAAAGTTTTCCATTGGTTACCTAGGCATACTATGGTTCCAAAACCATGTAAGAACAATGTTTTTAATAGATGACACACCGATTACCTGCAATCTCCAAAGTATTGGGAGTCAAAAGCTTTTTTTTTAATAGACTCAGGAAAAAAATTAAAAACCAGGGATTGACAAGATAAATTCCATATTACTCCTCCCATGCTCTCTGCTACTACAATTACTCTGATGAAGCTTTTTAATGAATGTCCATCTTATCTGCCAAAACTCATTCAAATGCAAAAATAAAAACATTCCTGTGTAATACTTCATTAAACAATGAATAACTAAAAAAATCATAATAATAGTGGAATAGCCTCATCCTCATACTATTTCTATATGATCACTATAAAAATGAGAAAAATAAGAGTAATAATGAATATAATGATGACTGACACATCTGTGGTGTTTTAAGTTTCTTAAAACACTCATAATATCATCTTATTTCAATTTTGCAATAAACTTGTGGCAATAAAACTACTTTTAATATTCCCATTTTCTGGATGAAGAAATGGAATTTTGGGGAAGTTACAAGATATCCCCGTGGTCACACACACATTTTGCATCTTTTCAGAACTTTCTGAGTTTTAGTCATTAAAACCTAGGCTCAGAGGCCATTGCGTTCTATGATCACAGGCACAGAAAAACATTACTAGTGTATTATAATTAGAAGGGTGGACTGAATGTGTCATGAAAGTCTCATCTCATGTCAGAGCACGTTGCAGTATATCATATTACCTCTCATAAGCATAGCATTAATGAATATTCTAAATTCAATTGAAATGAGTTGGAGAGGAATATGTCAAATTGAATTGAGAGTAATTTATTTTCAAATGAAGGGAAAATCATTTATTAACCATTTACTTTGTGCCAGACATTTTTCAAATCACTTTACAAATATCATCTCATTTGAGCTTTACAAATAAACCTAGAAAGCATGTACTATTTCTATGTCCATTTTATAGTTGAGGAAACTGAGGGATTTAGAGCTTAAGTGATATGCCTAGGTAAACTAGTTAGTATCTAAGACTGGATTTGAACTCAGATCTTCCTGATCCCAGGTTGAGCACTATATCCACTCTGCTACCCAGTTCCCTCTAAATGTTTGAAGATATCTGCTTGCCCTGGCTAGAAACAGTTGTTACCTCAGCATTTATGGGACTTTGATTCCAGAAAGACTTCAGACCTTATTAGAGTGGTTGCTTCATTTCCCTCAGCCTATTGGATGGTTGATGACTGCTTTAGGTGGACAGGTACCTACATTAGCCTTCAGCTAGAATGTTGTAGTTATTGGGAATAATGTCTTTATAAAGCTCTCATTTGTGCCTAGTGCTTCACATTCATTATCTGATTTAAACCTCCCCATAACCTTGTGAAATCGATGTTAATATTTCCCCAACTTTACAGATGAGGAAACTGAGGCAGAGGTTAACCTACTTGCCCATTGGCATACAGCTGGTAAGTGTCAGGAACAAGATTTAAATTCATGTCTTTCTAAATTCAGGTCAAGTCCTCCAATTCCAGCACCCTGTGGAATCTCTTAATAATAGATGGCCATTTTCACAGGCTTCATTGATTATCTCACTCATTCCCTTTGCGGGGGATGGGCAATTGAGGGAGTGGAGACCCCAGATAAGAGATCTTGCTGGGTTTCAGTTGCTCTTACTTTCCTTTTTTTATGTCACTTGTCAAAGCAGCCTTTGCGGTGACTCCATAGATGGGTTTCTTTCTTGGAAATGAGTCTCCAGAGGCAGCTGCCAAGTTTATGTTGTGGTAACATTGGCGGTTTTCATGGTTTCTTATAGGATCTTTGCTGAACACATATCATTGTCCCTTGATTTTATAGCTCTTCTAAATCACTGTGTGTTTGTATATTTTATTGAGCTGTATTCCTGGAAGGAACATCATGAAACATAACACTTCCTAGGATAAGAATTTCAGAAAAAGAGAAATGTTTATCCCAAGAAAACTGTATGCTGAGTGCAGCTGACTGACCTAAATAGTGGGATACTCCTGGTTGCTTTTCCCAAGTGACAACCCCACAGAATGGCGAGGCAATGACATTGTCTTGGGAAAGTGCAACCAAGCAAGAGAATAATCCAAGGACAAGCAGTAAGAATAAGAAGTCAAAAGGCCATTTAAGCTACTCACTGGATAATCAGAGATTGGCCTCATTGTGGAAGTTCAAATTCATAGAATTATAGTGTCAGAGAAAGGAAGTGTCATCTTGTCTAATTCCTTACCTAAAGTATAAATTGTTGCCTGGACCATAGCAAGAGCTTAATCATTCTGTTGTCTTGGTGCTTACAATATTCCCCCAAAGTTTTCATCCAATCTAAATGAAATGAGTAGGAGAGGAATACTCCAACTCATCCAATTAAAGAGTTTCAGTCACTTGAAACCCTTTCAAGTTTATCCATTCTAGGGTCATACAGCTCTGATTTGGAGGATGTGATATTGAGCTAAAATATGCTTACCCTGTCCCTTCAGACCATTGGTCCTGAACATGCATTCTGAAAACCAGAGTATTCAGTAACTCTATGTCCAATGGACAAACCGTCACCTCACATTGTGATCATTTTTTTCTTCTAAACCTTCCCTTCTTGAGACTAAACACCCCAGACCCTTCAACTGAGCCTATTATAAAATTGTTTCTGCTCCCACATTAGGTCCTGATTATTATAACAATAGTTGTATCAAGACATAGAAGATAATAGAAAGAATGGTCGCTCATTATCCTTCATTCTTGGAGAGGACCAAAATGACATCACTTTATTGGGTCAAGGCACAGTGTGTCTAACTGGCTGATAAGACCAATATGAGGTCTGAAGGCTCTATCACAGGTCAGGTACAAATAGCCTATAGATGATAGGTAGATAGGTAGATAGATAGATAGATAGATAGATAGATAGATAGATAGATAGATAG
>NW_027185697.1:14986456-15006886 GCF_028583685.1 Petaurus breviceps papuanus | reverse complement strand
TAGATAGATAGATAGATAGATAGATAGATAGATAGATAGATAGATAGATAGATAGATAGATAAATACAGACAGACAACCTATTTTTATCTTCATCATTTGGGGTACATGCCATTATTATAATTCCCATTTTATAGATGAGGATGCTGAAGATTAGAAAGGGTAAATGAGTTGTAATAGACATATGTCTAATAAATGTTGGGCATAGTATTTGATCCCAGGATTCCCTAGACTGCAAATTCTTTGCTTAATTAGTAATTTTCTTTTGGGATGGAATAAGGATCATTGACCCTACTAAGGAAAGGGGGGTTTTGAGGGCACATTCATTTATCAAGGAAAAGTAATAAAGAGAATACCCAATGCCCTGAGAGTGCTGTGCTTGCAGGTTTAGTTTAAACTTAAGAGTATTTAAGAAAAAATGAAGCATATAAATGTTCAGAATATACTGTTGGGTTAGAAACTCCATTATTATAAAAAAGAATGACAGTTTCTGCAAAGACAATGCTATCTCAGAGGGAAAATAAAGATGGCAGAATGAGTGGTAGCATTTAAATTGAGCTTTCTTCTAGGAACTAATAAATTCTCAAACTATTCAAATTTATCTAGGATATCAGGGATGCAATGGTCACAAGCAATAATTCAATCTACTCATGTCTAACCATCCTAAGTAACTCTCCCCATAGTCTCCCATAAGTTAATCATAGGAGGTCTACTGGGCTTCCTGGGGGAAGGGTGGATCTTCCTCATATTTTGTGGACTTCTCAAAGATACAGGTAAAACATATGGACTTTCCCATGTTATCATCATTGTTGTAGCTGGAATCACCAACATCATTGTTATTGTTATTTAAGTTATTTATCCTTCTTACTCAAAATGTGAGTAGTTCATATATATCTTTTTTTTTTTTTTTTGCTTTTTGAAGGGGGACGGCAGGGCAATTGGGGTTAAGTGACTTGCCCAAGGTCACTTGGCTAGTAAGTGTCACGTGCCTGAGGCTGGATTTGAACTCAGATCTTCATGACTCCAGCACCGGTGCTCTATTCACTGTACCACCTAGCTGCCCCTTACCTTATTTTTAATCAATCTTTTCATTTAATCAATCTTTTAATATGTGATATATTTTCCCGCTTAAATGGCTAGAGAGCTAGCTTTATGGACTCCAGAAAGATCTAGATTCAAATTCTGTTTTGATACATACTGCCTTTGAAACCAACAGCTAGTCACTTAACCCTTGAATGCTCTTAAAAAAAACTCTTTAAGAATATAAACTCAAAAGAAAATATCAATCTATATTGGTAGAGAAAATTTCTACAGCTGGGAGTTGCATTAATGAAATTATAAGCATGTTCTCAATTCCATTGTTATTCTCTTACTTGAAATCTTCATGTTTCCTTATTTGCCATAAATCCTGCTCTCATTGAATATGTGCTATTCCATTGACTTCTGAGTTTTATTCATCTTTAATTCAGACATTGTAGTGGTCCATAATTATAGGCATGCCAAAATATTAATAAAATATTGGAATTTTTCAAAGGGGCTCTCCCTAATCTGGCTCTATCCCACTTTTTCAGAATCTTATTCATTACTCCTCTGATACATTCCTCTCTGGTAAAACTGGACAGCTTGCTTCTCCTCAGCCACTGGATTTTATCTCCTTTTCCTATATTTTGCATAGGCTTGATCCCATGAATCAAATGCAAAGCTATTTTTTTAGCCCCTATTTCTTAAAAACCTTAGCTCCTTTTAAGGAGCAATTTAGATGGCACTCTCTTTAAAGATCTGTCTGGATCCCTTCATTTCTTAGAGTCCCCACCACCCCTGAATTGTTTGTATTTGTTTTCTCATCAGGAAAATGTGATTCCTTTCAAAGGAAGGAAGGAAGGAGTTCTACACAATTCCTACTATGAAGAGATATATAGTCTTTTAAAATATTTATTTATTTTAATTTTCAACATTCATTTCCACAAGATTTTGAGTTACAAATTTTCTCCCCATCTCTCCCCTACATGCCACCCCAAGATACTGAGCCCATTGAATATCCTTTCTCCCAATCTGTTCTCATATCCTCCCTCATCCCCCTTAACTTTCAAATAGGGTTAGATGGATTTCTATACCTCAGTGCCTGCATATCTTATTTCCCAGTTGTATAAAAACAATTAAAAATATATTTGTTCTTAAAACTTTGATTTCCAGATTTTTCCCTTCTTCCCTCCTCACCCACCCCCACTAGGAAGACAAGCAATTCAATATCGGTTGTACATGTGTAGTTATGCAAAAAGTTTCTATTGTAGTTATATTGTGAAAGACTAACTACATTTCCCTAAATCCTATCCCCCCCCACTTATTCTATTTTCTCCTTTGACCCTGTCCCTTTTCAAAAGTGTTTGCTTCTAATTGCCATCTCCACCAATTTATCCTCCCTTCTATCATCCCCCCTCTTATCCCATTCCCCCCTACTTTTCTGTAGGGTAAGATACCCAATTGAGTGTATATGTTATTCCCTCCATAAGTCAAATTCAATGAGAATAAGGTTGACTCATTGCCTTTCACCTTCCTGCTCTTCCCCTCCATTTTAATCGTTTTCTCTTGACTCTTTTATAAGAGACAAATTACCCTATTCTATTACTCCCTCTCTCCTCCCAATATATTCCTCATAATTTTTTTAGATATCATCTCTTCATATTAAACTCATCCTGTGCCCTCTGTCTATGTATACAGGTACACACTCACATGTATATTTCTACACACATATACCCTCCTACACACACACACATACACACACACTATATATATATATTTTTTTTTTTCCCTTCAACTATACTCATACTGAGAAAAGTCTCATGAGTTATAGCTATTGTTTTGCATGTAGGAATGTAAATAGTTCAGCTTTAGTAAGTTCCTTATGATTCATGCTTCTCTTGTTTCTTGTATTTGAGAGTCAAATTTTCTATTCAGCTCAGGTTTTTCACCAAGAATGCTTGAAAACCCTGTATTTCATTGATTGACCATATTTCTCCCTATAGCACTGTACTCATTTTTTCTGGGTAGGTGATTCTTGGTGTTAATCCTAGCTCCTTTGGCCTGCAGAATATCATATTCCAAGCCTTTCAATCCCTTAACATAGAAGCTGCTGGATCTTGTGTTATCCTGATTGTGTTTCCACAATACTCAAATTGTTTCTTCCTGATTGCTTGTATTATTTTCTCTTTGAACTGGGAAGTCTGGAATTTGGTTATAATATTCCCAGGAGTTTTCTTTTTGGGATCTTTTTCAAGAGGTGATTGGTGAATTCTTTCAATTTCTATTTTGTCCTCTCATTCTAGAATATCAGGGCAATTATCCTTGAGAATTTTTGGAAGAATCATTTCTAGCCTCTTTTTTTGATCATGGCTTTCAGGTAGTTCAGTAATTTTTAAATTATATCTCCTGAATCTTTTTTGCAAGTGAGTCATTTTCCCAATGAGATAGTTAACATTGCATTCTATTTTTTTTCATTTGTTTGGATCTCTTTTATAGTATGTTGATTTCTTATAACATCATTAGCTTCCATTTGCTCTAATCTAATTTTGAAGGAATTATTCTCTTCAGTGAGTTTTAGAAATTCCTTTTCCATTTGAAAAATTCTTCTCCTCATTGGCTTTTTGGGCCTCTTTTGCCATTTGAGTTAGTCTATTTTTTTTTTCTTTTAGAAGGGGGGAAGGCAGGGCAATGGGGGTTAAAAGACTTTCCCAAGGTCACATGGATAGTAAATGTTAAATGTCTGAGACTGTATTTAAATCCAGGTCCTCCTGACTCCACTACCAATGTCCTATTCACTGTGCAACCTAGCCACTCCTAGTCTATTTTTAAGGTGTTGCTTTCTTCAATATTTTTTGCGTCTCCTTTAGCAGGCTGTAGCGGCAAGCACCCCAGCGTCCCCAGGGTGTCTGCCAACACAGGTTCTTAGATCTGCTTTGATAAAGGAAAGCAACTCAAAATGGGTTAACAAGCTTACTTTAATCAGTCAAATATGTATCATTTACCTAGTTCAGGGGAAAAAGGTCAGCACCCTGAACTTCAGAATACACAGACAGAATTATCAAGACAGAGAAACAGATCAAGTAGACAGATTCCCAAACTGTCCAACCATTACATCCATACCAAACAACATCTGGGTTGCAAAGCCTGGGGGCTCTGGACATCGGCTTTCCAGAGTTTCATCTCATCATATCACAGAACACTTCTCAAAGTGAGCCCCAAAACAAAGCTACACATCAGGGCTTATATAGCCTTCTCCTGGCTCAGTGAATGTAACAACCTTATTGACTCACTGGCCAATCAAGAAGTATCTACTGAAAAACAAGCCTCCCATCCCAGGCTCCAGGTGCACTTTAGCCTAGGGGCAGGGAAGATCTTAAAATTTTACATTCCCATTACACAGGCTTTTGACTCACTTTTCATGATTTTCTTGTAGCATTCTCATTTTGCTTCCCAATTTTTCCTCTACTCTTACTTGATTTTCAAAATTCTTGAGCTCCTCCATGGCCTACTATCAGTTCATATTTTTCTTGGAGGCTTTTGATGCAGTAGTTTTGACTTTGCTGTCTTCTTCTGGTTACATATTTTGATCCTCTTTGTCTCCCCCCAAAATTTCTATGGTCTGATTAAGCTTCCTCTCTTTTCTTATCTTGCCAGCCAATTACTTGACTTTTCAGCTCTTTGCCATGGTAGAACTATGTTCCAGAGTGGAGAGATCTGTGTCCCAGATTTCAAGTATTTTCACAGCTATTGTCAGAGCTGTTGTTGGAGCTATGAGGAGGGCACCCTTTCTACAGTCACAACTTCTGGTATACTAGCATTTCTCACCTCAGGACTACCACCCAAGATTGTGATCCAGAATCAACCAGATCAAAGCAAGAGCTCTGAATGGTTTCTTGGTCCTCCAACTATCTGCAGGCAAGGAGCTCCAGAGGCAACCATGTGGCAGCAGCTGCTGCCCCTGCATCACTGCCACCTTTGTAGGCCCAGGGGTGGAGGCCAGACTGTACTCTTATCTGACCCAGTTCCAAGACAGTTCCCTACTGACCTTTTACTTTCTCTTTGGTGTTTATGGGTTGAGAAATCTGAAAACTACCACAGCTGCCCATGATTCACTCTCCTGAAATCTTCTCTGGCCATTCTGGGCTGTGAGTCTGGCTTAATGTGGCTCACACAGGACTCTGCTCAGCTCCCAGTCCAGTGTCATATACCCTTCCTATTGGCCTGACAGGCTGTATTCAGTGGGGGATTTGTTTCTCTCTTTTAATTTGAGGGTTCTGTAGTTCTAAAGCTTGTCTAGGGTCATTTTTAAAACATATATTGGAGGTGGTTGGAGCTAGAGCTCAATCAAGTTCCTGCTTTTACTCTGCCATTTTAGCTCCACCTCCTGTCTTTCATTCTTTAAGAGCAAGATATATGTAGTCCTAACACTCAAAGCATAGAAGGATTGTCAAAGAAAGAGAATCATATATAAGCACACTAAGGTATGAAATAAAATTATTAAAAACAACATGTTTAGCATTAATAGAAGAAAAAAAAGAAACTGTAAATAAGTTGTATTCATTTCAAGAATGCAAAAATGGCTCAATATTAAAAAATCTATTCCCCGTTCAGTCAGCCAACATTTATTAGGTAACTGCTCCATGCCAGGCACTGTGCCAAGGGCTTGGGATACAAAGAGAGGTAAAAACCAAAACCAGCTCCAACTGCCAAGGAGCTCACAGCTGATAACGAACCAGCAAAACAAAAGATTGCACCAACAGACGAAGAAAAAAGTTCTTCAACAAACCAGCACTCGTTTTTAAATATGTTAAAATATCTAAAAGGATAGAAATAAAAAAAGATCTTCCCTTAATATTATCTGAAGCAGTTATCTAAATCCAAGAGTTAGCTTTATTTGAATAGATAAATATTATTTTAAATATTTTTAATATATTTAAATATATAAATATTTATAAATATTATTTATAATATTTATGGGTAATATTTAATGGATAAATAATAAATATTAAACCATTTCTCATTAAGAATAGGGATAAAGCAAAACTAACCACTAATCACATAATTTTATGTAATATTAGGAATTGTAAGTGTAGTAATAAAATGAGAAAAATAAATTAAAGGAACAAACATTGGCAGAGATTTAAATATCTGTGTAGATGATATCATAGTGTCCTTTCAAAACTACAACAACAACAACAAACTAATCAAGATAATAAACAGCTTCAGCAGAGTACATATTCAGGACAGAAAATAAACCCAGAAATCATCAGCATTTCCATATGATAACAAAAAATGAAAAAAAAAAAAACATAGAGAGATAGTACTTAAGTTAGCAGCATAATGTAGCAAGGGACTTGTCATTAGTTTTATATGGCATTCGTGTTAGTTTTATGATTACAACTGCAAAACTGTTTTCCCCCAATAGAGCTATATGAAGAACTAAATAATTAAAGTGCATTCAATGTTCATGACTGGGACAGGCTAATATATTAGTGATGACTTTGCCAACCAAATTAATTTACAAGTATAATGCTATGTCCATTAAAATGTCAACAGATTTTTTAGGGAATTATAGAAAATATCAAAATACACATGGAGGAATAAAAAAAGTCAAGAATATAAGGAATGCCGAAATGTAAGAGAAAAAAAAAAGAATAATAGAAGACTGTCTCTTTTTTTCTGGTTATAGATTGGGAGTAAATTTTTTACCAGTCTTGTATAATAGTAAGCAACCTAGCATACCCAGGATGTCTACTAGCACAGCTTCTTGGATCTGCTTTACTAAAAGAAAGCAACTTTACAAGGGTCAATAATCTTTAATTATATAGGTAGATAGATAGATAGATAGATAGATAGATAGATAGATAGATAGATAGATAGATAGATAGATAGATAGATGATAGATAGATAGATAGATAGAAATAGAGATAAGTATATAGATAGAGATAAATCATTCACTTAGTTCAGGGGGAAAAGTCAGCACCCTGAACTTCAGAATATTCAAACAGAAATTACAAGCAGACAAAAAAAAATGCAGACAGAAAAATAGCACAATTCAACAGACCAACAGATAGGGTTCTAGATGTCTGACCATTGTATGCATACATAGTTACCAGAGAAAGAAGCACCAACATCTGGGTTTTCAAAGGTGGGAGGCTCGCTACCTACCCAGAGTCTCATCTGGTCAAATCACACAACTCTTCCCATAATTGTCCCAAAGCAAAACCTCACCTCAGAATATATACCCTTCTTCAGGGTCAGAGGACATCACACAGTTCATGACTCATGGCTTAATTACAAAGTAACAAAAGTATGGGCCTTCCTGAAATAGAAGACTCTTCCCAATCAAGCCCTTCCTGTTGGGTTCCACTTGAGACCCATTAAGGGGCAGGGAAGATCTTTAAATCCCCTTACCACTAGACCATGAAAGAAAGGAAATGTTAGCTAATGAATCCATCAGTAGGTTCTCACTACAAGAAAGATAAAAGACAATTTTTACTACATAAAAATAAAAAAGCCTTTGAACAAACTCGAAGGAAAAAATGAGGATGGTAAATCCATTTCTATTAAATATCTTTGATAAAAGATGACCTCCAAATGTGTAGGAAGTTAATAAATCCATGGCTCTCTCCTTATCAGCTCTGTCTCAACAACAAAAATATCTTCTGTTCATTTCTCTATTTACATGTTATATGTCTTTCTCTATTAGAAGCTCAGGTCCCTGAGGGCAGGTATTATTTCTCTGCCTGTTTGTATTCATATTCCCAGGGTTTAGTCTGGCATGTGCAGTAAGGGTCCACTAAATGCTTGTTTTTGACTAGATTTGTTGATTTGTGTCTTTCAGGAGATTGCTGGAGGGGAAGCTTTATCATCTATTACCTCATATAGGACTTTCATGTAATAGTTATTGAATTCATGGTTATTTAAATAAACACAGAATGTAAAGAAACATGGGAAGATATAGAAAGGGAAGAATAATTGGGGAGTAGAAGCACAAGTGAAAGAAAAGGAAAAATGTGCTTACTGTATGCTATGTAGACAGGCATAGTAAAGAGCTGACTAGACCTCAAATAAGAAAGACTGGGTATAATTCTTATATCTAACACAAGCTCTATGACCTTGGGCAAAGCACTTTACTTTTGAAATAAATCCAAAATGAGAATGATGACACCAACAATACTTAACCTAACAGGATTACTCTCTGGCTCACATGAGCTAGTAATTTAGTCAATCCACAAGCAAATCTTGAGCACTATCTGCTATGTTAAGACTTGAAGATATAAAAAAGACAAAGAGGGCCCTTACACTCAAGGATGTCTTAGTATAATACAGGAGATATCATGCAAAACAACTATATGCAAAGAAGATATATGCAGGATAAATTGGAGTTCATCTCAGAGGGAAGGCAGTAGAACTAAGAATAATCAGAAAAGGCATCTTGTTAGAAGATAGGATTTTAATTTGAACCTGCAGGAAGTCAGGGAAGCCAAGAGGCAGAAGGAAGAAGTAAGAGCATTACTGAAATGGACAATAACCAATGGAAACGATGAGAAGCAGAATAAAGAGCGTCTGGCTGAGCGATACCAAGAAGATCAATGTCGGAAGATCACCAAGGAAGGTGTAAGAGAAATAAAATCATGTTCAGAGGAATATGAGGGATAGATGCCACTCAGGGAGATACTCATGGCCATTCCTCCCATGACTCTTACTTCTAACTAACTAACTAAATAAATAAATAACTACAACAACAACAAGAATCCCAAGGGCTAATATGATGCTTTCAACTCATTAAGATGAAAAAATAAACAGATAATTAGATGAACTCTGAGGACACTTATAACTCTAAATCTGTAAGCCTTTGACCCGGGACCTGGGATCAAATTTCATATCCAATGATTTTACTACCTGTGTGACTTTGGGTGAGGTACTTAATTTCTATGGCTGTCATTTTTCTCATCTGAGAAATGTATGCAAAGTTCTCTGTCACCTTGGAATGACCATTGAAAAATCCATCATTATTGTATCAAGCTGTGGCAAAAAAGAATACAAACATAACTGGAAAATGGTGCTGCTTCCTTATTAAACTTAATGGACTTAGTGTCAATTTCTTTCTCCAACTGGTCAATATCTGATGGGAGAACTATGCCTACACTCAGGCAAAATCACTTTTTATGACATTGTACTTGATTGCTTATGGGTCTGATATTTTTGTTTATTTTATTTTATGATGTGTTTTATTTGGGAGTTCACTGTTTTGTTTTTAATTAATTTTGTTATTGATTTTGATTTCCGTTGTTTGGAACAACATGGTCATAGAATCCTTTGATTGTATCATCATGGGGACAAGGGTAAGGGGGATGAAGCAAGGGGAAATAGATTCCCTTGGCCAACACTGATCATTACCTGACTATAAGTTGCATTCACTCATACAAGCATGGATTAGACATCTACTACACACAAGGCACTGTATTCATTTCATAGGATGAAAGGATCATAGAATGGGGTGATCATACACCTTGATCTGAAAGGGACCTCAGGTGTCATCTAGTCTAATTTTCTCATTTATCAAATTAGTCAAGTAAAGGTTCAGGCATGATAAGTGACTTTCTTAATATCAAATGGTTAGTTTTGTACTGCTATTTGAACTTCAGTCCTCTGATTTCCTCAATGTATGTGTCCAAAGAAGTTAGAGCAAAATTTATCAGTTAAAAATGCAAAAACAAGAGCTTCTGGTGCCATGAGAGTTGAGTAAGGAAGGAACCGTCTGAAGCCCTCCCAAATTTCCCTACAAACAACTAGAAAACTGCTTCAGAATTGGACTAGGAGCAGGAAAGCAGCTTACTAACTGGCAGGAAAAGTCTGTCTCACTTGAGTGGGAGGGAACCAAGTTCTAAGTGCAGCAGGATCAGGAGCAGCCAGTCTCACAGGAGGGGGTTGCAGCAAGGCTCCAGGCTGGGGGCATTCCACCAGTGAGGCTCTATCCTCCTGCAAAGCAGCAGCCCCCCAGGGAAGTGAGCAGTCTGTGCTACCAGTAAGGCCCACCCACAACACAAGCCACCAGTGCAGCCATGACTCCATTGCTTACCAGTAGTGAAGTCCCCCCCCAGGGGGGACTCCCACAATGGGGAGATCCTGCACCTAGGTCCTACTAGCAGAGAGACCCTGATTCCATAGCAACCCAGAAGCCAGGTCTTACCTCTGAAGCGAGTCAGAAGCTAAACCCTATATACCAAGGGGAGGACACAAGGAGGTCCCACCCCCACTCCTCAGTATTATAAGACAAAAGGGAAGCCTACCCTGAGAGAAAGCAAGCAGATAAGCCCTCAAGTCCAGTAAAAGCAAGGAGTAAGATTCAGAGCCCCAGTACAAAAAGTTGGGGACAATGCAGGACCAGAGCCCAACTCTCACATAAAAACACCAAGTGACAAAAAGGTGTAAAGAATGAACAAACAAAAACAAAGGGAAAAAAGAGCTTTACTATAAAAGTTACTATGGTGATAGGATCAAGGCATAAACTTATAAGAAGACAATCACATCAAAATGGCTACATGTGAAATCTCAAAGAAAAATGTATTATTTTTCCTCAGGCCCAAAAAGGATTCCTAGAAAAGTTTAAAAAGAAACAAATTAGAGAAATAGAAGAAAAATTGGGAAAAGAAATGAGAGTAAGAAAATCATGAAAAAAGGCAACAGCATGGGAAAAGATGTACAAAAATTAATTTACTGGGGAAAATAACTCAATAAAAATAGCATTTGTCAAATGGAAAAGGAAGTACAAAAGGTCACTGAAGAAAAATAATTCCTTAAAAATTAGAATTGAATAAGTAGAAACTAATGACTCTGTGAGACATTAAGATACCATAAACAAAATAAAAAAGTAAAAACAATAAAGAAGAAAACTTGAAATTTCTCATTAGAAAAACAACAGACCTAGAAAATACATTCAGGGGAAATAATATGAGAAATATTAGACTACCTGAAAACCATGATACAAAAATCCTAGACATCTTTCAAGAAATTATCACAGAATACTGTCCTGATATAGTAGAACCAAGGGGGCAAAATAGAAATTGAAACAATTCACCAATCACTTCCTGAAAGAGATCCCAAAATGAAAATTCCCAGGAGCATTAAAGTCAAATTCCAGAGCTTACAGATCAAGGAGAAAGTATCCAAAAAGATACAATTCAAATATTGTTGATCTATAGGCAGGATTACATAGGATGTGGCAGCTTCCACATAAAAAAAAAGAACAGAGGGTTTGGAATATGATTTACCAGAAAGGTGAATAAGTTCAGATTACAACCAAGTATCACCCACCCAGCATAATTCAATATAATGTTTCAGAGGGAAAATGTGTATTTACTGAAATAGAAGACTTTCAAGAATTTCTAAATAAAAAAATATATCTTAATTTAAAAAAAATGAGCTCCAAATACAAGACTGTATGGAAACATAAAAAGGTAAAAAGAAATAAGGAAGAAAAAAACCATAAGAAATTCAATAATGTTAAACTATTAATATTTCTATATGGCAAGATAAAGTTCCACTGAACTTTAATACTGTAAGAACAATTAGAAGAATTATGCATAGGCAGAGAGTGTAGATATAAGGTAACTTTGATGGAATGATAAAAAGGGGGTGAGAAAGAAAATTGCACTGGAAGAAGGAGGGAGGGACTGAATAGGGTAAATTATACCACATAAAAGAGGCATGAAAGGGATATTATAATGTAGGGGAAGATGTGTGGTTGTAAGTGGCAAAGCTTAAACCTTACTGTCATCAAAATTGGCTCAAAAAGTCAATACACACACATGATATACACACTCCATTGGATATAGAAATCTATCTTACACTATAATGAAGAAAAAAAAAGGATGAGGATTAAAAAAGGGCAAGGGCAGACTAAATATATTGGTAGGGGAGACTGTGAACAGAAGTAAAATACTTGTGATGAGGGAAAGAAGAGGTGTAACAGAGAAAGGGAGATAAACAAACAAAATACAGCATGTAGGGAAATACACAGCTAATTATCACAACTATTAATGTGAATGGGATGAACTTACCCATAAAACAGAAACAGATAGCAAAATGGATTAAAAACCAGAATTCTACAATATGTTATTTACAAGAAATATATTTGAAGAAGAGAGATAAACACAAGGTTAATGGACTGGGTCAGAATCTAACATTCTTTCACTGAAACAAACAAAACAGGGGTAGTGATTATAATCTCAGACAAAGCAAAAGCAAAAATAGATCTAATTAAAAAGATAAAGAAGGAAACTATATATTGTTGAAAAGTACCATAGAAAATGAAGTCATATCAGTACTAAACATATATGTACCAAATGATATAGCATCTAAATTTTTGAAGAAGTTGAATGAGTTACGGGAGGAAATAAACAATAAGCCTCAAATTTCCCCTCTCTGAACTAAATAAATCTAACCAAAATTTAAAAAGAAAGAAATTAAGGAAGTGAAAAATTTCTATAAAAGTTTGAAAAAATAGATCTCTGGAGAAAATTGAAATGGGACTAGAAAGGAATATACCTTTTTTTTTTTTTTAATCAGCAGTACATCGCACCTACACAAAAATTGACCATGTATTAAGACATAAAAAACCTCACATGCAAATGTAGAAAAGCAGAAATAGTAAACACATCATTTTTTAGATCATAATACAATAAAATTACTTTCAATAGTGGGCAATAGAAAGAGATTGAAATTAATTGGAAATTAAATAATCTAATGTTAAAAAAAATAAGTGGGTCAAAGAACAAATAGAAACAATTAAGAATTTCCCTAAAAACTGACAACAGTGAGACAATATAGCAAAATGTATGAGATGAAGTAAAAATGGTGCTTGGGGAAAATGTATATCTCTAATTGCTTACATCAATAATATAGAGAAAACCTAGATCAATTAATTGAGCTTACACCTAAAAAAATAGAAAAATAACAAATTAAAAATGCCCAATTAAACACCAAATTGGAAATCCTGGAAATCGAAGGAGACATTAGTAATACTGAAAGTAAGAAAAGCATTGAACTAATAAGGAAAACAAGAACCTGGTTTAAAAACAATAGATACATCTTTGGTTTGATTTTAAAAATGAAAGAAGACAACCAAATTACTAGTATCAAACATTAAGGGATGAATTCACAACTAATGAAGGGGAAATTAAAGAAATTATTAGGAGCTATTTTTCCCAATTAATTATATGAAAAAAAATTGACATTCTAAAAGAAGCAGATGAATAGCTACAAAAATATAAATTATTCAGATTATCAGATGAAATAAAATACTTAAATAATTCAATCTTAGAAGAAGAAATTGAACAAGCCATCAGTGAAGTTCCTAAGAAAAAACTCCAGGGCCAAAAGGATTCACAAGTGAATTCTATGAAATTCCATGAAACATTTAAAGACCAATTAAACCCAATATTATATAAACTATTTGGAAAAAATGCAAAGAAGAATAATAAAATAAAAAACAAAATAATATAAAATAATAAAAGAATGATTCCTTTTATGTCACAAATATGGTGCTAATACCCAAACCAAGAAGAATCAAAACAGAAAAAGAAAATCATAGACCAATTTCCCTAATAAATATTGATGCAAAAATTTTAAATAAAATGCTAGCACATAGATCACAGCAATATATCACAAGGATAATACACTATTACCAGGTGTAATTCATGCAAGGAATGCTGGGCTGGTTCAATATTAGGAAACCTGTCAACATAATTGATCATATTAACAAGAAAATTAACAGAAATCATATGGTTATCTCTGTAGATGCAGAAAAAGTCTTTTAGAAAACTTGGCAACCACTTCTATTAAAAAAAAAGACAGAGAGCATATAAATAAATGGAGCTTACCTTAAAATGATAAGTAATGTGTATCTAAACTGATCAGCAAGTATTATTTGCAGTGGGGATAAGTTAGAAGCCTTCCCGATACAATCAGTGGTGAAGCAAAGATACATGTTATCACTTCTATTATTTAATATTGTACTAGAAATATTAGCTATAGAATAGAAGAAGAAAAAGAAATTAAAAATAAATTAGATTAATTAAAGGAATTAGAATAGGCAATGAGGAAACAAAACTATCACTCTTTGCAGATAATAGATGTTATACTTAGAAAATCCTAGATAATCAGCTAAAGGCTTCTTGAAATTGTTAACAACTTCATCAAAGTTATAGGATAAAAAGGACCCACATAAATCATCAGCATTTCCATATATTATGAAAAAAGTCTAGCAACAAGAGTTAGACATAGAAATTCCATTAAAAACACACACAAAAAAAAACTTCAGACAATATAAAATACCTGGGAGTCTACCTGCCAAGTAGACAAATACAGGAACTATATGAACACAACTATAAAACACTTTTTGCAAAAATAAAGTCATAACTAAACAATTGGAAAAATATGAATTGCTGATTGGTTGACTGAGCCAACATAATAAAAATGATAATTTTACATAATTCTACATAAATTGTTCTATTTATTCAGTGTCATACCAAGAAAACTATCAAAAATATTTTATAGTGGGGCAACGATGCAGTGAATAGAGTGCTGGCCCCGCAGTCAGGAGGACCTAGGTTCAAATCCTGCCTCAGCCACTTAACACTTACTAGCCATGCGACCTTGGGTAAGTCACTTAACCCCAATTACCCTGCCTTCCCCCCTCCAAAAAAAGGAAAACTATATTATAAAGCTAGAAAAAATAAAAAAAATTCTTCTGGAAGATCAAAAGCTCAAGAACATCAAGGGAATCAATTTTTTTTTTTAATGAGAATGTAGGTGGTCTAGGCCTACCAGATTACAAACGATATTATAAAGCAGCAATTATAGAAACAGTCTTTCAGAGAAATAGAGTGGTGGATCAGTGGAATAGATTAGATGCAATTACATTATAGTAAATGACCATAGTAATCTAATATATGATAAACAAAAAGATCCAAGCTTTTGGAACAAAAACATATTATTTGATAAAAACTACCGAGAAAACTGGAAAACAGTATGGCAGAAACACCAAATACCAAGATAAGATCAAAATGGGTACACTATTTAACATAAAGTGTGATACCAGAAGCAAATTAAGACAACATGGAATAGTTTACCTGTCAGATTTATGGATAAGGGGAAAATTTAGTAGCAAAGAAGATACAAGGAGCTTTACAACATATAAGTAGAACATCTTGGTTACATTAAATTATAAAGGTTTTGCACAAACAAAACCAATGCAAGAAAAATTATAGGAAAAGCAGAAAATTAAGGGGTGGCCAGGTGGCTCAGCAAGTAAGAGTGCTGGCTCCAGTGTCGGGATGACCTGGAGATCGAATCCTGGGCTCAGACACTCAGCACCACACCCAGAAATAACTGGCCCTGTAACCTTGAGCAAGTTACTTAACCCTGATTGCTTAAAAAAAGCAGAAAATTGGGGTAAAATTGCAACAAGTATCTCTGATGAAGACTTCATTTCTCAAACATATAGAGAATTGAGTCAATTTTTTAAATAAATATACAATTTATAAATGATCAAATTATCTGAATGACAGGTGTTTTGTTTTGTTTTGTTTTGTTTGGAGGGCAATTGGGGTTAAGTGAATTGCCCAAGGTCTCATGGCTAGTTTTTGGGTTAAGTGTCTGAGGGCAGATTTGAACTGAGGTCCTCCTGACTCCAGAGCTGGTGCTCTATTCACTGCGCCACCTAGCTGGCCCAATGATTACAATTTAATAAAATAACCATTTATAAAATGTTTGCTATATGCCAAGCACTATACTAAGTGCTGGAGATACAGAAAGTGGTAGGAAAAAATAGCTACTTCCCTCAGGGAAGTCAAGATCTAATAGGAGTGAATAATACACATTATTATCAGCTACAGGGATTCTAGAGAGGTCTGGAAGTCATCAGGGTACTTTAGTTGGGAAGCTAGCAAAGCACAGGGATCCTCACAGTGAAAAGGAGCAATGTGAGATGAAACTGGAAAATATACGATTGTATAAGAGCTAGAATAAACTGAATTTGCAATTGATTTCCTAGGCAGTGGAGGACAAAGGAAGGGATATAAGTTTATGGATGCAAACTTGTAGATGATTTAGAGAGATAAATGTCTAATAAGTGTATATTTCATATAAGTTTATATTTAGAGAGATAGCTAGGCAGATAGTATATAAATGGATGAATGGCTAGATAGATAGGCAGACAAAGAAGTAGGCAGCTAGTAGATAGATAGATGATAGATAGATCGATAGATCGATAGATAGATAGATAGATAGATAGACAGACAGACAGACAGGTAGACAGACAATATATGATCTGGGATGGAGAGAGACAGAGGGAGAGAGAGAGAGGGAGAGAGAGAGACAGAGAGAGAGACAGAGACAGAGAGACAGAGACAGAGAGACAGAGACAGAGAGACAGAGAGAGTCAGAGACAGAGAGAGAGACAGAGAGAGAGATAGAGAGACAGAGAGAGACAGAGAATAGAGGGGCTGCTGGTAGATAGATGATATATATGAATTTTTAAGGCAATGTAGTATAACAGAAAGAATGTTGGTTTTATGATTTAAAAAAAGACATGTTTGAATCTCGCTTCATAACTATTCCAGTTGTGGGACCACCAACAAGTCACTTACCCTTCTCCAGCCTCAGCTTCCTCATCTGTAAGATGAAGACAATAATTCTTGTGATGCCTATTTTACAGTCTTGGTGAGTCACTCAAATGAGATTAAGTGCTTTGTAAACTGTGAATAGATGTGTACACATTGATAAAAATCCCTCTTTGATTCCTCCTTGGGGTACAAAGCTGACCTCGGATTCTCGAAATACCACTGGAACAGTTGGTTTGATAGGTCCTACCTGTGCCAACAAGCTATGAGTTTGCTGCAGAGAGCAACCCCAGCTAGGCTCAGAGGGTCCCATCACCAAGCTGGCCTCAGGATTATGAATTGTCTACAGCCCCTTCTGATAAACTATACTTCTCCTGAAACAGAGACAGGAGGGATTTTAACCTAAGAACTCTGACTTTGGAGTCAATGCCATTTCCAAGAATGCTTAAAGAAAACTTTTCATCTACTGAATTATGCAACCATGGCATTTTCCTCAGTGGAGAGAGAGTCCCCACATCATTAATCCTCAAACTATGGAAGTATTGCAGGTGGAGTATCTATCTAACAGGAATTCTAATCTGACTTTGTAAGTTTGGCATAAAGGGAATTAGGCTAACTGGTTTATTATTATTGTTACTATTATTTATGTTTATTTATGGAATAAAACAGACATTTCTATAACAGTATAATTTAAAAAAAGATGATTGTACATGAAACTACAAATCTTTGATACGTAATTTTCTATTAATTTTTTAAACATATTATAAAGTTATCGTGTACATTTCTTGTTTTTACTTCCTTTCCCTAGAGATTAGACACAAATAGGTATGTGTGTGTGTGTGTATAATATATATACACCTATCTAGATAGATATAGATATACATACATATATAAAATTAGTCTATACATATTTCTATTTATCAGTTCATTCTCTAGAATACAAAGCCAAGACCCAAAAATCAAGGCATGGATCAATCTGGATGGAAAGAAAAATATGCAGCTCATTCAATATATAAAGATTTTTCTTTCAGCTAATCTAATATTTAGATAAGAGAGAGGATTCACTTCCTACATTCTGGTTTTTTACCATTATTCTATGGCTTTGAATTATTGTCTCTTCTTCTGTCGTTCAAAGTTTCCACAGTTGCTAGACTGCCTCTTACCCCATGAAGATTGTGTAAGATGTCTGGGAAAGACTCAGAAAGCAGAACTAGACTTGGGGCCCATAAAAAAAAGAAGTAGAAAATTGGGCCTGACCTCGAAAGTATCAGAGATGTTGCCATCCCACAAATTCAAGGGTGTCCATGTCTAAAAGGTCATTGGAGTTTCTTCCTCTTCCCCAAGCCCACCATGCATGCTAGACATGTTGCTGATGTGAACTTCTACTGAAAGATGAGAGTAGTTGGAAGTCCTTAGTCCTGAAATTGAGGCAATTGCAAAGCCAAGTCAGTTTGCAAGGTCCCCATTCAGTAACAAACATTAATGAACTACCTCTTGGGAGCCGGAACTACTGCTGGATAAACAATGCCCCACCTTGACTGCAAGGGGAGGGAGAGTTGCAACATGTAAACAGAGAAGTAAATGTGGAACAATGTCAAGGTGGGAAAGACAGTAACAATCCTCTTCTGTCACTAATTTATCCTACAGCTCTGGGCAAGACAGTTCAACTCTCGGGTCCTTATTTTCCTCATCTGAAAAAAAAATAATATTGAATTGAATTAATGGACCTTAATCCGCCTTAGAGTCAGACTGCCATGGTCCTTAGAGTACTTGACTTGGAGTTCAAATTTGACCTCAGATACTTATTCATTGTGTGACCCTGGGCAAGTGCCTTGGCTCATATTTGTCTCAGTTTTCCCATATGAAAATGGAGAGTAATAAGAACCACACTACTGACCTCATAGACCGGTTGCGCGCATGAAAAGTGATTGGCAAACTAGAGAGTTCTGTATTTTCTTGGTTCTGATTTGTTATTCACAGGGGCGGTCAGGTGGCTCAGGGAGTAAGAGCACCAGCTCCAGTGTCGGGATGACCTGGGGATCGAATCTGGGCTCAGATACTTAGCACCCATCCAGAAACACCCGGCCACATAACCTTGAGCAAGTTACTTAACCCCAATTGATTAGGGGCAGCCAGCTGGCTCAGTGAGTAAGAACACCGGCTCCAGTGTCGGGATGACCTGGAGATCAAATCCGGGCTTAGATACTCAGTACCACACACAGAAATAACTGGCCATGTAATTTTGAGCAAGTTATTTAACCCTGATTGCTTAATATTAATATATATATATATGTATATATATGTATATATATATATATGATTTGTTATTCATCATTAGGAAACTCTTTCTATCTTTAATAATCAGTATGCCAAATAACACCAATATGGTGCTTTATTGTCTGCAAAGCATACATATATATGCATATGTGTGTATATAATATAATATAATATATATGTATGTAAGTATGTATGTATGTATAACTCCATTTGGTCCTCACAACAACCCTGCAAGGAAGGTGTTGCTATTATCCCTATTTGTTACAGAACAGGAAAATGAGGCAAACAGAGGTTAAATTGCTTGCTCAGGTTCACACAGTTGGTGTCTGAGGTCAGATTTTAACTCAAGTCTTGCTGACACCAGTCCCAGAATTATGTTCATTACACCACCTAGTTACCACTATAGCTTTTATCTATAGCTTTTACAATCCTAAATCACCTGGCGCATTAACATTATCCTACATAGATGGAGAATGTAAGACCCAGTGAGAGGAGATGACTTGCTTGAGGTTCTATAGCTGAAAAGTAATACAGTTTGAATTTGAATTCCGATCCATGAGTTTAATTTTGTGTTCTTTCTGCTATAACATGTTGGGATCTGTAATCTTTTTATGGGATATATTTTATGATTTGGGAAATAAAAAGGACCCTTCAAGAAGGAGACTTCAGTTTCTAACCTCTCTACTAAGGCTCAATTCAAAATTCCCAACTTTGGGTATTTTTGCATAGTTATCCTACCAACACCCCAAATTTAATTGATGACTCAAAACCTCTTCCCAATTGTCTGCTTCCTATCCAGTTCCAATTTTCATCTTTCTTGTTAATGGAATCCATAATTCAGTCACCCAAGTTCCGTAAGGGTTCATGAGTTGTCCCTCTCCTTAGTCACTTTCTCTACATTCAGTCATTCACCAAGACATGCAGATTTGGGTTTTCATCACCTCTGTCATCAACTACCACAGCAGGTAGAATCTTAATTGGTTTCCATGTTAAAGTCACTGGGCACTGCAATCCACCCTACAGAACACTTGATCAATTACCCTTAGTGCATATTTCTGATAATGTTATTTCTCTTCATCAGATGCCCACCGAACATGAAATAAATTGGAAATTCATTTCAATCCAATCTATCTACGATCAACATGTTTTCCCATGACAGCTGACATGACTCTTTCCCTCCACTTTAATTGAAGTGTTCACTACTCCTAGGCCATAGTTCATACTTTATTTCTTCCATGTGAATCTTTTTTTTTAATGCTTTATTAACTTCTCATTAACGTCATTCATTTCTGCCAGATTGAATTACAAATTTTCTCCCCATTTTTCCCCTACCCACCGCCCCAAAATAGCAGTCCCACAGGATATCCTCTCCTCCAATATGCTCTCTCCCATATTTTCTCCCATAGCCCTTTCGACTTTTCCAGGGGATCTCTATGCCCCAGTGCCTGTATATCTTATTCCCCAATTACATGTGAAATAGTACTAATAATAGTATACATATATATA
>NW_027185697.1:14949299-14986356 GCF_028583685.1 Petaurus breviceps papuanus | reverse complement strand
AAATAGTACTAATAATAGTATATATATATATATATATATATATATATATATATATATATATATATAAACATTTTATTTTTAAACTTTGAATTCCAGATTCATTCCCTTCCTCCCTTGTCACCCACCCTTACTGGGAAGATAAGCAGTTCAGTATAGGTTGTACATGTGTGGCTAATGCAAAAACAATAACATAGTAGATATATTGTGAAAGACTGACTATATTTCCCTCCCTCCTATCCTACCTCCCACTTGTTCTATTCTCTACTTTGATCCCGTCCCTTTTCAAAAGTGTGTGCTTCCAACTTCCCTCCACCCCAGCCTGCCCTCTCTTCCATCATCCCCCCTACTATACTGTAGGGTGAGATACCCTATTGAGTGTGTATTGCATTCCCTCCTCAAGCCAAATTCAATGGCAATAACATTGACCCATTCCCTTTTGCCTTCCTATTCTTCCCCTCCATTGTAACCATTTTCCCTTGCCTCTTCTTTATGGGATAGTTTACCCCATTCTGTCTCTCCTCATCTCCTCTCATTATATTCCTCTCACCTCTTAATTTCACCTTTTAAGTATCATCCCTTCCTGTTAAATTGGTCCTGTGCCCTCTATCTATGTATACCTGTAAACCTATATACACACATTCACATATGTATTTATATGCCCATATACCCTCATATATAGACATACATATATATGTATGTCTACATATACATATATATAGACATATACATATAGACACACACACATATATGTATATATATATATATATATATATATTCTTTTCTATTCCCTTCAACTACTGAGAAACATTCCATAAGTTACAATTATTATTTTTCCATGTAGGAATGTTAATAGTTCAACTCTGATAAGTTCCTTATGATTTCTTTTCCCTGTTTACATTCTCATGCTTCTCTTGCTTCTTGTATCTGAATGTCAAATTTTTTATTCAACTCTGGTTTTTTCAACAACAATGCTTGAAATATTCCACTGAATGACCATATTTTCCCCTGAAACGTGATACTCAGTTTTGTTGGGTAGGCGAGTTTTGGTTTTAATCCCAGCTCCTTTGCTCTCCGGAATATTATATTCCAAGCCCTTCTATCCTTCAGTGTAGAAGCTGCCAGATCCTGGGTTATTCTGATTATGTTTCCACAATATTCAAATTGTTTCTTCCTGGGTGCTTGTAATATTCTCTCCTTAATCTGGGAATTCTGGAACCTGGCTATAATATTCCTAGGAGTTTTCTTTTTGGGATCTTTTTCACAAGGGGATTGGTGCATTCTTTCAACCTCTATTTTGCCCACTGATTCTAAAACATCAGGGAGTTTTCTTTGAGAACTTCCTGGAGGGTGATTTCTAGGTTCTTACTTTGATCATGGCTTTCAGGTAGTCCAATAATTTTTAAATTATCTCTCCTGGATCTATTTTCCAGGTCAGTGGTTTTTCCCATGAGATATTTCACCTTGCCTTCTATTCTTTCATTTGTTTGGATCTGTTTAACAACATCTTGATTTCTCATAAAGTCATTAGCTTCCATTTGCTCCAATCTAATTCTGAAGCAATGATTCTCCTCAGTGAGCTTTTGAGATTCTTTTTCCATCTGGCAAATTTGGCTTTTTAAGGCATTCTTCTCCTCATTGCCTTTTTGAGCCACTTTTGCCATTTGAGTTAGTCTATTTTTTAAGGTGTTATTTTCCTCAGTCAGGCTGTTGACTCTCATTTAATAATTTTCTTGCATTGTTCTCATTTCTCTTCCCAATTTTTCCTCCACTTCTCTTTTCTGCTTCTTAAGGTCCTCTATGGCCTGTAACCAGCTCATATTTTCCTTTGAAGCTTTTGGTGCAGTTCTAACTTCACTGTCTTCCTCCTGTTCCATGTTTTGCTCCTTTTTGTCCCCAAAATAGGAGTCTAATGTTGGAATCTTTTCTCTGCTTTGTTTCCTTTGCTTGGTCATGTCACTCCTCAGTCACTTGACCCCTGGGCTTTTTGCCACAGTAGGACTCTGCCACCAGACAGGGGAGCTTTTATCCCAAAAGCTGGGTTTTTTTCAGCTGCCAGAGGTATTAGATGGGTGACCTCTCTGAGGCTGCCACATGCTCTGGCAAGCTGGACACACACCCCAGGACCTCCACATTAGACTGCGATCCAGATCCAAGCAGGTTAAAGCAAGAGTGATTACCCCTCAGACTTGGTTCCCCTACACTCTGCAGGCCAGGAGCTGAAGCTGCCACATAGCTGTGGCTGGCTGTGCCAGTGTCTCAGTGGCTTCTTGTCTGGGGAGTAAAAGCCATGCACTCCCACTTACTGGGTCCCAAAATCCAGACTGCACTGACCTCACACTTTGTCCTTCACATCTATGTGTTCATAAACCTGGAAACAGCCACAGCTGCTGCTGATCTGGAGTCGCTCAGGCTGGCTGCTGGTCAGGCCCACCCTGGGGCTAAAACCTTTGTGTGGGGCTGGGCTCAGCTCCCAGAGCACTGCGCTGTCAGATTCCTGATGGCCTGCCGTGCTGTCCTCAGTGGGAGGTTAGATTCTCTGTGTCATTTTGTGGGTTCTTCAGCTTTTGTTTAGAGTCCCCTTTCACATGGATTTGGAAAGGTGGAAGCCAGAGCAGTGGGGACGTCCTGCTTCTACTCTGCCATCTTGGCTCTGCCCATCTTCCATGTGAATCTTTCAATTTAATAGGGAAAAAAAACACTTTTATGAAGCTCCTACTATTTGCAAGATACTATGTTAATACTTGTAAATCTAAAGAAAGAAAGGAAGGAAGGAAGAGAGGGATGGAGAAGGGAAGGAGAAAGGAAGGAAGGAATGAAGGAAGCAAGCAAGAAAGGAAGGAAGGAAAGAAGGAAGGAAAGGAGAGAGAAAAGGGAGGCAGGAAGGAAGTAGGGAAGAAAAAGAGGAAGAAAGGGAGAAAGAGAAAGAGAAAAAAGAGGTAGAGAGAAAGCAAAGGTGAAAAAGAGGGGTGAAAGACAGAGAGATGAACAGAAATGCAGAGAGAAAAGCAGGAGTTTTTGCTCTCTCAGAGCTTATAGTCTAATGTTTCAATCTTCCCTATGCCTGCAATATCTCTTTATCATGCCCACCTCCTGAAATTCTCATAGTCCTTAAGGACCTAATTAAGAAGTTCTCTCTTCCTTGAAGTGTATAGTATAGAGAAAAAAACGAAAATTTAGAGCCAGAGTACACCTAGATCGGGCAGCTCAGTGGCTCAGAGGACAAAGTCAGGAGGACTAGTTCCTGAATTCAAATCTGGTCTCAGATACTTAGTAGTTGTGTGACCCTGAGCAAGTCATTTATTCCTATTTGCTTCAGTTTCCTCATCTGTAAAATGAACTGGAGAAGGAAATGGCAAAAAATCCTCCAGTGTCTCTGCCCTGAAAACACCAAATGGGGCCATGAAGAATCAGACAGGACTGAACAACAACAGCAACAACAAAACTCACCTAGGTCATGTGGCTTTGTGCCAAGAGATCCTCATTTATAGTCAGAGAACATTGTGAATTCCTGGGATCTGCAGTTCTAGGAGAAGGATTTAAATCCCACATTCCTGCAGGGGTTTCGGTAAGGTGCTTCATCAACAAGGCCTCCATTTACTAATCAATAAATAGAGAAGACAAGACTAAATAGCCTCTGTCATTCCTTTCAGCTCCAGATGCATGAGTATACATTCCCTAATTCATTTACACAACATTAAGAAGTCCTTAACTATTTAAAGCTGCTCCCTCCCACCTCTATGTCCCAACAAATCTTGACTCTGCCACTTACTAATCATGTCACACTGGGTAAGTCACTATTTCCCTAGGCATAGGACTCCTGCTTTATATAATGAGGGGACAGAGGAAATTAAGGGTGTGTGTGTGTGTGTGTGTGTGTGTGTGTGTGTGTGTGTGTGATATAGCCCTTTATAGTCTAGTGAATCCTGTGGTCCCCATCTTAGACAAATGTTTCTAAAAGTATAAGATTAAATATATATGTTTACAAAGGAAAACAACTATTTGGTAAAAAAAAAAAAGCTTAAATATATATATTTATCCTTCCAAGTTTATTGATTCTTTGAATTAGATCCATGGTATCTAAGGGGGGGGGGTCTGTGGCCCCCTTTTTAAAGACACATGAACCAGGTGCTGTAGAGCAGCAAAGAACCTTAGAGGTATTCAACTACAAATGACCTCATTCTGCTAATGATGAAACTGGAGACCAGGAGAGTTAAGTGACTTGTCCATAGTCATGCTAGTAGAAAGTGTCTGAGTTGGTATTTGAACTCAAGTCCTGTGACTCTAAAACCATTGCTCTCTCTACTGTATGGTACAGTATTCTGAGCCATCTTCTAGCCCCTGCCTATGACTCTATTTTCCCTGGTGCCCTCAGGAAGAATGTTTCCCTCCCCAGAACTCACCAAGAACATTCCTGCCAAACTGAGGGCCAGGAAGGAAGGGACAATGGGTTCCTGACTTTGTCTCTACCACCTAGCAGAGGCCCTTGAGGAATGGGTGTTGACTGAATACATGAAACAAGTGACATACCTCTCACTGCCTCTGGACCTGCAGTCAGTCTCAGATACTTACTACCTTTGTGACCTCAGGCAAGTTATAATTTCTGTTTCCCTCAGTTTCCTCATTTAAAAAACCTATAGCACCACCCTCCCCAGACTGTTGTAAGAATCAAATGAGATAATAATTACAAAGTGCCTTGCACAGTGCCGGGAACATAGTAGGCACTATGTGAATATGAATATTGTTATTATATATACCTTTTCACAGTTGTGTGGAGATAGCAGAGAGATTATCTCCAAATAGCCAGAAGAGCCTTGCCAAGAGCTATGACCCTCTGAGAGCTGTCCTAAACCACAAATTCCATTATCTCTAACATGTACCAAGAAGAATAAACAAGGATTATTTCCTATGAGTTTCTCAGCCTTTTATCATCACCAAAGCCAAGTTTTCCAGGCATAAATACTTCTCAAGTGCCTACTAAGTGCTTCGATGTTTTATTTATTCTTTTAAACTCAAGCCACAGTTCACTTGACATTTAGATTACTAATATAACCACCCTCCTGTTAAAAAAAAAGGAGATTTTAAAAAATTGTTGTTTAGTTGTTTTGGATTCTTTGTGACCCTATTTGGGGTTTTCTTGGCACAGATGCTGGAGTGGTTTGCCATGTCCTTGTCCAGATACTTTTACATATAAGGAAACTAAGGCAAACAGGGTTAAGTAACTTACCTAGGGTCATGTAGCTAGTGTCTGAGGCCAAATTTGAAATCAGAAAGATGAGTCTTTCTGACTCCAGGCCCAGCACTCTATCCCCTGTACCACCTAGCTGCCGTGTTTTAAAAAATACTGATTCTCAGATGTGTTCTAAATGGTGCAAAACAATACGGTTTAGGAGACAGAGGGAAAACCTTGCAGGCAAGGACAGGAAGAGTAATTAGATTCTGTTCTGGAACAGTCCCAGTTAGAGTGGGATAATAGGCAGATCATGAGACTTTTTACTTGCCAAACAGGGGGTTTTGTTTTTTCTTCAAGGCAACTGAAAACCAGTGAAGATTCTCTGGAAAGGGAACGAAAAGACATAACTGTTTAGGAAAATCAATTTGTTTAACTCTGCAGAGGATTTCTTTGAGAGGGGAAAGACTAAATTCAATGAGACTACTTAGGAAGACATTTCAACAGTCCATGCAAGAAGTGTGACAGTCATGTAAGTGAGGAGAAGGGCCAGCGTGAGGCTTATTATGGAGGCAGATACAGCAAAAGCTGGTGATTGAATGGATATGGAGACTGATGGGAGAGTGAGGAAATGCAGACTCTGAGAACTGAAAAGTACAATTGTTGCCATTGATCCAGCACAGACATAAGGGGATCTCCATGATTCCAGAGCAGGCCAGTGGTTCTCCAGCCTCACCCTGAAGCCTCCATCAACTCCTGAGACAACTCATTCCACTTGGGGATAGCTCTAATTGTTAAGAAGTTATTGCTTGCTTTATGTTGTCTTACCCTCCTCCTGGCATTCAGACTCAATTTCTCTCATAACAGCTTTTATCCAGTGTGTTTGTACTACCATACAGAACCAAGCAGAACACCAGCTGATACTTCCTCTTGAAGACAGTCCTTCAAAGGTCCCTTCTACTGTTTTCAACCCCACTCTGTGCCTAGTGTTCTTTTATTCAGGATCCAATTTCTCCAACTAACCCTTGTGTGATGGAGTTGGTATTTCATAGACCTTATCACAGAAAATAAGCTAATTAAAAAATTCAGCCACTCTTTTAGGAAGGAAAACTCTTTTAGGCAGCTGTTGGAATAACACATAGAATGCTTGTAAAAGAACTAATGTATACTTTAAAACAGGGGTCAGGCCAATCCCCTTTCCTTACCTCTTATTACAGCTTTGAACCATCCCATTTCCTTGGCAGCTTCCTGGACCCCTAAGGAGGTGGTATAGTGGATACTATGCTGGACTAGGTGTCAGAAGACCTGAGTTCAAATCAAGGCACCTAATTGTGTGACATTGGCAAGGTACTTAAATCTCTGTCTGCCTCAGTCTCCTCATCTGCAAAATGCAGATACTAATTGCACCAACATCCTAGTAGGCAGATATCAAATAAGATAATATTTTTAAATGCTTTTCAAATTACTAAGGGACATATAAATGCTAGTTGTTATAACTACCACTGTTATTACCAATACTATCAAAGGGCACAAGTCCCCCCTCATGCAATTAGAGTCCTTGGAGTCCCCCCTTTTTGGTGAGTTTCTGAAGACCATATGAGCCATCATTTCTTTATCACATCCTGCCCTGATAACCTACTTCAGCTAAGTTTTGACGTCCTACTGGGCTTTCTCAAAAGCCATTCAGTTATGAGACAAGACCCTGTATACCTCCTACCCCAAAGAGTCTCCTCCTTCGCGAGTCTGTGCAATCAGAACATCCCACCTTCCCTCTTCAAGCTTTTTCACTGTCTGGTCCCTATCCCCAGAACTTTCCATGCTTCACCATCACCTCTTGCTCTCTGGCCTCTTTCAACATTCAGCTCTAAACCTTCCTCTTACAAGATACCTTTCCCTATATCTCACCCCCAGAGGCTAATTTGGTTCTTCTAAAATGATGGTCCATCCACTTAGTATGCATCTTGAATGTACCTAGTTCTCTATGTTCTTTCGCTCATCACACTGAGAAATTTGAGGAGAAAGGCTAGATTCCTTTTTTTTTTATCTCTGCTACTTCTCAGTGGCTGACACCTATTAAGTGCTTTATAAGTACTCATTAATATGATTAGTTAGTAGCAGCAAAAATAGTAATATTCTTACTATTACCACTACTACTGCTACTAGTACTTCTACTACTACTATTATTTACTAATAACATTTAATTATGTAATATTTTAGCAATCTCATTTAATACAATTATGTAAATAATAAAAATCTACAATAATTTTATTTAATATTTAATATTTCTTTATGAATAATGGTAATACACATGTGTAATGGAAATGCAAATTTAAAGATCTTCCCTGCCCCTAGGCTAAAGTGCACCTGGAGCCTGGGGTGGGAGGCTTGTTTTTCAGTAGATACTTTTTGATTGGCTAGTGAGTCAATAAGGTTGTTACATTCTCTGAGCCAGGAGAAAGCTATATAAGCCCTGATGTGTAGCTTTGTTTTGGCGGCTCACTTTGAGAAGTGTTCTGTGATTTGATCTGATGAGACTCTGGGAAGCCATTGTTGAGAGCCCCCCCTCGGCTTTGAAAAACCAAGATGTTGATTTGGTTTGGATGCAATGGTTGGACAGTTTGGAAACTGTCTACTTGATCTGTTTCTCTGTCTTGATAATTCAGTCTGTATACTCTGAAGTTCGAGGTGCTGACCTTTTTCCCCTGAACGAAGTAAACAATACATGTTTGACTGATTAAAGTAAGTTTGCTAACCCATTTTGAGTTGCTTTCCTTTATCAAAGCAGATCCAAGAACCTGTGTTGGCATCCACCCTGAGGATGCCTGGGGTGCTTGCTGCTACAACATGAATGTGTTTAATGTGCATCACCACATTTTATGGCCTCTGTTGCTCATTCTCTGTCTCTGTGTCTCTGTGCCTTGGTCTCAGTCTATATCTCAGCTTTAATGAAAGGATATTTACTGAAGAAATGCAGCAAGAAGCAAAGGCAACACAGTGGATAGAGTTCCAGGCAGGAAGATTCATATTTCTGAGTTCAAATGTAGCCTCAGACACGTATTAGCTGTGTGACCTTGGGCAAGTCACTTGGTATTGTTTGCCTCAGTTTCCTTATTTGTAAAATGAGCTGGAGAAGGAAACGATAAACCACTCCAGTATCTTTGCCAAATGGAGTCATGAAGAGTTGGACACAACTGAACAATAACAAAGAAATATAGTCATTTCTCCTTGGTGTCCAGAGTTTGGGGGCACACATTCTTGCCTATGCCCCCCCTAGTTTCTAGAGACAGTGGGGTTAAAGTAGTTTCTACATAGCATTCTCTGAAATTAATTTACAAATGTTAATAAATGGATAGATGACCCTTCATATTTTTTACTGCTCACCTGGACCAGGCAGGTTTACTTAGGCCTTCACATTTCACCTTGTGGCTTGTAACAATTCCTAGCAAGCACAGACCTCAACTTCCACATGTATGGTGGGTTCTATCTCCTGACCTGCCAAAGTTCATCTTCAATCTGTTTCACTTAGAGCAGGAAAACGTTAAAAGAAAGAGACAAGGGCGTAGGCCCATATTCACTGGCTACATGTTGGTCCCAGACAAGGAGGGAAGGCTCAAGTCTTCTCTTCTCTCATATTGTTCCACTCACCTAAACAGCAACCTCATCCTGCAGGCAGGAAAGAGTTAAAGCAGGAGACTGTGCCCCCCCACCCCCATGTCTGCTTAAAAGTAACTATAGTAAAGTAGAAACTATAGAAAAAAGTAAAGTCGTTGGTTGTTTAAAAACTGTCACTCACTAAGATAACAGAAGCAACTTTGAAACCAAGTTTAGCGCAAGGCAAAAGAGAGTTGACTATTTGGGGCATTAACATCTAATAGCTCTCTGGTATCCTTTCATACCCATCATTCCATATAAAATGTGATCATTATGAGTAGTGTCAGTCTGAAACTTAGAATTATAATGGAAAACCTCGCTAATTCACATTGATAGAAGGGAAAGTTGGTTTAATGAAATGTTGATTTGACATTCTTGGGAATACATAAAGATTGAGAGATAATATGGTCAATGCAAAGAAGTCTGGATTCTGCATCAGAAGACCTAGGTCTGAATTTGATTCTACTTGTCACTCCCTAGGGTCACCTTGGACAAGTTAATTCAATTCAGTTCAATTCAGTAAACATTTATTAAGTGCCTATGATGAAAAAAGTATTGTGCTAGGTGCTGAACATACAAAGTAAAAAAAAAAAAAATGAAACTCTTTCTGTCCTTAGGGAGTTTACACTCTAAGAAAGGGAAATCACATATGTAGAAGTAAATACAAAGTATACACAAAGAAATACAAAATAATTTCAAGAGAGAGAAAGGGCCAGTAAGAGGTGGGGGAAAACCTCATGTAGATGTAGCACTTGTGCTAAACTTTTAAGGAAACCAGAGATCCTTTAAGATGGAGGTCAGACATGCAAATCCATTAAACTCTCTGGGCCTCAGTTTCCTCCACTCCAAAATGAGATAGTCAGACTAAAAG
Organism: Petaurus breviceps papuanus; assembly: GCF_028583685.1. NCBI lineage: Eukaryota > Metazoa > Chordata > Mammalia > Diprotodontia > Petauridae > Petaurus > Petaurus breviceps. Next base: position 14,976,667 of record NW_027185697.1, on the reverse strand, counting down.
GGCTTCCCCATCCTTTGCTAAAGGAAAAGAAAGTATGTAAGTGCATTTGTGATGTCATCAGGTCTGAGACATTGACTTTTGTGAGTTTGTAAATGTTGCCAGGTAACAAATGGGTGAGCTCCCCAGGGCATTCAGCCCAAGTTAGGGAGTGGTTTGCAGAGGTCACCTTTGAGGAAAATGGGAATATTTTATGTTTTGGTTTGGTTTTATTTTGTTTTTAAAATCAGCGTGGTATAGTGGAGAGAGATCTGTCCTTGAAGCTAGGAAAATCTGTATTTAAGTTCCACTTTTTACACATTGTGGATGTGTGACCCTAGGTAGGTCACATAACCTCTAGTAAACTCTTTAAAATTTTAATATTAGAGAGGATGCTAACTTGCATTGGTAGAGGGAGTTTACTCACCTAGGAATTCCCTACACCAATGAAATCACAGGTTCACCCTCCATCCCTAACTCTGCACTCGAGCTTGGAACATTATCCCCTTCCCCTGTCTCTGGTCGACCAGGGAGACAGCCAGTCCCTTAAATCAGCAGTCCACTCTGTGCCAAGCTCTCCTTTGCTCCAGCTTCTTCACCAAAAGGTGGCATTCTGGAGCATTGTGACAGTTCCACCATTGTTCCATGAGGTCATATTCTTCTTTGGTATGGAATGTTTAATCTATGAAGATCCACCAGAACCTTGGTCCTGAAAAAGGAATGGAGGTCTTTTCTTCGGTCCAGATTCCTGTCCTATCTTCTGGATTTCTGGATTGTTCACCCATCCTTGTGCAGATGCTTCAAACTTGGGGATGTGTGCCCTAAAAAAAGATAAAGCTTCAGCATGAGTGAATGTCCCAACAAGTAACCATCATATGAATGTTTTAACTAGAAATCAATGAGCCTGAGATCCTCATAAGAATAATGGCAGTCAGTTTCATTGAATCACTTTGCTCACTACATTTTGTAAAGACTCACTCATAGGTAAAGAGAGAAGATTCATATTATCAATAAAGTCCATGAGAGACAGAGTAAAGATGTAAGGCTAGGGGGCACTGGGGGACCATGGAAAGACAGGGAGAGAGATATTTTGGCAGAGTGGATAGCATGCTGATCTTGGGGTCAAGAAAATATGGTTTAAATCCCATTTCTGACATGTACTTTGTGACCTTAAATAAAAAATCTCAATCTCTTTGAGCTTATGTTTCCTCATCTGTAAAATAGGTATAGTATAAATGTCTGTGAGCACTTTTCAATAGGTGTTGAGGTTCAAATGAGAGTGTTTGTAAAGTGCCTCAAAAGGTTTAAAGGTCAGGGTAGCTAGGTGGTGCAGTGAATAGAGTGCCCGCCCTGAAGTCAGGAGGACCTGAGTTCAAATCTAGCCTCAGACACTTAACACAGAACTAGCCATGTGACCATGGGCAAGTCACTTAACCCCAAATGCCCTACTTACCCCCTCCAAAGAAAAGCAAAAAAAGTTTAAAGGTCAATATTTAAATTGAATACAGATATTAGAGAGCATTACCAGAAAATAAGCCATCAAGGGAATAGTTATAATTATACCAAAGTAATAGCTAATATCTCTAAAGTGCTTTAGGATTTTCAGAGATATCTATGTCTATCTGTGTGTATGTACAATCTTCTTTGATTTTCACAACAGCCTTGTGAAGTAGGTGTTATTATTACCCCAATTTTATGTAAGGAATCACACGTAGGGAATTTGGGTGCTTGCCCAAGGACACACTATAAAATTAGTGACTGGGGTAGAATTAAAACCCATGTCTTCCTGACTCCTCAGGCCTATGCCACATTCAACTTCTCATCTTCAGGATTAGAAAGCACCTTTATCAAGGTGTTATAGGACCCGGAAGAGAGCAGGAGAATAGAGCATGTGCAATAGGAAATGTGGCATATTGGCCCCAATCCACTAACCAAGGATCTTGTGTCTTGGAAGATTTTCTTTTCCTCTTGTTTTCCCTTGGCCCATTGCTGAATGTTATCCAAGACCCAGAGTGTAGGGACTGTGAATGGGGGTGCAGGGCAGTGATGAAAGACAACCTAAACATTGTTAGCATTATTTGAGACCTGCCTTGATATCTGTTCTGTTCATTTCACACAAATATAGTGATGATAACTGTTAATTAAAACCACATTTATATAGCATTTCTAACATTTGTGAAATGCTTTGCATCTATTGTCTCATTTGGTCCTTATAATGAGAAATCTGCATTCAAATCTCACCTCACACATGAACCACCAAATCTGGTGGTCTCTGGGAAAGTCATTTAATCTGACTGAGACTCAGTTTCCCCATCTGCAAAATGAAGGGGATGAACTAGATGACCTCTGAGATCCTCCAACCAACAGATTTATCATCCTCTGACTTGTCAAGGTTCATACTGCTGATGTCTGAGTGCAATTTCAACCAGGTCTTTCCTTGTCCAACTCTAAATTCTACCTCTCTGTTTAACCTCTAGAAGTACTATGCCAGGGAGAGAGTTCACCCAGGCTTCTGTTACCTGAGATGCAGTCAGGGATTGTGTTTGAAAACAGGAAAGGGAAGTTCTACCACTTAAATAGCTTATGTCCACAAGTGGGAAATGCTAGACTCATTGCTTCCTTAAAAACATAAATTTTGCTGCCCTCTTATAATGCAAATGTGACATTACCGATGTGTACTTGGGGCCTCATATAAAACTGGGGTGACCATTCTTACAGTTGGGGTCAGTCAAAGTTACCAGAGGATGGGGAGAGCTGAATCTAACACAGAAGAAAAAAGTGTTGGCTTTCTTTTTAAAGCTTGTCAGTTAGAGATGGAAAGCCCCCTAGACATAATCTGGTTCAATCTCTTAATTTTTTAGGCTATGAAAGTGATACAAGAGAAGAACCATACAGATGGTCAGTTCAAATCTCAGTATAAATACTGTCCATCTCAAGTGAGTGGAGAGAACATTGGCTCTGAACTCAGAGGGTTGGGCTCAAATCCTTCTCCTCCACAACCGTGGCTACCACCTGTGTTACTTTGGGCATGTTACCTAAATGCCTCAGTTTCCTCATCTACAAATGGGATCCTGGGAAAGTAAATGGCAAATAACTCCAGTATCTTTGCTGAGAAAACCCAAATGAGGGTCAGATGACTGAAAATGATAGGATAACAACAGTAATAGCATGTGGAAGAGGGATTCAATTGGTTCTGTTTTTACCCATAGGATACCCAGTTTGTATCCATACCAAGACTGGCCATGGTCTTCTTGGCAAAGGTACCATAAGTGTTTACCATTTCCTTCTTCAGGAAAATAAGGCAAACAGAGGTTAAGTGATTGGCCCAGGGTCACAAAGCTTGATCCTTAATTTGAACTCAGGTCTTCCTGATTCCTGACTCCAGACCCAAGACTGAGTCACCTAGCTGCCTCCATGACTAGAGCTGTCTGAAAGTGAAATGGGTTACTGTGAGAGATGGTAGATCCTCCCTCTTGGAGGTCTTTAATAAGAGGTTAGATAACCATTCTTCAAATATATTATCATTGGAATTCCTTTGGTCTATGCATGAAACTAAGAGATTACTGGAGTTCCTTCCAGTCCTCAAAATTTGTAATTCTACGGTTCTTCTCCTTATAATCTTTGTGAGGATAGTCAGGGCATACATAGCACGTATACAAAGTGCAGCACAATGCATGACAAAATGTGAAAAGTACACATGGAGGGGGAAACAGTGCCATTGTTCTAAGTTTGGAATACAGCTCTCGTGGTTTTCACAAGAGAAAATGAATCATTCAAAATCACCTGGTCAGTTACTTACTGGGTGGACAAATGAGGACCTGGTTGTAGGAATAAGAGGAAGCGGAAGAGTTGGCTCCGTGATTAGCTAGGGAAAAAGAAGAGTTTGTTAGCGGGAGGATGTGACTACGCAGCTATACATACTGAACTAAGACGAATTTTCCAAATGCTTTCATCCTCAAAGAGGGATGGCTTCAGATATGCCTCTGTCCTTTGATATGCTGCAGACCTCGAGATTTCATTACTTGCATGAATATCCAGACTTTAATTGAAAGTTTCTGCCTGAGGACTGCCTATCTCCTGACAAAGAAATAATGTACCCAAGAAGTAGGATGAGACATACAGTTTAGGAAATAGCCAAAGAGTTTACATTTAATGGGTGAGACAACAGGTACAGAAATAGGTAAAACAGTGATATCAGGGAAATTAGAAGGGAAGAAAGTTAACAAGAGAGGAAAAGGGAAGGAGGTCTTCTGTTATACTTACAAGAGAAAGTGGTGGTTTATTACTTTCCATTGGAGGTGCAGACATAGGAGGACTCATTGAACCCATCTAAATTAAACAATGGTGTGTCAATAAAAGAGGAAACAGTAGCATATCCTGCAGAATCAACACCTGACAAGCTTGAAAGTTCCAAGACCAAAAAAGCTCTTAGGTCAATCTGTAATTCACACTAATTAATCAAGTCATCCATCCACCAAGAAGTAATTATTAAAGTGCCTTCCCTTTTTTAGGAGCTTAGTTTACAAGTACAAACAATGAAACAATTCCTGCTCTCAAGATACATTTTTATTTTTCCCTTCCTTCCTTCCTTCCTTCCTTCCTTCCTTCTTTCCTTTCTTCCTTCTTTCCCTCATTATTTTTTTACTTCATTCTCCCAATTTCTCTCAAACATGACATTGACATGAATTCTAACTTAGTTAAATCATGCGTATCCTATTTCATCTAACTGACTCTATACCATGTTTAATATACCATCGAGTCATCCAGCAGGACACTAGAGACTACCCAAAGTTGGTATCTTAACTTTTAGTTTGTTGCCATGAATGTCCTTCTCCACCTGCTTCTTGCTCTAGCTTTGGGAACAGTAATCATGTTAGTGATACAATTACTACTAGAAAGGGCTTAATGATGGACTAGTCCACTCTGCATCACTGTGACTCCCTATATCAAATTAATGAGGTTTTGGGGTGCATTTGTATGTTTTTTTTTTGGCAATGATTGCCTCATATATATTATATCTACAAATTAGAACGTAAGTTCCCTGAAAGCACACTTCATTGGCTCCTTAGCATTTGTATAATCAAATTCCAAACATTGACTTTAGAATTCACTGTCATCCATAATCTTACTCTAATTCACTCCTTTTACTTCTCCTCTTCATGAGCCTCACATCTTAGCTGAAATCAACTCAGTTTTTGTCTAAGTATATCTTCTCATCTATGTTTTCCTGTTTGTGTACCTTTGACCATGCCATTCTTTTTTTTAATTAATTAATTAATTAGTTTTGATTTATACCATTCCATTCCACAAACTTTTGAGTTCCAAATTTTCTCCCTTTCCCTCTCCCCCCCTCCCCAACAATGGCAGCATGCAAATGCCTTCACATTAAAAATTAGTGAAGTTGAAAAGAAGGATTATAACCAATAGAATGAACAATAAGAAAGGAACAAAACAAAACAAAAAAGAGAGAGAACAAGTAGTTTGCTTCAAGCTGCACTCAGACTCCATAATTCTTTCTATGTGGATGGCCTTTTCCATCATGAGTCCTTTGGAGTTGTCTTATAGCCTTCATTACTAAGATGAGCCCAATCTATCAAAGTCAGTTATAGATGTGTCTGGCCTTATGTACAATGTTCTGGCTCTGCTCCCCTCACTCAGCATCAGTTTATATAAGTCTCTCCAGGTTATTATGAAATCCATCTGCTCCCCATTTCTTATAGCACAAGATAATTCTGTTACATTTATATAGCACAACTTGTTTAGCCATTCCCCAATTGTTGGGCATCTCCTTGAATTCCAATTTTTTGCCATCACAAAAAGAGCTGCTATAAATTTATATATACTTTTCCCTTTGTATTATCTCTTTGGGATACAGTCCTAGAAGTGGTATTGCTGGGTTAATGGTATGCATATTTTTATAGACTTTTAGGCATAGTTCCAAATTGTTCTCCAAAATGGTTGGAAGAGTTCACAACTCCACCAACAATGAATTAGTATTCCAATTTTTCAACATCTTCTCTAGAATTTATCATTTTTCCTGTTTTGTTATGTTAGCCAATCTGACTGGTGAGATGTGGTACCTCAGGGTTGTTTTGATTTGCATTTCTTTAATCAATAGTGATTTAGAGTATTTTTTTTTTCATATGATTGTAGATATCTTTAATTCCTTCCTCTGAAAATTATCTGTTCATATCTTTTGACCATTTATCAATTGGGGAATGAATTGTATTCTTAAATATTTGATTCAGGTCTCTGTATATTTTAGAAATGAGACCTTTATCAGAGACACTGGTTGTAAAAATCATTTCCCAATTTTCTACTTCCCTCCTAATCTTGTTTACATTGGCTATGATTGTACAAAACTTTTCAATTTAATGTAATCAAAATTATTCATTTTGCTTTTTGTAATGCTCTCTATCTCTTGTGTGGTCATAAATTCTTCCATTCTCCATAAATCTGACAGATAAACTATTCCTTGCTCTCCCAGATTGCTTACACTATCAGCCTTTATATCTATATCGTGAACCAATTTAGACATTTTGGTATATGGTGAAATAAACAAGCTATTCTTTCTTTCTGGGATATTTCCTCACCCAGTTTTACCCATTAAACATCTTCATCCTTCAAAGATAATGTCAAATGTCACTACCTTCAGAAAGTTATCCACGATCACCCAACCCAGAAGGTGTGATTTTTCTTCTTTGTTTTCGGCCCTTTAGCATGTTGGATTCAGTTTTCCTTTTTACCATCATCCTTACAGATAAATATAGGTACACATATACATTCATAAATATTATACATATATGTATGTATGCATGTATGTATGCTTAACAGATAGTAAGCACTTAATATATTTTTAATTGATTCATGATTTGGATCAAAAGCTTTCAAGGAGTGAAGGGGCAGGGTTAAATATGAAGTGGAAAAAATTCAGGAAGGCCAAAGGAATGATGGCTTACCTCATGAGAATGAGTATTTGTCACATCCCGTTGTTTCTTCATTAGTCTCCATTTCCTTGGTTTGGAGCCTGAGATGGGGCAGGACTGGCTAGGGTTCAAAGCGGTCTGTCATTAAACCTCAATTATCATTGTGCATAAGAGAACATAAGATCCTGGAAGGCAGGACCAGCTTTTCTTTCTATTTGTATATCCCCAGTGACTAGCAATGTGCCTAGTACCTAGGAATTAAGAACTGGACTTGTGATTTCATTGATAGACATTTCACTGATATAGACAGTTATATGATACAGTCCATAGAATGATGGATCTGGAGTTAGGAGAACTTGAGTTCAAATTCAGCCTCATACACTAACTAGCTGTGTGACTCAGCAAGTCACTTAGCCACAGTCTGACTCAATTTCCTTATTGGTAAAATAAGATTAATAATAGCACCTATCTCTCAGAGTTATGAAGATGAAATGAAGTAATATTCATAAAGTATTTTACAAAACTATTATTAAAATGGGGAACTGATAGATGAGGGATCATCTTCTACCAGTGCAGGTTGGTGCCCTTTATAATGCAAAGTCTTAGTTGCTTAGAACACTGAGAAATTAAATAATGCCCATGGAATCAGAGCCAGTTTAAGAAATGGAACTTGGATCCAAGTCTTTCTGACTTCCAGGCCAGCTCTCTCCCTACCATTCCACACCACTTCTTTCCAATAAACCATACACATTCAACAAAGACTCTCTGTGTTCTGTCACTCCAGTGTCCAGGGATGATTAAATGAGGGAAATGGAAAAATACATTGACAAGGACTCTAAGTAGGCAGTGTCTGAGTGTGTTTAGTTTTTCTTTGTCAGGGAAGTCCTGAACTCAATTCCACAATGAGTGATTGTGGAGAAGTCAATTAGCATCACTTTGCTTTACTTTTCTTATCTATAAAGTGGTGATAAGGCTGGTCCTGTTTACCTCTCAGTGCCTTTGGGGGAAAATAAGGAAAAATGCAATGAAAGTGCAATGTATTTTATTATTATAATTCCCTGCTCCTTAGAAAGTTGTCATCTATCAATTTTACATAATTTAGTTTCTCTGTTCCTCAATTTCTTTCTCTATAAAATTGGGATTATAGTACCTGGACTGGTTTCTTGAAGAATCATGTAAGGTACTGACTATAGAAAACCTGGCAAATCATAAAATGTTATATCTTTCTTGTTAGCTATATTGGTAATATCATTTTCCTCTTCACTCTATAAATGATCATTTAGTCTTTTGGAAGTTGACTTGCCAGCATGGTTTGATTTTGTGGCATTCCCTTCCAGTTCTCTCCCAATACCCAAAGTACTTTGGGGCACATTTATATATATATATATATATATATAAAATATTAAATAAATATAATATATATATAAACTATATTATTCAATATAATATTATATAAATATAATATATAAATTATATTATATAATATAAATATATTATTAAAATAAATAAATATACATATATGTATGTATAAATATATATATATGTAAACTATTATTAATTTTAGTGTGAGAATTTTGGGGCCTCTCTCAATTTAATTCACCTTTGGGAACATCACAATCCTAGGGGGAGAAGCTCTGGCATATGGGAAGCAGGCTTACCTCATAATTTTTTTCCTTTTAGCTGTGTTCTGATATCGGACAACAATTGCAGCAATGATAACTATCATGGAGAGTGCAACCAGTATTCCCGTCACAATGGAAACATCTGTAACATTAAGAATATAAAAGAGAGACCTGAGTCCTTGACAACATGATGGAGGAATCTATAATGTTGAGGATAAAATTAACAAATCTATAATATGAACAACACACTGGATAAATCTACAACATTGAGAAAGAACATCCGGAGGAAACCTACAATGTACAGAAAATAGTAAAGCAATCTATAACCTTGAGGGCACAATGGGGAAATCTACAGCTTCAAAGACAGAATGGAGAAAACTATGGCTTTGTGATTATAATGGAGAAATCTACACTCTTGAGGAGTCAGGGAGTTCAGTTCTGGCCTCAGACACTTAACACCCACACAAAAAAAACTAGTCGTGTAACCTTGGGTAAGTTGTTTAACCCCAGTTGCCCTCCAAAAGGCGAGAGAGAAAGAGAGAGAGAGAGAGAGAGAGAGAGAGAGAGAGAGAGAGAGAGAGAGAGAGAGAGAGAGAGAGAATATGATAAAAAAAAAATCTTCATTGAGCACAAACCCTGCAGCAAAGAGAGGACACAACCGAAATACAGCAAATAATTCCCAACTTGTTTTTTCCCCAAAGCTCAAACCCTGGTCATACCCTAATATCTCCTTTTGAAGAAGGGATTTAATCATCCCAGCAAGTGTCCCTTGGGGGGACATGGGGACATAAATTTAGACCTGGAAGGAACACTGAAGGTCATTTAGTCTAATACTCTTATGTTGTAAATGGGAAAACTAATAAAGGTGGTAAAGTGCCCTGTCCAAGGTGAAACATAGGGAACTGACTCCAAATACAAATTTGATTTTATGCCCCACACTGGCCCTATGTTCCATAAAAAAGTCAATGTGTTTGTGGCTATTGTCTGTTTCTAGAATGATATCCTCTTTGCTTCCCCCTCTATCATAGTCTACTGTGTATTAATCAATAATATATTTTTGTAGATGTTTCTATAGTGTCCTTCTCTAGAAAAGAAGTCTGGTTTCCTGAAAAGAACACTTGCTCTTAGAGTCTCAATTTTGTTCCAAATCATTCTATCTATGGATGAATAAGCTCCTTCCTTGAGTTTCTTTCTTAGTCTGTAAATTGAGGAGAATAATGTCTACACTGACTGACAGGATGTATAGAAGATACAATCTTGATTCTAGAATCAGTAATAACTGAATTCAAGTCCTTCATCTGTTGCATACTGTCTTATGGCCCTTCACCTCTCAGTGTCCACAAAGTCACCCTCTAAGGCTATGTTACAGAGGCCTCTTCAGCTCTGCACAGGGGGAGTTTTCACTCCAGCAATTCATAGAATCAATGAATTTTAATTCCTTGAAGGAGGGAAAAGAAAGAAATAAAAGAGGGGGAAGAGGAGGAGGAGGAAAGAGGAGGAGAACAGGGAGGAGGAGGAAAGGGAAGAGGAGGAGGAGGAGGAGCAGGAGGAGGAGGAGGAGGAGGAGAAGAAGAAGAAGAAAAAGAAGAAGAAGAAGAAGAAGAAGAAGAAGAAGAAGAAGAAGAAGAAGAAGAAGAAGAAGAAGAAGAAGAAGAGAAGAAGGAGGAGGAGAAGACAAAGGAGGAGGAAGAGACATAGAAACCAATTATACACATTTATTTTGAAAGAACATTCATTGATCACCTACTCCATTGCTAGGCATATATCTAGGGATTCAACAAAAAAACGTAAAAGTCTCTACTCTCCTGTTTTTGTATTTCTATATATCCCCACAGTGCTGAGCACAGTGCTCAGTTCATAACAAGATTTGACTGACTGCCCTGAGGAAAGTTCTTTGCAAATTTTATAGTACAAAAAAATTGTATATTTTGAATGCCAGCTCCCTGAGGGCAAGAGCTGTGTAGTTTAATGGTTTTGTATCTCTGGTGCCTAGCACTGGGAATTGCTCTTAGTCAAGATGAGGCTGGAAAAAATGTTTGTTGAATTAGATTGAATTATAAACTGAAATATGTTGAAAGAAGGGGAAAAAAAAACACCTTCAAGTTCTCATCCATGACAGAACACACAGTCATCTTGGTCCTGGAGACACAGAGCAGGAAGTGATAAAGATGAACTAAGCAGAAATGGGCTAATCACTTAGTTGGAGGAGCCAGCCAGAGGGTGGGGCATCAGTCTCAACAAAGTAGTCTGATTGAGATGTTCTCCCTCTCTCCCAACCTCAAAAAAAGAATAAAAAAGACCATAGACTCTTCTGTCTTGCTATGTTAAACACATGAGATATCAACCTGAGACCTATATACCCTGGAATTCAGAGGAAGCACTGCAATGCCTGGTCCATAGTAAGTGCTTAGTAAATGCTTCTTTTCTTCCTTCCATCTCACCCCTTACTAGAAGATCTTCCGCTTTATACCTTAAATACCAAGCAGTGTACTTTGTTCAGAGTAAGAACTTACTGAATGTTGGATTATATCCCTAGAGAAGGGTAAGGGTTGGCTAGGGAAGAAACGGGTGGTGTGGCTACGTTAAGGTCTGGGTGCTGGACTCATCATGTCTTAAAGGGTGAGAGGTGTTAATGACACACACAAAAAGATAACAAAGTCTTGTTCTAGACCAACTTCCTCATTTCACAGAAATGAAAACTGAGCTAAGGACAGTTAGGTAATAAGTTCAAGTTTACACAGGCAGGAATTGTCAGGAGCAGGATTTAAACCCCAATGCTCTGACTGACTTACTTACTCTTTCCATTGTAGCAGTGTAACATGCTAGCTTTCCTCTGTTACAACATTATTTGTTACAACATTATTACCAGGACAGGTAATTGATTACTAGCTGTGCAACCTTTGGTAAATCACTCCACTGCCCTAGAGATCAATTTCCTTCCCTATAAAATCAGGGGGCTAAATTTGATGGTCTCTGAGGTCCTGTCCAGCTTTAAATTTATGGGCCTATGATTTTATGAGGTCCCTGTGCCCCAGTTTCCTCATACAGAAAAAAATGGCAGTTGGACTAGAAGACCTTTGTGTTGGGGTCCTTTGATCATATGATTGAGTAAACTACCATCAAATTAGATAAAAAATTTTCCTTAATTTACCACAGGGGGCTTCTGCAACATCCAAAATCACCCATGGAAAGACAGGAGAAATACAAGACCCTTATTCCCTTGCTAAACACAGGACAAGTCAGAATAACAGAAAATGGTATGAAAGACCATAAACTTAGAAGTTCTAAGTGGTAGTCTGAAAAAAGCCAGTCTATATTGTTAGGCTTGGAAACTAGGAGTGGCAATAGGGAGATTGTATCTGCTAGGAGGGTACAATTCTGAACTTTGATGGGGGAAATGCTTGTCCATCACTGTGTGGGACTTTGTTCATAAGAGAATAGGCCAGCTCAGGAGTGGTAGAACTCCCACCACTCACCCTCTGGGAGCTCAGAAGGAACTCCCTAGAATACAGGCATCCAAAGCAGGAGAGAATCCAGGGCAAATTGGAGGGGAGAGGTCAGGATAACTAAAAAAGAGTCACAAGAAACCTTCTACCACAGTCAATACCAGTGACGGTCCCAGGCATATGCAAAATGTAAGAGGGAGGTGTGTGTGTGTGTGTGTGTGTGTGTGTGTGTGTGTGTGTGCATGCTCATGTGTGCATTTTATTATTTGTTTTTCAGCTTCTGTTTATTTCCTTTTTGCTACTGGAAACAGGAAAAGATTTCCAAAATACATTTGGCCACTAAGGACACTGTCTCTAAAGATTAGTTAAACTAGCAATGAACAATTATTAAGCACCTACTATGTGCCAGGCACTGGGTGAAGAACACAGGACATTTGTGCAGTCATTTTGTAGCTTTGTCCAACACTTCATTATCCCACATTGGGTTTTCTTGGCAAAGATATTGAAATTACTTGCTGTTTCCTTCTCCACCTCATTTTATAGATGAGGAAACTGAGGCAAACAGGGTAAAGTAGCTTGCCCAAGATCTTACAAGCTAGTAAATGTCTGTGGCCAGACTTTAACTCAGGAAGATAAATCTTCCTGAATCCAGACCCAGTTTAATAAATGCTTGTTGATTGACTGAAAAGATGAGCCTTTCCTGAAGAATCAGGGAGACAGTTAAAGACTTTTAAGCTTAATTTTACAGATGTTGAAATCTAAATGTAGACTTGGTGGGGGGAGGTAGCTGGAATCACCCCATTTGCGGATTAAGAACTAGGATGATTTGACTATGGAACTTTGAATTCCTTTGAGTACCTTTACTATCATGGAAGAGTTGATAGATGACTGTTAAATAGGATGTGTTTGGGTATTGTGCTATAATGCATAGAAAAGGTTGATGTTGCCAGCTCAAACTAGCTTATGAGTAAATTGCTAAATTTCCAGTGTCAATATTTATATCTCAGAAGTTGGTAAACAACATAAATCAGGGTTTGATTTCTTGTTTTGATGATAGTGTAGAAATAAGAAAGATTTTTTTAATGTTAATAACCTTGCCTAGCATTTTGATTGGCATATTCTATATTTGCATACATATTTTTGAGAGCTAGTTGTTAAGCAATTATCAGTCTAACCCTGCAAGTGAAGGAGTTTCCAATTTAAAAGACTATCCACTTTTATTTTAAGAGTTAATTTGTTTAAGAATTTACTGTTCCTTTCTTTAGTGAGCTGCCAAGTGCAGGAGACCTTGAAAGATGAACAGGCTTCTGCTTGATGGGGTTTCAGAAGAAAAGCTAACCACTTCAATGAAGGGAGTATTTCATGAAGTCCTTCAAGCCAGAACTGTGACCTTAGATGTTATAGATTAATAAAGAAGGGATGTTATTTTCAGTGGAACATTTATTTGGAAAAATTCCAGTTTCCTTGTCTACTGTTTATCTTTAGTGGTGAAAATATAAATAACAATCTGATATAATATATGATATGATATGATGTGATGTGACATAATATATGCATGTATATGTGCATCTATGTATTTATATATGTATATATAGATTTATATATACACATTGTGTATGTATATACATGTGTATATATACATACAACATACATGTAAAGTGCTTTGCAAATGCCAGAAAATGGTGTTATTATTTTGCTTATGTATTTCATTTGCTTTCTTTAGGAATCCTTTTGGCAGTTATTGTTGTGTTAAAAGTTGTTAAGTCTAGAAGATGTACCAAGTGTCCTATTCATAGAATATGCAGATATGAGGCAAGACATGATCTTTCCCTAATAAGAGACCACAACCAAAGTTAAGGCAAGAATGATAATATAGACCCAATGTCAAAGACATCAGATGTCAACTCTCATTCTAAAAGGAAGTTTCCTCAACAGGAGTTCCTATGCTAATAAAGAAAGAAAGGAAGAATGAAAAAATAAAAGGAAAGAAGAAAGGAAGGAAAGAAAAAAGAGAAAGGGAGGAAGGAGGAAAGAAAAGAATGAAGGAAGCAAAGAATGGATGGAGGGAGGAAGGAAGGAAGGAAAGAAGGAAGGAAGGAAGGAAGGAAGGAAGGAAGGAAGGAAGGAAGGAAGGAAGGAAGGAAGGAAGGAAGGAAGGAAGGAAGGAAGGAAGGAATGGGTGAAAGAGGGAAGGAGGGAGAGAAGGAAGGAGAGAAGGAAGATGGGAAGGAAGAAAGGAAAAAAAGTTAATGAGAGCAAGGGTTTGGGCATAGAAGTTTGTTAAAGGTTATGAAAGTATTGAAAGATAATAGTAACTATATCTGAGCTGTGATTAGCTATTTAACGAAAAATCTCTTGGGCCTAGAATTTGCTATTGCTTTGAGTTTGGATTTCAGGTATAATTATCTGAATTGTCATTAAGCCAATAATCTACCATTTAAGAGAAATACTATGGGGTGCTCAAAGAGGGTGCAATCTGAAGACTGCTACAGGTAGATATCTGTGCTTGAGAAGGTTGAGAGGACAACTTTGAAAAAGTGATATTAAGATATTCTTGATTTTGTTGACCTGATGTACTATTTCCTTTCAGAAAAGGAAATTTTACCATAAATGTCCAGATAAATAGAGGAGGAAACTATCTCTCTTTTCAGACAACATGATAATATACTTAGAAAACCCTAGAGAATTTGCTGAAACAAAACATAACAAAAAACTAGTTGAAGCCATTAACTTTATCAAAGTTGCAGATCATTAAAAAAACACCAAAATCATTAGCATTTCTATATATCACCAAACAAACACCACTGGAAGAGACAGAAAGAGAAATTCAATTTGATTGTGGACAATATAAAATATTTGGGAGTCTACTTGCCTAGGAAACCCAGTGACCATATGAATACAATTACAAAACACTTTTCAGAAAAATGAAGTCAGATCTGAACAATTGGACAAATGTTAACTGCTCATGGGTAAGCTGAGTAATATAAAAAAATGACAATTCTACCTAAATTCATTTAATAATTTAGGGCCTTACCAAATAAACTATGAAAGAATTATTTTATAGAGCTAGCAAAATAATAAAATTAATCTGAAAGAATAACAGATCAAGAATATTAAGGGAATCAATGAAATAAAGGGAAGAAAAGAGGCCTAGCAGCTCCAAATTTCAAACATTACAAAGTATTAATCATTAAGCAATCCAGTATTGGCTATAAATGGTTCATCAGTGGAATAGATTAGATACACAATATGCCATAGTAAACTAGTGTTGATACATCCAAATATCTAAACTTTAGGGGCAAGAATTCACTGTTTAACAGAAATCTTTGGGAAGACTGAAAAACATTTGGGCAGAAACTAGGCATAGATCAACATCTCACATTATGTACCAAGAGAAGGTAAAAATGGGTACATGATTTTGATAAAAATGGTGATATGATAAGCAAATTGAGGGAGCATTAAAAAATTTATTTGTCAGATATATGGAAAAGGAAATTATTTATATCCAAACAAGTGATGGAGAAGATCACAGGAAATAAAACGAATAATAGTGATTATCTCAAATTAAAAAAAAAGTTTTTGCACAAAAAAAACAACATAGTCAAACATTGAAGGAAAGCAAGAAACTTGGGAGAGGGGAGAGACTTAGAGCAAGTTTCTCTGATAAATGCCTCATTTCTCACATATATAGGGAACTGAGCAAAATTTATTTAAAAGAATAATACCAGTACCCAATTTATGGTCAAAGAATATGAACAGGAAGTTTTCAGAGGCAGAATTCATAGCTGTCAATAGTTATATGAAAATATGTTCTAAATCACTGTAGATTAGAGAAATACACATTGAAATAATCCTCAGGTATCACCTCATACCTATCAGATTTATTAATAAGGAAAATGACAAATACTGGAGGGGTTGTCAAAGAATCAGTACACTAAATCATGGTTGATGGAGTTGTGAACTGATCTAAAGGACTATCAAATTGTGCATACCCTTTGACCCAGCAATACCACTACTATGTCTGTAGCCCAAAAAGATCAAAGGAAAAGGAACTATATGTACACAACTATTTCTAGCAGTTCTTTTTGTGGTATGAAATAATTGGAAATTGAGGAGATGCCCATCAACTGGGGAATGGCTGAAAAAGTTATGGTATATGGTTTTGATGGAAAACTATTGTCCTATAAGAATTGATAATGGGATGATTTTAGAAAAAAAAAACCTGAGAAGACTTATATGAAGTGAGCAATGCCAGGAGGACACCGTATACAGTAACAACAGTATTGTAATGATGATGAGATCAAGACAATTATCCAAGACAGGGGTGGGGAACCTGCAGCTTTGAGACCACCAGTGACCCTCTACATCCTCAAATGTTGCCCTATGACTCAATCCAAACTTCACAAAATAAATCTTCTTAATAAAAGGATTTGTTCTGCAACCTTGGCCTTAGTAAAAAAAAGCCACACTCAAGGCCCTAGAAGGCCACATGTGACCTAGAGGCCACAGGCTTCCCACCTCTGATCTAAGACAATGCCAAAGGATTTATGATAGAAAATACTTTTCACCATCAAAGAAAGAGCTGATGGACTCTAAGTGAAGGCTGAAGCATGTTTTTTTTTTCATTTTCTTTATTTTTCTTGTTTTTTTTCCTGCAACATATAAAATATGGGGAAATGTTTTGCATGATTTCACAAATATAATTGGTAGCATATCCCCTGCCTTCTCAATGAATGAGGGAGGGATTGGAAAAGCAGGACTAAAATTTTTGTTCAATGAATGCCAAAACTAAAATAAAAATAAGTAATAAATTAAAAGAAAATGTTTCTAAGTATTAGATAACCACAAAGGACAGCTAAGATAGATCCAAGATGAAATAAATTGATTAAATATAGTTTAATTTGTAACCAGAATTAGTTTACCTATAGAGATTATTTAACTAGGTTTGTTTCCTTAGTAGATATATCAGGTTATGACTGATTAAGTTTTTTCAACTTTTATGACATTGAAGGGAGTGTGGAATTATGAATGGCCTTTAATTTTTTTTTTTTTGGTGATACTTGTGGACATTATGTGTTCTTTCAAAGTCTGGGATATCTCCCTCTAGTATGCAGCACACTTATTTCCTGGTACAAACCTAAGTTCCTGACTTACATCCCTTAATGCTTACCCAATTTTATCCCCCTGATTATCAGTTACCATCAATCTGGTCCCTATGACTTCATGAAGGAATTCTATAGAGCTCTTGATGAGATGAGCAGTGGAAAAGATGTCTCTTTTGACTCAACTACTTTAATATTAATATTGCTATCTACTTTTATAATCACACTGCTGATGGTATAAGAAAGTTCGACTTAAAGCCCCCAAAGTGGGAAATTATGAGAAAACTTTATTTCATTGTTTAAACCTAGGCATGTATGAGTGCGAACCAGAACGGTTGCTTAGAGATCAGATTTGTTAAATTCTTGTCTCAGGACCTAAGTCATGCTAACCAGAAACCTAGTCATACCTGAAGATGAATGCAAGACACGTGAGGAGTTTCCCCCTACTATCCATCTCAAGCAACGCCTGTGTCTTTCCTGGAAACCACCTCTGTGTTTGCAAATCAGCAGCGGTTTCCTTGTATCTGAAATCTATATGTTGTGTGACCAATGGAAACTCGGGTGGAGTGGACCACCCCTTTTTGACTTGCTGTTCTTATAGAAATCTGTTGTTTAATGTTTCATTCCCAGGTTTTGTTCTCTGCCACATCAATAAGGATGTCAGCAGTGGGATACATCCCTTGTTTACTGTCCTTCCCATGCAATAGAACTGACGCCATTTGGCCCCAAATGCTCAGAGACCAGGGATTCAGAGAAGTACTGAATAAAACTCACTGCAAACCTAAACATACTATATATAGGGGATGGACCATCATGATTGGTGGACCTAATTTATTACAGAAGTCAACCAATAAAGTTCTTACTCGATTAGTGTATATATCTTGAAAAGTGACATGCACACCCATCCAAGCATGTGCTGCCTAGAAGAAGATACAGAATGGACATGAAAAGTTGCAGGTAAACAACTATCATAATAAAGTCTAGAATACCCACGGAAAATAATGGTGGAACTGTCACAGTTGGGAGGTAACCATCCTTCTTCACATTGACACTGAAGTTCATGGTCACATACCTAGAAAAACAGAGATATGGTTTATTAACATCCCCTATGGTTTCTTTCACTTATAAGAGGTTTTAACAAAAAGGATCAATGTTGGCTGCTGTCCAGTTAGACGGGTATTCCATTATCCTCCCTGGCAATCAATGGGTGGACCATATCACTACTGACTTCTGAGAGATTGTTATCAAATAAGCATTAGATTACAGGATCATAGATTTAAATAGAGAAGAACCTTGAGAGGTCATTTAGTCCAACCCCTTCATTTTACAGAAGGGGAAAATGTCATACAAGCAGTAAGAGACAGAACCAGGATTTGAACCCAGGTCCCTGGACTCTAAAATTCAGTGCTTGTTCTACTGTACCTCTCTAAAGAATAGGAAAGTGTATAACCAGGCTAATTTTAATTACCCAACAGTTGCCAAACTTTATTAAGTTCATTGACCTTCTCGCTGAATGTGTTTGTTTGTTTTCCTCCTTCTGATTTCTCTTTGTGTCTGTGGTACCACCAATCACCCAGTCTCCAAGGTTCAAAACTTTGGGGTTGCCTTGGACTCTCCTCCCCCATCTCTTATCTGACCAATGATCTATTCTACTGATTTCATCTCTGCAGCATATCTTTGTGTCCATTCCTCCCTCCCCCACCCCAACCCTTTCTGCTGCTGCTTTCCAGAACTACTGTATTTCCCTCCTAGATGGTCTTCCTGCCAGCCTTCTCTACTGCCTCCCATACAACCTTCATATCCTTCCAGGTCAATCATGACAGTATTTTTCTATCAGATTAAAAAATTTTCCATAGCAGCCTCTCCCCACCCCCATCCCCACCAGAAGAATGTACACTGCACGAGGGCAAGGAATATTTTCATTGTATCTTTCTATCCCCAGGGTCTAATAGAGGATATAATATGTAGACAATGCTTAATAAATGTCAATTGAATGTAATTGGATCAAATTATCTCCTGGATAGCATTCAAGCCATTATCAAGGCCCTCCCTAATCTAGCACCATTCTCAGTTTGCAGACTCATATTACTCCTATGTAATCACATAATTGCAGAGTCAGAAAAAACCTCAAAGGTCATCTAGTCCACTCCATCACACATGATCAATGTTCATTCAGCCATTGCTCGAAGATCTCAAACGAGCAAGTTCAATTTCTCCTTACTCACCTCACTACATTTTTTGAAAACTTCCATTGTCAGAAGCTTTTCCTGACCTTATTCTTCAATTTGCCTCTTTTGAACTCTCCTTACACCCAACTGCCTTTAGTTCTGCCCTTTGAGGACAAGCAGAAAAACGTTTAAAACACCTTTTACATAATAGTAGTTTAAATAATTAGACCGGGATCTTCCCCTGTCTTCTCTTCTCCAAATTAACCATAGCAGGCACTTTCAACCACTACCTGTATGTCATGACCACATGGTCCTTCACCATCCTGGTTCTCCTCCTTTAGATACTTTCTAACTGATCGATGTCCTTCCTAAAGATGTGCTACCAAATATAGAGTCCATTATCCCACATGTAGCATTATCAGGGTGGAGGACAACGATGCTATTATCTCCCCATTCCTCATCATTATAACCCTCTAAATACATCCTCAGATTGCATTCCTTCCTTGCTTTCTGTATCCCATACTATGGTGGATTCATAGAAATCTATTTCATAAAAAAAGGAAAACTGAATAGCACTTTCCTGTTCTTAGACATGCGTTATTTTAAAATGAGTGTGGGATTTTATATGCATCACTATTAAATTTCATCTCCTGGAAAGCTAATACACCAAAATAGATAGAGCTCTGGAAGGTCTGGGTTCAAATCCTGCCTCACATGCTTAGTATCTTTATGACCCTAGGAGCATCATTTAACCTCTCTCAGGTTGTTTTCTCAAATGTAAAATAGATTTATTATAGAACTCATCTCATAGGGTTGTTGAAAGGATTGAATGAAAAAGGATTTAAAGTGCTATTCAAATCCTAATGTTCTATAGAAATGGTAACTCTTACTATTCTTGTTTTGATAAACTAAGTACATGATTCATCTTAGACAGGTGACATGAATTGAATCAAGGGTGATCTATGTACTGTCTTACTATTCCCTTATTTATCTTCGCTATCAACTCACAGAATCACAGGTCTAGGGCTCAAAGGGTCCTCATTATCTATCTAGTCCAACTTTCATTTTAGAGTTAAGGAAACCGAGGCCCAGAGAGGATGAATAGTCAGTCCAGTCATAAAATAATAATCATTAGAGGTGGAATTTGAACTCAGGTCTCTCCAGAACCATGATTCTTTCCATACTACTTTCCCAAGAGTCATTTTGATTTTACCCTTTCCAATCCAAAAGCCACTCACTCAATTTGACAAAAAAAAGAAACAAACTGGCAATGGAGAAACTTTACCATTTTGTGGTCAGTTGTCATTGTTCCATGATCCCTTTTCCAAATGTCGTTTTTAAAATCCACCTTTTATCACCCCACCAAATTCCATCACTCCTTTTTCCTGTACACCTCCTAAATTCTCCTAGTTTTGAGCTTTCTTAACCCGGAGACTTTTGCTTGAAATGTCCTTCTTCTTCCTTTTCACCTCCTGGATTTCTGCTTATCTGTTAAGATCAAATGCTAATGCTGCCTCCTTAGGAAAGCTTTCCCTGATTCCTCATGATCAATGATCCTCCCCAGGAGCCTAGAGTTTCCCCCTTTAATCTTCTTATCATAAAATCATGTATTGAATCACTTCCATTTGAATTAACTTAGGAAGATTCTGAAGATCACCTGGCAGGATGAGGAACCAGACACTGAGGTCCATTCTTGAGTCAAAGTGCCAAGCATTCAAACTCTGCTTCAGAGAGCACAACATCAACAGGCTGGCCATGTTGTTGGAATGCAAAAATGTATGCTCACCAAAAAGTCTATTTTATGGAAAACTCACACAGGGCAAATGTTCACATGGTGGTCAGAAGAAGGAATACAAGGAGACCCTTAAAGTCCCTCTTAAGAACTTTGTAATTGATTGTGTGACATGGGAGACTCTGGCACAGGACCACCCATCATGGCGTGCCCTCATTAGAGAAGGTGCTGTGCTCTATGAGCAAAGCAGAATTGAAACAACTCGAAGGAAATGCAGGATGCACAAATTTAGAGCATTAACCCCAAATGTTCACAAGGACTATTTGTGCTTGACATGTGGTAGAACATTCCAGGCTCATATTGGTCTGATTACCCATAGGGAAAAACATTGAAATTTGACTCTAGAATAGTGATGTCATTTTGGTCTTTAAGAATGGACAACAACCAATCATATACATTCCTATCTTATTCAACCACTATCCCACCTATTGGAAAAAAAAATATAAGCTCCCTGAGGCCAAGGGGCATATCTTTTTTAGACTGTGTATTTAAATTTTGTATTTTCCCCTATGTTTACATAATGTTCAAAATATATGTTGCCCTAAAATGGTTGAGGATTCAGGGAAGTTTTGGAAATAATAATTCCATCTTACTGCATGTCCTTTACACTTTGAGGAACAATTGGATGACTTGTAGGCACTCTCAATGTCTATACAGTCTCCATTGATGCATACCTGGTGGGGCAGAAAAAACAAAAAACAAAACAAAACTGTAATAGGACATTGACTCTCCCCCTCGTTTCAACTCTGTTCAACATCCCTGGAAAAACTGTTTACTAAAAGAATCACAACTTTCAGTATGAAGGTGAATGTCACATGTTTCCCTGGTACCCTCCCTCCTCCTCATATTATTCTGCACACATGATCATCTTCTCATTTTCAAAATGTGTTGTAATATGCTGCACCCCCCCAAAAAAGAAATAGAAGGCAAATTGCACATAGAAGGCATTTAAAACTGGGAGTTGGTTCTCATAACAACCATAGGAAGTAAATGTTATTGTTATTCCTATTTTACATATGAGGAAACTGAGGTAAAAAGAGGTGAATTGACTTGCCCTGGGTCACTTTTCACAGTTTTTAAGTCTCTGGAGTTATATTTGAACTCAGGTCTTCCTGAATCTGGGCCCATAAAAGAGCATTCATTTGATTGGTTGAGTTTGGGGTATCACATAAGGAAATAAATTATAAGGGTTTTAGAGGTCACCCAGTCTAGCTCCCTAATTATATAGGTAAAGCAATGGATGACAAGAGCATTTAAATGATACTCCCAAGGTCATACAGCTTTCTAAAATGTCTGATGTGAACCCTAAGTCCTCACTCCAAGTCCAGAATTCTACCCACTACTCCATGCTGACTTTCCCCAAGAAAAGGAGTAGGATTTAGATTCACAGATTCACAAAGGCAAAAGGGATTTTAGCAATAATCTAGTCCATCGTTCAAATATTAAACATGAGTTAATTGGAGTCAAGAAAAGAGAAGTAACTTGGCCAAGGTCTCCTAATTAATAGATGGAAATACCAGAATTCAGACACAGATATACTGACTCCCTCTCTCCTGTACTTGCCTCCTATTACTGTAAGAATTCATTACATTGGAAAACTTGGGGAGGCTTGCCATTTATAACCTTCCTGACCTAATCCAGGGGAAAAAGATAGTAGAGATTAGACCTGAGAGTTAAGTGGTATACAGAACTCCAGCAAGAGGAAGCACCCTTTACCAATGCAAGTAGGAATCTTCTCTGCAAGGTATAGAGTCATCTAGACTGGAGAAGTGAGAGGTTAAGCAATCCACTTATGGTCACACAGATAGTATATGTATGATAAAGGCAAGCCTTACAGCCAGGTTGTCAGTTTCAAGGCTGGTTCTCTACTCATTATGCCAAACTGCCTCACCTAATTGTATTATTTAGTGGACAAACAGTGGGCTCATTATCTGAGTCATGCATTTTGCGCCCCCATATACATACATGCATACCAACATCATCCCTGTTGAACAAGAAAGACTGTGGATATAAACCCAGTAACTAGGAATCAAACATTCCTTGGAACAAAGACCATCAATGTCAACATACACTCTTATTTCCACATTTGGTTCCATTAGCCACCATGGAAACTTCTTGGTTGTTGTCTTCTGATGAGAATGTTTTGCAGGTCAGGAAAGACATGATCTTTCCCTTCCAGGGCAAAAAATCTGATCCTCCATAACAGTATAACTTGCCACACATGGAACTCCTAGGAAGGGACAAGAAAGTTTTAACAATAGTGGGGTGAAGATGATGATCTCAAGGTGTTAAACACTACCTCAACACACCTCAGCATGGCCAACCAGATTAAAAGGTAATCAAAAACCAATTAAATAAATAAAATACAATGAAACAGAGGTAATATTAATTTGCGGTTTTCTAAAGTGATATTCAACCTTCAGGGATCCTTATTTAAGTTCAGTTCAGTTCCAATGTATTTGAGTTTGATACTACTATTCTGAAGAGCAGTTTGACCTGAGCTGAGTAATCAGAAAAGGCAAACTCCTTTGAAAAGGAAACTATTCTTTCTTTTATTTTCATATCCTTAATGTCTTGCACATAGTAAGTGCTTGATAAGTTCACATGGAATGAATGAATGAATGAATGAATGTATGAATGAATAAATGAATGAATGAATGAATGAGTAGTGGGCATTAGATTTAACCACTTCCCATGGAGATGGGGCTGCATGTACTCTGGTTCTCCTCCCTTTGGGTCACGTGTAGTGTTCCACCCTCTGTGAATGGATGAAATCAGGATCAGTCATAGCTTAATAAATATGTGTTGATTGTTCTATTGATATTTATAATCTTGGTTTCATCTTCATTTCCTCCCTCTCAGTTACATTTCTATCCAGTCAGTTGCTGTATCTGGTATTTTTTTTTGCCACAAAATCTCCTTCTCTTTAGTCACACAAATAGTAAGTTCAAACATTCAACATCTCTCATTCCACTCTTATAATAACCCTCTGGTTGTTGTCTCTATCTCAACTCTCACCCCACTCCAATCCTTTCCCTACTCAGATGATAAAGGAATGCTCCTAATGTGCAGGTCTGCTCATGTCATCCCACTACTCAATTCCCCATTACCTTCAAGATGAAACAAACTCATTTGTTGGGCATCCAAAGCTTTTCCCAATCTGTCCCTTTCCTACCTTTCCAATATTCTTATATCTAACCCCCATTCAAACACTCTTTGGTTCAATCATACTCCCCTAATAGTTTTTCTTCACATATGACACTACATCTCCCACCTCGCTGCCTTTGTTCTCCCCCATGCCTAGACCTTTCTCTTTTCTCCCCTCTCTCTCTCTAGCTTCCTTCAAGACTTAGCTAATTCCCACATTTTGCAAGAGATCTTTGCCATCTCTGCCCTTGTTGCTGCTTCAAATATAAATCAACTTGAGGAAATGGTCATTAGAGGTAGGATTAGAACCCAGTTACTCTTAGTTATGATGTGGGAAATGGGATACTCTAAGAATTCAAAGGAAGGGAGACATAGGTATGGGACAGAGGAAAGTGATGTTGTCTAACCTTTTTCTCCACTTGCCTCCTCCTGATACTTTTTGTATGATTGATTCCCAAATTTTCTCTCTCCAAATAGAGGCCAAACCAGACTTAATGGTTAGCCATGGAACCATACCTTTGTCCTTGGAAAGCACAGATGGAAAAAAATCAAGGTCCTTACCCTGCTTTACATCCAATGTACGTGTCATTCACCTTTCGGCAGTAGCCATAAATTGAACCAGCACTGTTTATGTCGAAACAAGACTTTTCAGCAGCTTGAGCCCCTGGTATCATGCAGGATCAGGAAATGAGTTTGGAGAAAAAAATTGTTTACATAAACACATGCATGTTACACATATAGTCCAAGTAAAGTAACTGACACATGTTCTAGCCCTGATACTTTGCAGGTGTAAAGCACATTTTGCTTGATTCACAGAATTGATCAGTCAAAGATATAAGCAAATCCTTACTCATCCTATCAGGAATGAATGTTTTGAACCATTGGATTAAATACATTACACTTTTGAGGAAAATGTATTAGGGTTTTCAGAAAGAATTAAATCCACTTTTTTGTCATATATATATATATATGTATATGTATAGGAGGATTCAGGCAAGAACTAGACAAGTTTCAGGAAGGCTTTCAGAAGGGCAACCCTTGTGTCTAGAACCACAGGATGACAAGGGCTAAGGGGAATTGATTCCTTCCCCCCATCTCTACTATGATAGGAAAAAACACCAGTATGTGCACTGTTTACATAGTGCCACCCTCCTTAGAATGTGAGGGCCATGAGATTGGGGGTTTATTTTTCCCCCTTTATTAGTATCCCTAGTGCCAGGAACATTTTAATAAATATGTGTATACATTGTTGACTGTCTTTTGAAAAGTCAAAAGACTTGAATTTCACATTGTTGATGATAGTAGTGTCCCCAAAGTATGCACACCAAGAAAAAGTAGCTTCAGAAGTCTGTGAGGGCACTCATACTCAGAGCTAACAAGGCATTTTCCTGGAGGGGATTTTCATTTTCATTTGATGAGGCTTTTTAAAAGATAGAAAATGACTTCCTTAAATCAGAAACTGTGAATCACTGCTTTAGCATGTGTTTTCTAAGTCTGAGTCCTCTCTCCTCAGGAAACAAATATGTGCAGAGCAGGGAGTTCTTGCCTATAAGAAAACAACAACTGATCTGTTTGTAAATTCACAATAGCTGAAATGAATAAAGAAATCTAAAATGGTTTACATAGGTTCCCCCCTTTGGTTCTCACACCAATATTATGTGGCAGATGCTGCTACTATTACCATTTCATGTGTGAACAGACTGAGGCTGCAGAAGGTTAAGCTAGAAACAGGATTTGAATCCAAATCTTCTGTTCCAGCCACTGTATCACATTGGCCCAATTTATTTCCTGATCAATTATCCCTTTCTTCATATGATCATGGGATCATATCAACCAGTTTTTGTGCAGAAAAACAAAGCTTTAGATAAAATACTAATAAAAATAGATTTGTGATAAAAAACCTCAGCATGCCAAGACCATGAACCAAGAGGCATTGGGCCACTAGGTGGTGCCATAGTGTACAGAGTGCTGTATCTGGAATTAGGAAGACCTGAGTTCAAATGTGATCTACAAATAGTAGCTTTGTGACCCTGAACAAGTTGATTAATTGCTCTGTGCCTCAGTTTCCTCAACCATAAAATGGAGATAATAATAATAGTATGTACCTCCCAGGGTTGTGGTGAGAATCAAATTAGATCATATTTGTAAATGTGTTTAGCACAGTCAGTGCTCAATTGTTTTAGTCATGTCTGACTCATCCTCAGAGTGCTTCACCATAACAGTCTCTTAACAAATGCTTGTTCCTTTCCTCCCTAATAAATCAACAAACAGATATCCATAATAGGAGTAGCTAGTACTTTAAGGTTTGTCAAGTTTTACATGTAAATATATTACCTCAAGTAATCCTTAAAACAATGACAAGAAGTAGTCCCTAGAATTATCACCATCTTTTAGATGAGGAAACAGAGATACAGAGAGTTTAGGTGGCTTGCCTAAGGCCAAACAGCTAGCTAGTTAGTGTTGGAGCCAGGCTCGGAACTGAAATTTTTTGACTCCAAATCTAATACTCCCTCCACTGCCCCACCTAGCTGTCTAGCAGTGTGCTGGTCATTGTGTGCCCTATAGGTACTGGGTATGTAAAGATGAGGAAAATAATCCTTGCCTTCAAAGATTAAAACCCCAAATGTCTCTTCAACTCTTACCTTTCCCCCAAAGGTTGACACACTGTTCCTGCAGCGTTGGGCACTGCCCCATCAGGCAGTAACCTTGCCCATTGTGGCAAGGAAATCCATTGACTCGGAATCGGTCCTCTGGACAGCTCGCGGACTTGCCGTCACACATTTCTGGCAGGTCACAGTCATCTTTTGTTGGCCTACACAGAGTCCCAGCCTTTCTGATCTAAAGGAAAAGAAAAGCAAAACAAAAGAATAAGAGGAAGTCATCCGACTTTTCTGATGATTTTCACTTCTGACCCTGAACCCGGGGAGTTGGCAGCATCATGGAGTGTCAAACGCACTGGAGCTGAGGACAGAACTCCTGGTTTCAAATCCTGATTCCGCCATGTTTTACTGTGAATTTGTTCAAATCATTTTAAATTTCTGGGCTCCATGTTCTTTATCTGCAAAGTGAGAAGGAATGGGCTTGTGTGCCTCTGTGGACCCTTCCACTTCTAAATATATGCACATGTAAACCTTGTCAAGAAAGGAAGGAAGGAAGGAAGGAAGGAAGGAAGGAAGGAAGGAAGGAAGG
>NW_027185697.1:14945918-14948899 GCF_028583685.1 Petaurus breviceps papuanus | reverse complement strand
AGGGAGGGAGGAAGGAAGGGAGGAAGGAAGGGAGGAAGAAAGGAAGGAAGGAAGGAAGGAAGGAAGGAAGGAAGGAAGGAAGGAAAGGAAGGAAGGAAGGAAAGGAAGGAAAGGAAGGGAGGAAGGAAGGAAGGAAGGAAGGAAGGGAGGGAGGGAGGAAGGAAGGGAGGAAGGAAGGGAGGAAGAAAGGAAGGGAAGGATGAAGGAAAGAAGGAAGGAAGAAAAGAAGGAAGGAAGGAAGGAAGGAAGGAAGGAAGGAAGGAAGGAAGGAAGGAAGGAAGGAAAGGAAGGGAGGGAGGAAGGAAGGGAGGAAGGAAGGGAGGAAGAAAGGAAGGGAAGGATGAAGGGAAGGAAGGAAGAAAGGAAGGAAGGAACGAAGGAACGAAGGAAGGAAGGAAGGGAGGGAGGGAGGGAGGAAGAAAGGAAGGGAAGGATGAAGGAAAGAAGGAAGGAAGGAAGGAAGGAAGGAAGGAAGGAAGGAAGGAAGGAAAGGAAGGGAAGGAGGGAGGAAAGGAGAGTTGAGAGAGGGAGGGAGCAGAGGGAAGAAGAATGATGATAAAAGAAAGAAATTTTAAAAAAAAGTATTTTGTCTCTGCTTTGTTGGCAATTAAAGTTGTCAGTTTGTTCCATTTGTTTATTCAAAGGCAATGGTTACATGCCATACTTTTGCACTTGTCTCCTCTGTCCCATTTCTCTAAAGGACAAATACCTCAAAATTTAGAATCTCACACAAGAGGTCTTCAAGGTTCTTATGACAAGCAAAAAAGTACTTAAAGCCTTGTTTCAGCTATTTAATTATTTATCACCATGCTTCAGTTCACTTTTCTTTTAAGCCTTGCCCATGATTATATCAAGTCTTTCTTAAGAAACAGAACTTGTGAACCCCACAGCTTGTGGATCCCTGTTGCTGGTACAACAGGAAGGGGCAGAACATGGAGGAGCTTAATGACCATACATAAGGAGAAGTCCAAGCTGGGAAGGAGCAGAACTGAGAAGAGAACACTTGTGCTGGAAGAATTGAGAAGGGGAACTTTTTGGTGGCCAGGCATTCTGTTTTTCTGTTCTATCTGTGTTGATTTTTGTTTGTAATACTTTGTAAAGAAGCCCTGGCACCTTACTGGGAGCCCTGAAAGAGGATTTTCTGGTTGTCTGTTTATAGAAGTCCTGGAAGAGGGTTTCAGAGGTCTTGGGACTTTCCTCATGATTTGTGTTGACCTTTTGGACCTTGTTTGTGGGTCTGTGTTGATTTCTATATTGATGATTTATGTTGACCTCTTGAACCTTGTTTGTGGGTCTGTGTTGATTTATATGCTGATGACTTGTGCTGACTTCTCTGACCTTGTATGTGGGTCTCTGTTGATTTCACATGCAGGTAGTGAATTGATGATGGTGCCAGCAATGTGAATGAATGTTATTGTGGCTCTATTAAGCTTTGTCTTTCTAGAAACAGAAACTGTGAAGGACTTGGGATAGACTGGATACTGTGAGCTTCAATATAGAACTAGACAAGGAGTGGATGAAAAGCTGGACAAGGAACTGTATGAGGAATTTAGAGCTGCCTACCTTTGAATTCAGGTCACATCTGGGCAGATCCATGTAGGAGTTGTACCCATGGAAAAAGAACCATGGAATTTGGGAGCCAGACTCAAGTCAAGATGAAAAGACCTCTCCTTGGGTACTTGATGTTGACTGAGAAGATCATGATTTACTGTGGCCTAGGGGCGGAGAACCTTGAACTTTATCCTTTGTGTCCCTGAAGGAGGCTTGCTCCTTAAGAATGATTGAGTTAAGGATTTACTGAATGATATCTTTTGCTTAATGCTATATGGCCACTTTGGTGAAAACTATGTGGCCACTTCAGTGATTATTTGTTATAATATTGTAAATGCTGTACTTTGGTTTCTATGAATGTTTTGCTTTAATTTACTGCTGAATAAATAGAGAGTTCACTATATATCAGAACCTTAAAGTTGTTCACAGCCACAGTCCTCAGGAAAGCTGCCTATGCTTGGCTTTACAAAGGTCATGAAGTTCAGCCCCCTCATTTCACAGAACATGAAACTGGTATGAAGGAAGAGGACTTGGGTGACCTTGGGCACAGCATTTAACCTCCAAAGACATCAGCTACTATATATGTAAAATGAAGAGACTGGGCCCAGTGGCCTCCAAGGTCCCTTGCAGCTCCATAATTTTGATTCCTTCACTTTATAAATAAAGAAACATCAGTGGAGAGAGCTCACATGATTATCCAATGACCTTACAGTCAGTGAGAGTTTAGGACAGGACTTGGACTCTAGAAGAACGGGCCTTCTAGATAACAAACCCAAGACTTTCACCTTTTTGTTGCCTTCTTTTTATTTTATAGATGAGAAAAATTGAGACCCAAAGAGATGCAGTGACTTCCATAGGATAATACAAGAAGGTTAGGGCTCAGACAGTTTGAATCCAAACCTAATTTTCTGTATATGATTTTTCTACAGCCTCTCCCAGAATAAGCTCCTTCAATTCATCAATACTATAGGGATCTGTGATTTCATCTGCCAAGGTTGATCCCTACACCAACACAGGGTTTAACTCCCATGATAATTTAGTAGCTAGTCTTCTACAGTGGCCAGAGCAAAAATATTCCTCACCCTGTGGCCAAATGTGGTGATAAGCTTCTGCCAACTGAGCTGGTCCAGTGTTTGAAGAAAATCTATAAAAGTCATACAATACCCACTTTCACACCTGGAAAAATCTGCCAGATCTCATCTTCCACAGAGAGAGGCTAAAAAAGACAGGATCACTACCTTCTCTCCCTCTACCTCTGAATGAAATGCTGGGGAAACCCTTGGGTGGAAGAGAAACTATAATAGAAATGTTAAACAAATAGAAGGGAAGAATGTGTTTCAAGAATTTTTAAAGAACTTGGAAGAAGACAATTGTTTCCATATTTGGTAAGGCAAGGATTTCAAGGTTGGTTAGAAGGGGGGAGGAAGGAA
>NW_027185697.1:14857717-14945818 GCF_028583685.1 Petaurus breviceps papuanus | reverse complement strand
AGAAGAAGAAGAAGAAGAGGAGGAGGAGGAGGAGGAGGAAGAGGAAAGAAGGAGGGAGGGAGGGAGGAGGGAGGAAAAGAGATAAAGGCAGATATGTTGATAGATGGATAGAGGTTAAATGGCATGTATATACACACATATGTACCATTTGTTTGTGTATTATATATCAACTACCATCCATCATTGCTGTGAGGATCACATGAAGTAACTTATACAAAGTATTTCACAAACCTTGGAGTACTATGGAAAAGCTAATGACTATTATCATAGAAGGTTGATTGATTTCTTAGGGAGAGAGGGAACAGGCATTTACTGAGTGACTGTCATGTGCCAGGCACAGTGCTAAATGGTTTTCCAGATGTTTCATTTGACCCTCAGGAAAGCCCAAGGACGTGCTCTTGTCACCATCTTTCAGTTGAGGAAACTAAGACACAGAAAGCTTAAGGACCTGCCCAGGGTCACATAGGCAGGGAGTGTCTGAGATAGGCCTGACCCCCAGTCTAACACTATCCCACTGCTCCACCTCACTGCGCCTCAGGGGTCTGTGTCATGCCAGGCCCTGTGCACTGGCCACTGGAGATGATGATAATGATGTTAATGATGGTAACGATGATTAGGAAAAATAAAAATAATGGCTAACACTTACTATGTGCCAGGGACTCTGTTAAATGCTTTTTCAGTTATTGTCTGTCTCATTTGATCCTCATAAGAAGCCTAAGAGATAAATGCCATTGTCATTCCCATTTTAAAGATGAGGAAAATGAGGCACATGTTATCTCATTTGATCTTCCCGACAACCTTCCTAGGTTGGTGCTTTTCTTATCCCCATTTTTACAGATGAGGAAACTGAAGCAAACAGTGGTCAAGTGGCTTGCCCATAATCACACAGCTAATAAGTGTCCGAGGCTGGATTCAAACTCAGGTCTTCCTGACTCCAGTTCCTGCATTCTATACATTGTGCTACCTGTCTATAAAAATAAATACATAATAAAAGTACTAGGGGCCTGGTTAGAGGCAAAAACAAATCTTATAATTTCCTTTAGTCCTTGAGTACACAGATCATGGCATCAGCCCAAATCCTCTGCTTCGAGAAAAATGTGGGTCTAGGGGCCTCCATGATAGATTCCTGCTGATTATGCACATGTAAACCTTGTCAAGAAAGAAAGGAAGGAAGCAAGGGAGGAAGGAAGGAAGGAAGGAAGGAAGGAAAGGATAGAGGGATGGAGGAAGAAAGATAATAAAAGAAAGGAAATTTTAAAAATTTTTGTCTTTTTGCTTTGTTGGCAATTAAAGTTGTAAATTTGATCCATTTTTTAATCAAAGGCAATGGTTACATGCCACATTTTCCATTTGTCACCTCTGTCCCATTTCTCTAAAGGATAAACACCTCAAAATTTGGAATCTCACACAAAAGATCCTCAAGGTTGTAACGGCCAGCAAAGAGGTACTTTGTCCTCTTCAAAATGAAGGATGAACAACAACTGTCCTGCCCTCTCCAGTTTCTTTCACTTTTCCACCCTGAGCTACCTGTTCATTCCAGACCAGCTAGTTCCCTTCCACTACCTGCTCCTCTAAATCTCTACAATGCAGAGATATCTTGCCATTTTTATTTAAGTTCCATGGTTTATAACCAAGGCCCTGTAATGTTAATGGGATTTCAGATCTTCCATGCCCTTAATAGGTCTAATGTGGAGCCCATTAATGGAAGTTTACTTAGGGGAGGCTTGCTTGTAGGAAGGTTTTCACACTTTTTTCCTATTTCTAATTAGGCACTGAGTCCTGAGGCTTCTGATTCCTTCTGATGCTGAGAAGGGTATATATACTCTGAGTTGGTATTTTGCTGTGGAGGCTCACTTAAGAGGAAGATCTTATGATTCCCTGATCAAGATTCTGAGTGGTCATATGTTCAGAGATCCCCAAGTATATAGGAATATTGCTTTAATTAAGGCAATCAGAGTCCTATCTATTGGTCTTTATTTCTCTGCTTATATTTTATCTGGAGGTCAGGGTAATAACTTTTCCCCTGAACTAGTAAATGTAATTAAAAAAGATTGTTGACCCCTTAAACCTCTATCTTTCCTAGTAAAGTAGATCTAAGTATCTGTGCTGGCAGCCATCCTGGGTATGCCAGTGTGGTTGCTGCTACAGTTCCTCATTTTCCAGGAAGATTCCTTGTTCACATTTAGTTTTGATTACTTGATTCATACAAGAAGTATTCTTATTTAACAAAGGCTAAGTTTCTTTTAAGTGGGATAAGGGAACCATTGGAAATCATTAATATTTATATAAAATAGTGATAAAACTTGTGAATGCTTTAAATAAAGAAAATGAAAATATAATTAACTTATGTTTGGAGATCACTGATACTCTCTTTTAGTAAAAATATGATGCCCTGTATTCAGCTAGACAGCACTTAGGTTTGAAAAGATGCCTTGGATTTAAATCATGAGCCATCTGGGAAGCTATTTAAACAATGATCATGGACCTGATCATCCCCAAGCCCCCCTCAAGCCCCTACTTCCTACTTTTTCAGATTACCCAGAGTATCAGTCAGTTCTCTTGGCAGAAGCTCCTTATACCTCATTATGTGAAACATTGACTTCATTTATAAATGTGACTCATTGATCAATAGATATGAATGCTACACAAGGCATCTGGTTCTCATATGATTCAGCTTGCACATTCTTTGTTTGGGACATCTTGAGAAATTGAAATGATCAGAAGTTTTCCTGATCCTCCTTTTTCAAGGTCTCCCCTCTTCTTATCTTTGCTTCTCAAGTGTCTCTAGTGAAGCTTGTGAATGATGTTGAGTTGTTTGGTTTGTTCAGTGTTTTGCTGACACCTTAACCCACTGGCTTTTGCTTTCAATGATTGATTAAAGGAATTTATAATTCAGAATATCTTCCTGTTCTTGTTACATTATCACAATTATCATTGTCGCTAGCATTGTTACTCCTATTATTTTTACTAATAAGGAATATTGATCATCATCTTACCTGGCAGTTTTCACAGCATTCTCCAAATGCACACTTAAAATTTGCCTTGATTTTACATGTTGCAGCTTCACAGCAAACATTGGTACATTCCTACAAAAAATTGTCAAGGGAAAGCATTACAAAGGCTGGACTTTCTTTTAGAACCCTCAACACACTCTCTTAACTCATTTATTCTCAGGGAGGCATCGTTAACATTGGAGTCAGCAAATATTTATCTAATTTATTTGTATCTATTACATAAATATATTATATAATCAATATATAATATTACACACGGGCATACTTACATAAGCAATATATTAATATAATTAAAATATAAATTTACTTATTTATAATTTTTGTTTCTATTTTTTTTTTATTGGAATCTCTCTCTTATCTGTCTCATTAGCTATGAATCTTTCATATAATAGGATAGGAATTGGACCTTTGGTTCTATAAGTACAGGAAACTTTCACATGGGCAAACTCCCCCCACCGATGGATGTTGGCCACTTCTCTGCAGCTTATAGGACAAGGTAGCTGCTGAGAGGTTAAATAATTCATCCACAGTCACACAACCAGTATGTACCAGACTTGGTTAGATTTGAACTCAGGTTTTTCTGGCTTATAGTCCAGAGCTCTCTCTCTCTCTCTCTCTCTCTCTCTCTCTCTCTCTTCTATTCCATACTACCTCGATATATTTCTA
Organism: Petaurus breviceps papuanus; assembly: GCF_028583685.1. Lineage (NCBI taxonomy): Eukaryota > Metazoa > Chordata > Mammalia > Diprotodontia > Petauridae > Petaurus > Petaurus breviceps. The sequence continues at coordinate 14,942,138 of NW_027185697.1, read as the reverse complement.
TTGCATTGCATTGAAATCAACTGAATTACCTGAACAGCCTGCTTCAATTACTTAGATATTTCTACTACTGGGGCTTAAAATGTATTTATATAAACCCTCCCCTCCTACCCCATCCTCCTCCCCCAAAATCCAACCGGTTCTTTGACTTATTAATCAAGGAGATATTTATTACCATTTACTTCTATCTATTACCAATGAAAGCAGGTCAATCTCTTTCTGGACCTCAGTTAGCTCAGCTGCAAAATAAAGAGGTTGGAGTCAATGATTTCCAATGTCCCTTCTACCTTTCTCTGTGCTCCAATCCAACTCTCGTTCCTATACCATCCTATTCAATTCTTGTCAACTAAAATTTATTGAGTATCTACACTAAGCAATTTAAGGTACCATGATGTGCTAAGTTACAAGGACATAAAGATACAAAAAAGAGATTTTATCCTCCAGGGGTTTACATTGTATCACAGCACGAGATGAAACATGTGCACAGATGCGTAAATATGGAATAACAAATAGGGATTTCAAAGGGACGAAGGATGCTAATTGAAGAGATCAGAGAAGGTCTCTTGGAGGAAGAGGAGCCTGAGTTGTGCTTTACCGGAGCAGAGAAGGGCTCTCCAAATATGAGTAACACCTTGTGTAAAGACACAAAGGTAGCAGATGTGATGACTGCAACCTCCTGGAAGACAAATACTATCATTTATATAGGTTTGCTAAGCACTTCAGTAATATTAGCTCACTGTATCCTTTAAAGTAACCCTGAGAGGTAGGCGCTATAGTGATCCCCATTTTGCGATTGAGGAAACTGAGAGAGATAGAGGATCAGTAATTTGTCCAGGGTCACACAGCTGCCAAGTGTCCAAAGTCATCTTTCCTCATTCTAGGCCCACTGCTTTATACGTGGTACTACCTATTGACAACAAATAAGGGCTTTCATCTAAGCAACTCTAAATCCTATATTCCAACTATGGCACAAGGGCACTTGAATAACATTAATTACAAAGCTATTAAAAGTGACATTGCAGACAACTTACATTTTCCCTCTATAATTAATGCAGTTTTGCGGGAGGAAAAAAGATAGGAAACATATGATAAATATCCAGTTGTTCTTCCTTTTGTGGTTGTGTCCCTCCCCCCCCCACTTCTATCTTCTTTGAGGAGGTATGAGGTGAGATGGAGAGACAGCAGGTCATAGAGCCAGGAAGAGCACTGGCTATGTGATGTGGGCCAAGTCATTTAACTTCCTTCCTTCCTTCCTCAATTTTTTCATCTATAAAATGGGGATAATAAAAGCACATTGAATATGGACTTCTTGTGAGGAATCAAAGAAGATAAACAATGTAAGGCTGTCTGCAAATCTTCAATTGGTATATTAATGTTGGCCATGATCAATTTGCAAACAGGTCAGTCTTTGAAATTCTCTGGGGTTATATGTTACAGAGGAAGTACTGACCTTCATTGGTAGAAGTTGACCTTAAAGTTCCCTACATGAAAGAAATCACATGTCCAATCTCTATCTCTGTCCCTATGTCTCTTTTATTTTTTGTGAAGAAAAACCCCACCCAATGGGAAAGTTTTGGTGATGTGTTTGGGTTGGCAGGAGTGGAGGCAGCTGGAAAGGCAGCATGTGGTTTAACTGATAGAATACTGACCATCGAATAATGGAAGGTTTGTGTTCAAATTATGCCTGTGACACTAGCTGTGTGAGTCTGGGCAAGTAAATTATCTGGGCAAGTAAATCCAGTGGTCAGACAGGAATCCTTAAATATTTGCTTCTCCTCCCAGTGATGTGAATTTGTGGGTTAGAGAAGGGAGTTTATACACCAGGAGTTCCAAATGCAAATATAACCAAAGGTCCAGTCCATCTTCTATTATAACAATATTTACATTTAAATAAGGAATTAAGACTTGCAAAGCACTTTACATTTATTATATCATTAATTCCCATAACAACTCTGGGAAGTAGGCATTCCTATTTTCATCTCCTTTTTACATATGAGTAAACTGAGGCTATAGAAATTAAATGACTCACACAAAGTCTCACATTTAATAATTATTTGAGGTGGGGTTTAAAGTTAGATATTCCTGATCCCAAGTCCAGCACTCTATCCATTGAAGTACCTGGTATCTGTTCTATGTTATATTTTATATTGTATCTTATATGTCAGGGACAGTCTTGAATGCTTAACAGGAGTGAGATGATATGGATTTAAACTTACTTTTGTCTCCTGAAATCTACATTCTTCTAATTTATACTGTTGAGGTTTTAGTTAATAATAATAATGAAGGTTGATATTGGTGCTGTTATGAACCTCAATAATTGGATGTGACCAAGGATTTTTTGAAGATGTCTCCTGCTGGAGGAAACAACAGGGCAGAGTGGAACCCTGAAAGGAAGAGAGGGGTTGCAAAATATTTTCTTCTTCATAATTTCATAAAGCACAATCCTTGTAAGGAAAACCCAAATGGAAAAATGTTATAAGAGTCTCATAACCAAACCCAGATAAGGAGTTCAACATTTCCAGTTATCTTCCCATGGTATGAACAGAGAATAGTCACAGTTAACAATAATATATAGCACTTTAAGATCTGCAAAGTACTTTATAGACATTATCATAGCAATCCTCAAAGGTTTTTCTTAACACCGTCCATCTTTCATTAGCATGTTATCTCTTCCATTAACATCTAACATCTTCCTTCTAAAAGGTGAGGCCAAGAGAGGTCCAGAGACTTGCCCAAAAGTCACACAGATGATAATGAATTTGAACTCAGGTCTTCCTGATTCTAGACCCAGTGTTCTACTCACTGCCCTACTAATCAGAAATGCTGTCTGAGTCATATAATAAAGAGATTTTTTCAGTACCTCTGGGGACCCACAATCACATTCTTCTCCTGATTCTACTAGCAGGTTCCCACAGACTGGGGTGGATATTATATCACTAGGTAAAGGAACATTCTTCAGACAACTTGGTGATGCTTTTCTCAGGAATTTCTCAAAACTGTTTCGACTACAGGAACTGAAGTCCTTGGGTATATAATAGCTGTTGGGATGAGAAATAAAAGTAAGGATTATATATCATATGGCTGTGCATTCAGCCCTGCAATGTTACAAATGAGGAAAGTGATGCCCAGTGAGTAAAGTGACTTACCCACAGTCACACAGGACATAAGAATCTAACACAAGATTATAGGATGAAAGCTTCAAAGCTGGAACGGATATCAGAGGCCAATAAATCCAACCTCACTCATTTTATAGATTAGGAAACCATAGATTAACACAGCTAGTAAGTAACTCAACTAGAATTGGAAGTCAGTTATTCCTTCTTCAAACTCCAGAAGTAGAGAAACCCACCATCAGAGAAACCCTCCACTCCTCCCACTTCTTGTCACTGAGAACACTAGTGCTCCATGGAACATGGTTTGAGAATCAAAAATCTCATCAGCCTGTGAAAAATGGGATCAGTCATTGGTATGTGCCATTTCCACCCCCTAATGAGTAAGAAATGTAAAGGGTTTGATGGCATTTGTGTTGCAAGGAAGTCTCACCTGAGTGCCCGGTCCATCACACATACTGAAGAAGGACACTTGCATAGATAGGTGTCATGGTACATTCCAAAATTATGGCCCATTTCATGGGCCATTGTTCCTGCAACCCTGAGGAGGTCATAACTGTGGTCCTTGGGGGAAAAATCAGGAAGACAGGTTAATTCTCTGGTGTCCTCAGCTAGCCTATCTTAGGGACTAGGAGTAAGAATCAAATGACATAATTCTCAGTGTATTTCTGGAATCTTCGTAAAGGTCCTCAGGGAACAACCTGCAAAGTCCCAGAGAAATATGATACCCCTAGTGCTTAGCATAGTGCCCACCCTCTAATAAGTCTTTAGTAACTCACAAACCACAAAATGCTACAAAGTGATAATTCTTATTATTGTAGTATGGTACAGATTCTTCATGATTGGTTCATGAGTATTGCATTAGAGGTGGTATGACAGTTCAAAGAATTTATGGAGTCAGAAGACCTGGGATTACATTGTTCCTGAGCCAAGCTATGTGGGACTTGGTAACCTCTTCTAAAAAGTGAAGAAATTGGACAAAATGGTGTCTAAGACTACACTGATGACGTTACGACCTTGTTGAAGCTAACTAAGGGAAAAGAACTTCTTTCCTCCTCTATCCTTCTGAGCACCCAACATGAATATTTTTGGGTTTCTTGTTTGTTTTCTTTTGCTGTTGTTTTGGAGGAAAGATCATGAGGCACATTTCAGAAGGCCAATTGCCTTTACCTGTGTTGACTAACTTGTGTCTTAATTGTAATGCTCTCACTGCTACCTGTACCCAGAAGAGACTTAAGTAAGGCAAGGTGACAGGAGCTTTAGCCCCAGGATGCTGAGATTTAAAGGGTGTCACATTTTAGCCTCCACATTCTTTCAAAGGCATAAAAGACACTTTCAACTGACTCTGCTTCCCCTCCTCCTCCTCAATGAAATTTATTTTCATTGTTTGTTATTCTTATTTTTCATATACTGAAAGTTGAAGTTAGGGCACCATTCATGATCCTTGTCCTAGACATGTCTGTTAACATTGCTCTGAATGGCAGGATTAGCAATTATAACAATCCATTTCTTTCTTCCTGTGTCCCAAAATCATTAGGGTATAGTCTTCTCTACATAATTTTCTTTTAAAAATATTTTAAAACATTTTTTTAAATGTTGAGTTCTAAATTTTCTTCCTCTCGCCTCTCCCTCAACCATTGTGAAGGCAAGAAAGAGGATATCGATTATACGTTCTCTACATAACTTTCTTCACATTCCATTCTGACCACATAACAAATTAATCCCTCAGCTGACTGTCTCTCTAAAGCCCAAACTTCATAAGCTTAGTTCTCAGACTCTCCATTCTCAAGTGCCAGTGAAAATAACAGATTCACTTGATCCCACCACAGATTAGAGCTAGCTATGTGGTCATGGATGAGCCACTTAACTTGTCTGTGACTCAGTTTCCTCATCTGTAAAATGAGAGTCCAGAACTAAGGGGCATTGAAGGTTTCATCCAACTTCAAATCTATGTTCCTATGATTCTATGATGAATAAATTAAAAAATAGCTAGCATGTATGTATATATGTGTGTATACACGTACATGTGTGTATGTGTATATATAGGTAGGTAGGTACATATGTGTATATTTGCAGTTTTGTGGGTTAGTGTGTATCACTACCATAAGTCAGACATTATGATGAGTATTTTTTGCAAATGCTACCTCCATCAATTCCCACAACAACCCTGTGAGTGAAATGCTATGACTGTTATCCTCATTTTACAGATGAGGAAACTGAGCCAAACAGGGGGTAAGTTGACTTGGCCAGGGTCACATAATGTCTGAAGCTGGATTGTGAATTTATGTCTTCCTGATTCCAGGTCCAGCCTTCTAATCCCTTAAACTCCATTGTACTAAAAGTTGTCCACATCCAGCTGACTCCATTGTACTACAAACTGGTGATACAAAAAAAAAAATGAGTCAATCCCTGCTCTCAAGGAGTCCACACTAGCCTGGAGAAGGCAACATATAAAAGAAAGCTTAGTTTTAGGCTGCATGGAAAAGCCTAAGGTTCCTGGGGTTCAGCGCCTGGCAGATGGCAAGAGTCAGAGATGTAGATACATCCCCCTACAGACATCATCTCCACTATGTAGATCATGGAGCAGTGCCAAGGGCCTCCAGGAGGTAGAGGAAGGGCACACAGGAAGGCCTGGTGTTCAGCCATTAAACTACATGTGGTACCCATTCCTTCCATAGATTAGATGAGAGATTACTCTACCACTCTCTGCCAAGGATTTCTCACATTTTGCAGACAGCATCTCTTGATACAATGGAAAGAGCAGGGGATGTAGTGTTAGAGGAGCTGGCTTCTCCTCCCAGCCCAGCTCCTTAGAGAGTCACTTCAGCTCTGTGTGTTTTTGTTTCTTTCTTTGCAACTACTGAGGCAAACTCTGAGCTCCCATTTAAGTCAGAATCTGTGATCCAACATAGGGATTGTGATCTGTGATGAGGCTTAAATAAGTGGAACATAGGCTGGAGCAGGAAGCAGGCTGGTCTTTGGTTTTGTTTTTATTTATTTTATTTTCAACTTAAAGAACAAAACAAGGGTTTTCATAATATAGTACAATAAAAAGATGATTGCACATGAAACTGCAAATCTTCCTTTTACAGCTTCCTATTTCATCCAAATATAAATCAAAGTTATTATGTAAATTTCCTTTTTTCCCCATATTTATTGCCTCTTTTTACCTTTTTCCAAGTGGAAGGGAGAAGCTTAGGCAGGAATGAATAAAGGGAGTGGATATTTTTTTTTTGGAAAATGATTGGGGGTTGGGAGAAGAAAGTGACTATCAGTCTGAGTAGAACTATTACCAAAATTTGTGTTCGATATTATTAGAGAATCTTGTATTTTGCTTGGAAATATTGTAAATCACAAGTGGAAGTGACATGTAAGGTATTTTCAGATGCATGAAGAAATGCTGTCTCTCTGCCTCTCTGTCTGTCTCCTTCCTCCCTCCTCTCTCCCTTCCTTCCTTTTTTCTGTCCCTCCTCTCTCTCACTCTCTTTCTCTCTTCCCTCTCTCTGTGTCTCTCTCCATCTCTGTCTGTCTCACCTCTCTTTCTCCCCTTTCCCTGTCTCTGTTTCCCTCTCCTCTGCCTCTCCTTCCTTTCACTCTTCTCTCTCCCTTTTCTCTGTATTGGTCTCTCTTTCTCATCACAGATGTTCAGAATTAGAATTAATTTAATTAATATAAGTTGTCCATGGCAGGTTTGTGCCTAAAACACATAGTGAGATTTTTTTTTTCAACAGGAAATAGGAAGGAAAGTCATGGCAAACAACTATGAAGGTCTATTTTTTGCCAAGTCAAGTTGAGGTAGTAATATACAAGTTTACGGTCAAGCATTAGATGAATGTAAATCCACAAAGGATAGCATGATATAAGATTGTAAGGTCAAGGGTTGAAAGCTAGAAGAGACTGAAAAGGTCATCTGGTGGAACTGTCTTATTTTAAAGGCAATGAAATTAAGACTGAGAATATTTAAGTGAGTTATCCAAGGTGACACAAGAAGCAAGTTAGAGAGCTAGGATTTCATCTGGGGCTTTTCAACTCCACATCTAACACTCTTTCTATTACATTTTTATATCATTCTTTCATGGGGCCAGTAGATAGTAAGATCATTTAGAAATATATGAAGAGATAATAAGATATGATAGTGTAGCAGCAAGCACCCCAGAATCCCCAGGGTGGCTGCCAACACAGGTTCTTGGATCTGCTTTGTTAAAGGAAAGCAACTCAAAATGTGTTAACAAGCTTAATTTAATCAGTCAAACATATATCATTTACCTAGTTCAGGGGAAAAAGGACAGCACCCCAAACTACAGAGTATACAGACAGAATTATCAAGACAGAGAAACAGATCAAGTGGACAAGTTTCCAAACTGTACAACCATTACATCCTTACCAAATAAACATCTGGGTTTTTCAAAGCCGGGGGGCTCTCAACAACGGCTTCCCAGAGTATCATCTGATCAAATCACAGAACACTTCTCAAAGTGAGCCCCCAAACAAAGCTTCAAATCAGGGTTTATATAGCCTTCTCCTGGCTCAGAGAACCTTCTGGACCCACTGGCCAATCAAAAAGTATCTACTGAAAAACAAGCCTCCCACCCCAGGCTCCAGGTGCACTTTAGCCTAGGGGCAGGGAAGATCTTAAAAATGTACATTCCCATTACAGATAGGGAAAAGGAGGGGAAGAAAGGGAAGGAAATGGGATTGGAGAGTAATAAATAAATAAAGAAAAAAAAACAAAGGAATGAATAAACAAATACAAATAGATAGATATAGAGATAGATAGATAGATAGATAGATAGATAGATAGATAGATAGATAGATAGATAGATAGATGGATGAATGAATAAAAAAATAAATCAGGAAATGAGTTAAGGACACCATTCAGGTAGTCATATTCTGGTTCATTGGAATAGCTTTAGTCCTTATGTATTGGAGAAACAAATGTATATGACTTCATGGTCTCTACATCCCCTTTCTTGATCTCAAGGAAGATGACATAGCAAATGGCAGAAACCAGTTTATCTCCCAACCTACCTCTATAATGCCAACAGAGTGGTATGGAGAGCACATTGTAGACATGAATGCCAAACCCACAGTGGGTTCAGTGAGGTCTGTCCCCCTAAAAGAAAGGGAATATTTTAATGCTAAGTATGTAGGGACCCAGAGAGCATGTATCAGTGAACTAGAAGCTTTCTTTTCTAGCAAAACTCAGAAAGCCAAGTGTCATGTGGGCTGGAGATAAAGGCTTAGAGATTCTCATCAGTTCATCTAACTGTTTTCTCCTGGCCAAGACCAACCCCTTTAACACCCAAGTGACACCATTCCATCCTGTCTTCTCCAACACATTGGTTTCTCTAGTATCCCCACTCTATGTTAATCTCTCCTTAACTACTGAGTATTTCCCTTCTACCTATGAACATGTATATGTATCCCCCATCCTCAAAAAAAAAAACCCTCATTTTATTCATTAGTACTCATTAGCTATTATCCCATCTCCTCCCTTTTGTGGTTCCTCCTTGAGAAAGACATTACAAAAGTTTGTCTCCACTTCCTTTTCTCTCACTCTCTTCTTACCTCTGAAATTTCACTTTCTACTTCTTCATTCAACTGAAATTGCTTTTGATCTAAAATTATTAACAATTTCTTCATTGTCAAGTCCAATGGCCCTTGCTCAATCCTCATCTTTCTTGACATCTCTAAAGTCTCTGACGCTGCCAATTCCCCTCTTCTCCTTGATATTCTCTTATTTCTAGATTTTCTTGGCACTTTTATGATCTGCTTCTCCTACCTATCAACCTCTTCTTAGTTTTCTTTGCTTTTCATGATCCAAGTTACACCAGCTAACTGTGGGGGGTCAGGTTTTTATTCTGGAATTTCTCTTCTTCCTCTGTACTATTTTGCATGGTGATATCTTCACCTCACATGAATTCAATTATTTGATCATTCTCAAGTCCTTAACCTCCCTGCTGACCTCAGGTCTTTCATCTTTAGCAACCCTTCAGACATCTTAAATTAGATGTTTAGTAAATGTCTTAAACACAACTGAATCCAAACTGAACTAGTTATTTTTCACTCAAACTTCTTCACTTTCCTTAATTTTTGTATTACTCTCCAAGCTAACACCATCCTCCCAGTCACACAGGCACAAAGCCTATGTGTCATCTTTGACTTAATGTGCTGTCATCCTCCATATCCAATCTATTGCTAAGGTCTATCAATTTTACTTTCATAACATCTCTCATACATGTTCCCTACTCCCCTCAGACACTGCCACCACCCTCATACAGGCACTCGTTAGCACATGCCTGGATTATGGCAAATAGCCAGCAGGTTGGTTTCCCTGCCACAAGTCTCTCCCCACTCCAGTCCATTCTCCACTCATTTGTCAAAGTGATCTTCCTAAAGCACAAGTCTGAATATGTATTGTCCCTATTCAACAAATGTCAATAACTGCCTGTCACCTCTAGGATCAAATAGGAAATTCTCCAGTTGGCATTCAGAGCGCTTCATAATCTACCCTTTACCATGCTTCCAGTCTTCTGATACCCTTCACTCACTTACTCTGTGACATGGTGACACTGTCCTCTCTGCTTTTTCTCTCACAAGAAACTCCATCTTCTGACTCCAGGAATTTTCACTGGTTGTCCCCTACAGCTTGAATGTTCTTCTCCTCATGTCTTCCTCCTTGCCTTTCTTTGAGTTGTTCCCAGCTAAAACCCTATTTTCCACAGGATCCCTTTTTTGATACCCCTTACTTCTGGTGTCTTCCTTCAATTGATTATTTCTAATTGATCCTGTATGTATCTTGTATATACATTTTTCTTCAGTTGTTTCAGATATGTTCCACTTTTTGTGAGGCCATTTGGGGGTTTTCTTGGTAGAGATACTGGAGTAGGTTTGTCATTTTATTCTCCACTAATTTTACAGATATTTAAAATGAAGAAAACAGGGTTAAGTGACTTGCCCAGGGTCATACAGCCAGTAGGTGTGTGAGACCAGATCTGACCCTAAGATGAGTCTTCCTGACTCCAGGCTCAGTGCTCTGTCCACTGTACCATCTTGCTGCCTACATGTACATTATCTGCACTATTAGAATGTAAGCTCCTTGAATGTAAGGGCTATCTTTTGCTGTTGTTTTTTGGATCCCCAACATTTAGCCCAATGCCTGGCCCATAGTAAGTGCTTAACAAATTTTTCTTTACTGACTGCTTAGATGCCTCTTGTGCTATTTTATGCCTTCTCCTACATAGAATTAAAGATTTAGAACTAGAAAGGACATCAGAGATCAAAGCCTTTGCTGTTGCAGATAAAGCAATGGAGGCCCAGAGAGTAAGCAATTTACCCATAGTCACATAGGTATGATTGAGCCACCCCCTCTACCACAAGGCAGCTAGGTGGCCCAGATGATAGAGCACTGGGCTTGCAGTCAAAAAGATCTTAATTTAAATCCAACCCTACCCCCTCTGAGAATGTTGATTGGTGGCTATTTGTCTCAGTTTCCCCATCAGTAGGGATAACAGTAACTCCTGACTCTAACAGTTATTGTAAGGAGAAAGTGAGATAATATTTGCAAAATTCTTTGCAAACCTTAAAGTCCTATAGTCATACTATATTATTATAACTCTCACTTATAAATTTGAAGGCTGTAACTAACAATGCTTATATAGGGTCTGCACAACAGGAATGGTCTAATATTGTTGGCAGAATGAGTGCTGAACTTGGGTTCAAATCATATTTTTTATATTCACTAAATATCTGAGCTAGAGAATATTTAACTGCTTTGAGAGTCCATTTTCTCATTTGTGAAATAGAAATGATAATAATGATAACATTAACCTCTATTATAGAATTATTTTTAGACTCAAATGAGATTATATATATATATACACGCAAACATATATAATACATATATATAATATATGATGCTTTGTAAACTTTAATTATATAAAATTTTCAATGTTTATTATATAATTATTGTGAAAATGAAAACTGCTCATTTATCCACATATTCCCAAAATATCTAGGTACTAAAGAACTAGTTGACTGAGTAGTTGTTGCTTCCCTTTCAAACTGAGCTGGACAGACATTAAATCCTGTCTGTACCCATTAAACACAACCTCCCAGGAGAAGATTTTTTCAAGCATCTTTTCTAGATGCTTTGGGGAGACAGATATATGCACAGGATGGTTCAAACTTACGTGATTAATTGGGCAACATCATGGCGCTTCATTTTGGGGAGAATACCCCCTCGCCAATTTGAGAAATTCTCCAAAGTCACATTTGCATTGGGGCTTATTTTTATCTTATTTTCATGTGTCCATATTTCCACTCCCACCAATGCCACTTGGATATGGAGTTTTTTATACAACTGCCAAAAGAAAACATATTTTTAGGACTAAGCATTTTCAACTTTCAATAGATATTCAGATTCGCAAAATTTTGTAAAACTTGTAAGGAGATTGCGTATCTTCTCATACATCCTTGTGAGATAGACATCTGGGCAATTATTTTGTAGATAGGACATCTAGGAAATGGTGAAGAAGCAATGTAGGGTAAAAGTCCTCAAATTCTTTGGTCTTTTGTCCACTTTGTTGGAGCAAAAGAAAAGACCTCAAATAAACCTTCCAGAATTTTGGACAGACTTTGGATGTTGAATATAGGGAAAGACATGTACAAGGGTTGGAAATATTGGGCAGACATGATTAATTAATGGTTGGCACCAATGGAGAAAATACCCATAGTGAGAAAGAAAGGAAAAAATAGGAGGGAAGGAAGGAAGGAGTAGGAAGAGGAGAAGAAGAAGGAGAAGAAGAAGACGAGAAAGAAGAAGGAGGAGGAGAAGGAGGAGGAAGAAGAGGAGGAGGAAGCAGAGCAGATGGAGAAGAGAGATTTGGAGTTTATTGGTGGGTCATGTCATGTCTCTTTATCACATTTAAATCTAAACAAGTCACTTAATTTTTCTGATACTCTTTTTCTTCATTTGCAAAATCAGCTTATTGGACTAGTTGTCCTCTGACATCTCTTCCATATCTAAGTCTCTGATTCTCTGGATCACCAGATCTACATCTCCTAATTGGGTCAACATGTGAAGTCTAGACATTATATTTCCATAACCATCATTCATGAGGCTGGATAACCCCTTGTTGAGGACACTTGGCTTATGGATGGGAGGACATTCCTATTTTGGTTAAGAATTGGACATGAGTTCTGATGACACTTCTGGCTCTTAGAAATTCTTCTGGGCATACTGATGGAATAATCTTAGAGCAACATTGGAGTCTTAGGAAGCAGCCTGTGTGGGGGACAGACAGGACTCTAAATCAGCAATGTGCTTTGTGGGTCTACACCTCAGATGTGTGCTGAGGTAGGGTTCTTTTCCAAAGATAACTTATTTTTTTTATCCAAAGTATCACGGAAATAAGGGCATTTCAGTGAGTTTTATACTTACTAGGATAAATTCAAGCTAAAAAGCAAAGCTGGGGGTTATGACTTCACCACTTATGAATCTCTGTTCCTATATCTGCAAGATGAAATATTCACACACATATTTCCTGTTTCATGCCAGAATTGGCATGGATATAACAGGTAGAAAAAAGTCATAGAATTCAGTTTTCAAAGGATCTTCAGAGTTCGGTAAGTCCAAATTTCACAATTTTGCAGAATGATGAAATCAAGGATCAAAAAAGGAATAGGGGTGCTGGTCAGATCCTAGGACCTAGAGGTAGCAGAAACTTCCAAGTTCATTTAGTATTACCATCTTATTTGAGGAAATTGAAGCTTAAAATGTTTAAGTAACTTGTGTTGGATCATACTGGGAATAAGAGTCCAAGTCAGATTTTGAACCATAGTTCTGGTATTTTAGAGTAAAAGTTAAAATGGCCCTAAGAAAATCTCATCCAATCAATTTACAGAAGAGGAAAGTAAGGCCTATGGAAATTATGTGACTTGCCCAGAGTCACAAAGATAATGACAAGTGTCATAGGCAGGGTTTGAACCCAGCTCCTCTCTCCCCTGAGCCAGTGCTCTTTTCATTGTACCTCTTTGACTCTAAATTTCATGCAATACCACAATGTCTGATTAAGATGTCATCAGAGATTCAAAACTTTAAAAACTCATACTTTGCCTTCCTCTTTTAGACATTAAAACTGAGGCCTGGGAAAGTAATGATTTGTCTGAGGTAGAAAAGGCCAAGCTTGGATTCAAACCCAGATGTCTGACTTCAAATTGCAATTTTTTCAATCCTGTGCTATTCTGCCTTGCATACTTAAGTACAGAGTACCTAGTCATATTCTAATAGAAGATTTTTGAAATAAACTTATACTAAAGTCAGGTTTAAGTATCAGATCAAAAATGGCTTGGGACTTTGTTTGTGGGGAGACATTTTGCTAATTGCACTTTGAAAAACAGTACTGATTTTATAGGTTAGATTAACTCCCAAGCTACAGTGATATTAACTGGAAGTGTCCCCCAGAGGCAACAGGTGTGAGGCACACCAGACATTCCCTCCCTATCATTGTTCATATGGTGGTGAAAATATTCATTCTGCTTTCCCTAGCCAAACAATGTTACAGACATGAGCGATATTGGGTATGTCTAGCCTTCCTAAGATGCCCCAGAAAATACCCTGACAAAGGTCTTTCATTTTGACTTAATAACACAAATCATACCATGTTGACGAAGTTGACCATATCAAAAACCCTCTTTCTTATTTCCTCTGGATTTTGGTTGTACTTTCTGAACTGAAAAAAAAATAAACAAGAGTATCCATTTAAACAGAAATAAAATGGTGACATTATAGGGGAAATGAATTTCTCTTGTTCAAACAGAATTTAACTGAAGTATAGGGGAGTAAAGAAGAAAATTACATTATGGAACTGGAAGATATTGCTGACTTCAGTTTTTGTTTGTTAGTTTCTGTCATCATGTCCTTATAATTGGTATAGAACTATGATTTCAACATTTGGGGAATTTTTAATGTGGAAACTATCAACACAGATAAGATCTCTTATATTTTATAGTCTTAGAAAGCTGTCTTAGCCCTCAAAGTTTAAGTGACTTCCACAGGGTCATGTAGCCAGTCTATGTCAAATACAAGTCTTGAACACTCATCCCAGGATAGTCAGTCATACAAAATAGCCAATAAACATTTGATAATCAATTACTATGTGCCAGGCATTGTGCTAAGCCTGAAGATACAAAGAAGGAAAAAAGATGCAAATAAGATAAAAAGAATGATAAAAGATGGTCTTTGCCATCAAATGGGGAGACAATATATGAAAAACTAAGCTCAAACAAGATACATATACAACAAATTGGAAATAATCAACAGAGAGAAACCACTACAATTAAAGAAGATCAGTCAAGGCTTGCTGTAGAAGGTGAGATTTTAGTTGGGACTTGAAGAAAGTCAGGAAGCAGAAATAAAGAGAGAAAGATCTATGCATAGGAGAGTCAGCAAAAATACTAAGAAAGAGTCTGGAGTCTGGTCAACAGGTCAGTGTCACTGAAATTCACAGTACGTGCCTGGGGCAGGTAGAGTGGGAAGGGAAGGGGAAAGAGGGCTCCCCACTCCACTGTGTGCTCCATGCTCAGAAATGAACACTCTACACTCAGCAGCAATACCTGAGCTCTCCCTCTTCTTTGCTATTCTCTGGGCTCTCCCCCGTGCTTAAAAAGTCCCCCTTGCGACCTCTGGATGCTAACATTTTCCCCCTTCAAGCTTCCTTCCACCTGCGTGCTACCTCTTCTGAGTTTCTGCCATGATTTTTCTCATGTGTCATTTCTCTCCTGCCTCAAATTTTCCAAGATCACTTTCTCTTTCTTTCTCTTTCTTTCTTTCTCTCTTTTTCTTTCTTTTCTTCCTTCCTTCCTTCTTTCTTTCCTTCCTCCTTTCTTTCCTCCTTCCTTCCTTCCTTCCTTTCTTTCCTTCCTTCTTTCTTTCTTTTTTTTTCTTTCTTCCTTTCTTTTTATCTATCATCTATCGATCCATCCATCCATCTATCCAAGGGCAACTAGGTTGTGTAATGGATAGAGACTCATCTTCATAAGTTCAAACATGGCCTGAGACACTAGTTGTGTGACCCTGGGCAAGTAATTCAACATTGTTTGCCTCAGTTTTCCTCATCTATAAAATGAGGTAGAGAACAAAATGGCAGATCACTTCTAGTATCTTTGCTAAGAAAATGCCAAATGGGATCACAAAGAGTAAGACATGACTAAAGTGACTCAACAACCACAACACCTATCTGTCTATCTGTCTATCTATCTATCTATCTATCTATCTATCTATCTATCTATCTATCTATCTAACTATGATTCATTTTTTTCCTATTAGATTGTAAGTAGCTTCAGGTCAGGGACTGTATCATTTTTGTCTTTATATCTCCAGCTCCTCTCATAGGATCTGTGAATTAGTCATTTTGGTAAACTTGTGCCATGGCACTGCCTTCCATCCATTCAGATGGAAAACAGTCTGAGATTAGTGGATTATTATAGTCTGCTTTCTGAGTCATATCCAGGTCCATTGCCTGGCCCAGAGTTACCCAGGTAAGAGCTGTCAGAGAGAAGAATGAAACCCAGGTCATTCAGCTTCCGTCACTGTTCTACCAACTTTAAGATTGTTTTTGACACTCTACACATATCAGGTATTTAATAAATCTTTGCTGAATTGATAAAATTTACCCTATGATAGAGTTAAAATTTCTTTTATTATCTTCAAACTTGTCTCATGAAATGTAAAAAGCTGCCAGTATGGGGCAGTGAGGAAAGTGTTGGCTCTAAAATCCTAAATCTTACATTTCCACATTGTCCATACCACCTATTCCTCTTTGACCCTGGGCAAGGTACCTTCTGGATTTCAGGTGTTCCAACTATGAGATGCAAGGGGTTTGGATGTGCTAAGAGGGGAGAGTAAGGGTAGAGAGACAGAGACAGAGACAGAGACAGAGAGACAGAGAGAGACAGAGAGAGAGAGAGACAGAGAGAGAGAGAGAGAGAGGTTTGCAGTTGGTAGATGTGGGATCAAGCCCCAATTTTGCTTTTTCCTGTCTGACTGCCTTGGGGCATGTCCCTTCACCCCTCAAATCTCAGATTCCTCATCTAAGGAAAGAAATGTTGGACTAGATGACTTCTGAGGTCCCTTCTAGTTCTAAATCTATGGTTTAAATACATAGGTTTTTCTCTGAAACAATCAGTGGAATAAAAAAGCAAACATGGAAAATAGGATGCATGCATTAATATTTCTTTAAATTTTTGGTTACTTAGTATGGTTAGATAATTTCTTCCATATCGACTAATTGATTGGAGATCTAGTGTGGCCTAGTAGATAGGGGTTTGTTCTAGCACATAGGAAGACCTGAGATGAAGTCCTGCCTTTTATCTATCCTGCTTCTGTGACTTTTAGCAAATGCTCAGTGAATTATTGAAGATTATGTATTAGAGGAAAATGACTTATCTGCATTGGAGACTACATACCTGTGCAGCTGAAATCACAGAGTTCCCCATCCCCCATCCCTCATTCCCCATTGTATATAAATTTGTCTATGTGTCTGTATATGTACATGCATATATGACATGTATACATGTGCTTAAACATGGGTATATACACATAGACACTGTATATGTATACATAGATATACAAAAAGTATATGGTGCATATGCATATATTATATTCTCTATGTAGTATAATAATCACATATACACATATGCATATATATTTATAAACACACATATATTAGACAGAGTTCAAGCATGTAAGAGAAAATCTGAATTTACTGCAATAGAAGCTCTTGCCAACTGAAAAATAAACAAGATAAAACAAGAATGTGTAATCTGTCATTATAATGGCAATGGGAAATATAAAATCAATGGGAAAAGAATATGAGAATTTGAAAAATAAGCCATCAACCACCAGTTTCTCCTAATCCCATAGATGAGGCAAAGGGAAGTACATTGATTCCAGGCTATGAGCTTATTGTTCAAGTCCACCTTTATCTCCTTAGAACAGTTGGTGCCTGGCTGGCACAGAACCATGGCTCCTTTTAACTAAGGCAAATAAGACTTTCCTCTTTGTTCTCTCAGAAGCTGTGTAAATCACTTCCTCTAAAGGGGAATTAACTAGAACATCGCCTTATGTGCATACTCACCATTTTATTATCCAGGACCAAATAATACTCGATATATTTCCTTTGATTCATGTCTTCTTGTTTCTAACAAGAGATATAAGAAGGAAGTTATTAATATGCCATCTTTTATCCCAATGTTCTGATAGCAAAACCTGCACCTGTTTATAATTCAACAATGCAATTCAAGAAGCATCTTGTGTGTGTGTGTGTGTGTGTGTGTGAGTGTGTGTGTTTTACAATAAACATCTATAAGTTTCCAGGTCACATGAGCAACAAAATGAAGGACTAGAGATTTTTTTCCTATCCTCTGGCCTTTCAAACCTCTTCAAACCATAAATTATGTGCCAAAAATAAAGCGACTTATTTGTGGCCATGATCTAGGACACACAAAATCCAAAAAAAAGGTGGAAAAATAACCATAAACTGATGCTCACTAATAATAAGCTCATTCAGTACCCCAACCCCCCATTTTTTTAAAAGCAATTGGGGTTAAGTAACTTGCTCAAGGTTACATGGCCAGGTGTTTCTGGTTGGATGCTAAGTGTCTGAGCCCGGATTCGATCCCCAGGTCATCCCAACACTGGGGCCGGTGGTCTTACGCACTGTGCTACCTGGCCACCCCCCTCCAACCCCCAATTTTGCTACTGGCAGCAAGGCTATTCTAGAATACTGAAGCTTATAAAAAAACACCCAGAACCCACACCCTAGTGCTCCCTCTCTTTCTCCAATACCATGGAAACTTTGTCTCTAGATTTTGGAAATTTGCCCTGGCCGTGTTAGACATCCAGCAGCCACAGCCCTTCAAGAACAAAAGCTCACCAAGAATGTCAACTAAAAAGCACAAGTGCTGCAAAGCTCCAAAATTCTGGTGCCAAGATAAAGAACTAAGGAACAGATGGAACAGGGTAGGTCACCAAGACAGGACGCATGGATGGAAGGGGCCATGAAGCATTCTACAAGCTTGAGGAAAGGGAACAATATCCAGCTAGGGTCAATTCTGACTCCCCAAAAGTCCCTTGTGGCAGAGACCTATGCTGGTAACTTGTGAATTGCCTAGTATGCGAGACAGCTGAGAGGGACAGTATTCAGGAAGTAAGATAGAAGGGGAAATACTTGGGGGGGGGGTAAAATTAATAAATATTTTAGGAAGAAGAAAACACAAAAATCCTGAACATCTCTAGGGTGGAGGTGAAGGAAGAACAAAAAAAAATTTACATGATAACTTTATTGTACATATTTTATATAAGGAATAGCAAGTTCTACACAACATATTTGCAATCATATTTTATTACAGTATATTAAGGATATGCTTTTTTTCTTCTATAAGTTAAAAATGAAATATTTTTAAAGAACATAAGAAGATAAATCAAAAGTTAAATCAGTAACAACAAAAGGAAGTTGGCCCACAAATGCAGTAAATAAGCTCAGGTATTACTACATAAATACTGGAAAACCAAGGAAAATGATCCAATTCCTTATGAGGTAGAATACCCTATGGAATCAGAGGAGAACATGGAATCACAACATGCTGTTCCTGAGTATTTCAAAAGAGAAATGAGAATTTATGAGGGCAGAATATATGCCCTATATAACAAAAATAATGAGCAGAATAGAAAAAAAAAAACTAGAATCTGTAATGACAAGCTTCACCAAAGAAATGGAAGAGAGAACAATAGATTGGGAATGCAAACACATGTCAATAATGGTAAATCTAGGAGCAAATAAAATTAAAAGAAAACATGTTGATGTAAGTAAAACATACTGATCTCAAAGACAGGATGTATATGGACAACCTAAAGATCAAGATCTCCCAGAACAAAACGAAAAAACAAAACCAAAACAAGCAAAAAACTTTAACATCATAATGCAGGAAATAACAGAAAATAACTTTTTAACATAGAAAATTTAATATTAATTGAAAGAATTAGCAGATCACCTCCAAACAGGAAAAAACCCAACCCTGAAAACTCCAAGACATATAGTGGTGAAATTTAATAATTCAATACAGACACAACAAATTCTGCAAACCGTTAGGAGAAAGAGCTTCAATTAAAAGTGGAAAAAATGTTCATATAATATAAGACTAGTCAGCATCCACCAGAATAAAAGGAGGAGCTACTGGAATAATGTGCTCTGAAGTGTACTACAGCTCAGAAGCCAGCCCATGGTACGTATCCTGCAAATCTGAGCTTATCATACATGAAAAAAATAATGAATGTTCTATAACAAAGATATATTTGAAATATTCTTAGGAAGAAAACCAGAGCTTATGAGATCATTTGCTTTTTAAACACCCCAAACAACAGAAAGTTCACTTCAGGAGAAGTGAATAAATGCAGCAGTCAAATATGGCAGTAGTAGTAAGCAGCACAGTGAAAATGCCTCTCTCTACATGAAGAGACTTAGGTGAAAGCAAAAGTCTAGTGGAGGACAGTCAAGAGGGAGGTGGAAGGCATTGTGGATGGAACCTGACAACACCCTGCCTCCAGGTGAGTCAATGATTTTTTTGGACTACATTATGATATGGGAAGGTATATGAAAAAGGAGGAGGGAAACAGGGAGATAGAGAGGAGTGTGAGATGCACCAGGGTCAAATCAAGGGCTAGAAATGAAGGTAAGGTGACCCCAATGGTCTTAGAAAAGAAGAACCTACAGGGTAGTAGATGAAGAAAAAGTGAGGGGGAGGATTGAGAAGAAAAAGAAAGAAATCAAGATTTATTTTGGTGGGGGGAAGGACTTCCACTAATAAATTTTTCTATGGGTAAAGAGAGGTGGTCTGTGAAAGAAAATTCAGAATTTTATTCTGGCTGAGGCCTGTGACATTTGTTGTCTAAAAATTCTAATTATTCTACACAGTGAGTAGCATATTAAAGTCCTTGGTTGCAACTGGCACTTCAGAGAATGGCAAAACACCAACCCAGAGAGGAGATTGTGAGTCAAATAGGGAAACAAAAATAACCAGTGGAGGGTATAGATCAGTGGGAAGCAATATAATGAAGGATGGGGTGGAGGAATGTGATGGTGCCCTACAACCCTGAGGCAGTATCCTCTCTGACACCTCTAGTAACTGGCATTGTTTTAGGAGAAAGACAGAAAAGGGAAAGGTGTATCCATGGAGTAAGTACCACCTGGCAGTAGAAGAAACCACTTACATGGGAGAGCCTAGAGTGGATGCTTTGCAATCTTTGATTGCATAAAGAATACAGAGAAAAGAAAAAGACCACATAATTATAGAAAGAAGAGACACAGAATAATGAAAAAAACAAAATTATTTTTGGAAAGGTGTGGAAAAAATGAAAATTTAAAAACTAATAAGCAATACTATTTGAAGGGGACAAGAGGAAGGGGAAATATACTTTACTGAGAGGGACGAGGAGATTATATAATGAGATAAATAGAAAGAGGTAAAAAAAGAAACTAATAATCGAACTTCAAAGGGAAAAAAGTAACACAGGAGAGGGAGAGATTAGATATCAGGGGAAGAGAGCTAAAAGATTAAGTTAAAGTAGCTGAAGGGATATAGTATTTAAAGGAGAGGAGGGGAAAGTCATAACTTAAAACACAATACTAGAGACATATGGAGGAAAATATAAACCTACCA
Organism: Petaurus breviceps papuanus; assembly: GCF_028583685.1. NCBI lineage: Eukaryota > Metazoa > Chordata > Mammalia > Diprotodontia > Petauridae > Petaurus > Petaurus breviceps. The sequence continues at coordinate 14,921,313 of NW_027185697.1, read as the reverse complement.
TAACTTTAAGTGTGAATGGATTAAAGAATTCAATAAAATTTTATTCTTTTTGGATAAGAAAACAAAACCCTACAATTTGTTGCTTACAAGAAATGCTTTTGAAAAATAAAACCATGCACAAAATAAAACTGAGAGGATGTAAAAATTATCTATGAAATGCATCAAAAAAGGGACAGGAGTTGCAATGATGCTATCTAACAAAGCAAAACCAAACATTCAAAATATTTTTAAAAAAATAAACAAGGAAAAATATTGTACTGAAAGGAACTATAGACAATAAACTACTATAATTAGTAAACTTCTATGTCCCAAATACCTTAGCATACAAATTCATAAAGAAACCATTATTCATAAAGGAAACATAGACAGTAACACAAACTTCAGTATTCCTCTCTTAACTTTGGATAAGTCTAGTAGAAAGATAAACAAAAAGGGAAATATGCAACTGCATGAATTTAATAAGCATCCATTGTGTCAAGTGCTGAGAATATAAAGACCAAATAAAAACAGGCTCTGACTTCAACAAACTTGTATTCTACTGGGGGAATGAAATGTGTGTCCATGAAAAGTTGAGTATCAAATAAATATAGAACATTTAATTATAAGCTCACAAAAGTAGGTATTTATTTATTTTCCCATCTCTCTTGAGGTTTTGCATAGTACATTGCATATAATTACGACTCAAACCAGGGTTAACCTTAGGGTAAATTTTGAGGTTCTGAGAATGTGTCCTCATTTTTCTCTTCTGACTTAATGTCCCTCTCAAATGGTGTGTAATGACACTATTCCATCTTAATGACTGCTTAAGACTCATCCTACCCAGGCTCATCCTCCCCAGGCCCATCCTGTACAGACAGTCTCTAAACCTCCCTTTACCTGCTTCCCTTTCAAAGCTTCCTCCTTTATTGCTTTTCACCAAGGAATCATTCACAGCAAACTGTGAAATTTGCCATTGTCTAATGAACTAATCTTTGCCCAGGTCGTAAATTAAAATGGATTATCCTTCTCAGGGACATCTTCAATTAAATGCGAGACAATTCCTTAAACAAAAAGCAGCAGGGGTGGAATTTCAGTCATAATTGACAAGTTATCAGAGTATTAAGAGACAATTGGGGGAACTATCCCCATTACTTGGGCTAAGGAAGCCCTTTCCAGGTGAAAACATATTCTATTGATGCCCACAAATGAAATTTTAATAAAACGAATTTGTGAGTATATACAGATATGTACCTAGAGTGTGTGTATGCCTACATATATATTTATTTGTGTATATGTACATTCCATATTGGTATATGCATAGATTACACTGTATATATATATATATATATATATATAGGTATATATATACATACATATATATACCTATATAAGGCATATTCCATCATTTCAGTGATAGAAATATGCATAATCTACAGTGTATTTGGACAGAACTTTCTATATAGTGTATCCATCCTCATGTCCCACTAAACTCACTCAAAATTCTATTCATTCTCCCTCCATTTCCTAACTCCTAAGGGAAGAATAAAATACAAACATAGCATAGACTTTGGGCTGAAAGGGAAGAGGAGATTCCAAGCCCAGAAAGATTAACACAAAACACGTGGTCCAATACAGATGATAAATAGTGACCTGGGATTTAAAGTAAGGTCCTCCAACTCCCAATTGATCATTCTTCCTTCTTATGAACAATCTGGATCATTTTCTCAATATCACTATTCTCAATAATGTCAGAACAGTCATTACCATTGACTCATACCTGTTAACATCAATGGTGATAGTCATTAGCTAGCAATGCTGTTGTCTATTGTGGGGCCCAGGGTAGCCCAGTGGTCTTGAAGCCCTTAGGGATTGTTTTGACTGGCTTCCTTTCTGAGATTAACATAGTAAAGGGTGGCAGGGGCGGGGAATCAGCACACTTACATTGGCATTGTTGCCTGACCTCCCAGTGTCCTCCAGGAGAGCTTCTTCCTCTTCCACCATGTCCACTCCACAGGATGTCTCAGGAAGGTTCTGTTCCTGGCTTTCATATGTGTACAGAGCATGCTCTTGGTCTTCTTCCTCTGCCAGTCCCAATGGTTCAATTAAGTACCTTTGTTTCTGATGTTCAAAGAATCCCCTGAAAGACATCAGAGCCAAGCCTTTCTCAAACAGTGATCAATGTTTGGGTTATAAAGAGAGATTCTTGGCCAATAGAATCCCAGAGCAAGGAGGCAGTTCAGCACATCAATGCATAAACAGAAAGGAATTCATCTGTTACATAGCCAACAAGTGGGCAGCCAGCCCCTTCTTCAAAACCTTTGATGAAGCACAACTCTTGACCTCTCAAGGAAAGTTAGTCATCTTCTGAACAACGTTCATGATCAGGAAGTTTTTCCTTGCATCAAATCTAAATTTCCTTCTTTAACTTCCCCCACTAATCTTAGTTTTGACTTCAGGGCCCAAACAGAATAAATTAACTTTTTCTCTGTATTAGGACCCTTCAAATACTTAAAAATACTTGTGGAGTCATGTCCCCCACTTAGTAGATGTCTTCTTTAGGATAAATATCTCCAGTTCCTTTAAACAAACCACATATGCCATGGACTCCCAATATCTTAAATTGGCACCAGTTTGTTGATGGCCTTCTAATGGCTCTGGAAACCAGACAGATTGAAGAAAGTACGTGAGGTAACTCTCTGACTTCAACCAGGTACTTAGGTGCATCCCTGTGACCCTGTGAACCCATCTTAGTGGTATCCAAATCTTCATTTTAAGATGGCAGGCCATTCAGACAGATCCACAGGCAGTGCCAGATTCACCAAAACTCACCAGAAATCAATTCCTGGTTTTGACAAGCCTTGGCAAATTTTCTGCCACATGTTAAATGCTCCCCCTACTTACCAAGCAAGGAAAATAGCTATAGATCCCTCTGTTGGACAACTAGATGCTTCAGAATCCCTGAGTATGAGAGTGTTCAATTACTAGTGCTCGACTCTTTCCCCTTATACCTTTCTTGGATTAATATTCTCCTGGCCTCTGGGAAGCCACACTCCTCATCTTTGAAGGATACATACTTGCTTCTGCCTAAAACAAATGTTCTTAACATGAGATATGAGGGTGTGTATGTGTGTGCGTGTGTTTGTGTGTGTGTATACACATAATACTCTTTCAATAGAATTGATTTTCTTTGTGATCCTATGTATTCTACTCATTGCTACCATTATTCACTATTTATTGGATCTTAGGTGACTGTGAACAAAAGCAAGGTGGGATTTTTTTTTCTTCTTCTTGTTAGATTTCAGTTTCCCAGGCTCGTGCTAAATTGTAAACATCTGCAGGATCAATCTTCTTTGAACCTGATTGTACAGCTGTGCTGACTCACACAGGTTTTTGTGCCTTCTGGCTTTGAGCCTATTAGTCAAAAGTGTATATATATTTTCTGAGGTGAGATATTGCCTTGGGGGTCACTCATGGAAGGATGTTTAGCCATTATGAAGAGGTCTCCTGGGAATTACTCATCAAGGTTTGGGGAGGAGAACTTTGACAGAGAAAGAGGACCTCTGATAAGGAGAGGAGGGAGAGTTGTTCTCTGAGAAAGGAGACCTCTGAGAAAGAGAGGAGGCCTCTGATAACAACCCTTGTGAGAACACTAGAACATTGGATTGGTAAAAAATTACATTATTAATACCTTTGAGGAAAGTATAGGGTTTAGTGAGAATGGGAGAGTTATCTGTTAATTGACTCTAGTGATAAAAAGTAAGATTATTCACACCTTTGAGGAAAGTATGTGGTTTAGTGAGACTGGGATAGTTCTCTCTTATTTCTCAATTGTTGTATTATTTTGCGTGCCCACAGTCCAGATCAGAATGACCCCTTGCCATGTAAGAAAGGGAGGGGACAAGCTGCCCCAGAGTCAGTATGGTACAGGTCAGAAACAGCAACTGGGAGCAGGAGCCCCTGAAGCCTACTGTGCCTGGACTCAGGCAGGACCAAGGAGATCATGGAGTGGAGCAGTCCCTTTCCCTGTGAGGTGAGACATGGAACAGGAGCAGAGGGCTGCCTATAGTAGTACCCAGGCAGGAACCAGGAGCTTTCTGCCTGCAGACCTACATGAGAAGGAGCCTCAGGGCTTGGGACTTGGCTCTAGGTCAAGATGAAAACTTTGCAGCAAGACAGGAGCAGTAAGCATACTTTCCTGTCATGTCCCCATGGAATGGTTTGGGACCGAGAGGTGGAGTAGTCTATGGCGGGATGTGGGAAGTCCTGTGGCCCCCAACCCACCCTGTTGGCTTTGTCACTCAGCTGCCCCTCAGAACTTGGAAATGGGAGTTGGAGCAGTGTTAAGACTTGAACTTTTTGACCTATTAGAGCATGTGTGCACCTGAGAGTGCCAAGTGGGAGCCTGTACTGGAAGCATAGGCGGGAGGACACACCCCCAGGAGGATTTTATTTGGAAACTCTATTTGGATTGAGGGGGTTTTAACCTACTGTGACCTAGGGGTGGAGGGTGCTGTGTTCTCTGTGTAAGGGTTATGGGATTTAAAGATCTCCCATGCCCCATGGACGTGCTGACATAGCAGAGCAAGAGAAAGTGAAAAGCCGAGCTAACGGTCCTGCGGTTGGCAGTTGGCGGTGGTTGCCTTTTTTTTTTTTTTGAGTCAGGACCCCTGCTGAGCACCGCCAGGGGCCAGAGCTGCTGGGAGCCCGCTTCCAGGGCGCTGGGTGGTTGCTGTGAGTGGGGAGAGGAGGACCTTTGCCTGAGGTAGCCTGTTCTGTTTTAAAGGCTTGAGAATGTGGGTGCTTTCTACTTTATCTACCTGTGCCAATATCATAACTACTCTGATGGCTTTCACTTTCTGGTTTTGGGACTCAGTCTTTTGGTATCTTAATAAATTTTCTAGTTTATTTCCCCAAATGGCAAACCTGATGTATTTTGTGATGGATAATTATATCAGCATATTTGTAATCTCTATAGGCATTGTGAATATGGCATTGCTGATACACTCTGCTAGCCCTATGCTAGGGGATATTCTGTGTTAAGGGAAGACACTGGCACAGGATCCCCTGATTGTACAAACAAGTGCTTTGTAACAGTAGCTAAGTGAAGAGGATCTGGTTGCTCACTCTCCAAAGAGTTTGAGCCCGCCAAAGAACGTATAAGGTGGGGGTATGCTCTGTTATGTTATATATTGTGCTATATTACTTAATAGTATTCTTTTTGTTAGCCTTGTTTTAGCCTAGTAATAAGTCATCATGTTATGCTTTGGTTTCTTGGCTCAAGTTTTAGTTTTGAATAAATAGAATGCTCATTTATAACCTTCATTTGGACCCTTAAAATGATTTGCTGCAGCAGCCTTCAGGTGTGCTGCCTTGACTGGCATTAAAGTGGTGCATTAGGCAGCTCATGGAGAAAGTGCTGGGCCCAGAGTCTGAGTTCAAATTCTGTCTGACACTAGCTGTGTGACCCTGGGCAAATCGTTTAACCCTATTTGATTCAGTTACTTCATCTGTAAAATGAACCAGAGAAGGTAACAACAAACCAATCTAGTATCTTTGCCAAGAAGATCCTAAATGGAATCACAAGGAGTCAGACAGGACAGAAATGACTGAATGATGAAAGAAGTGGCACACTAGATAGAGAATGGGGCTTGGAGTCAGAACAAACTGAGTTCAAATCTGGTCTCAGACACTTCCTAGCTGTGTGATGCTGGGTAAGTCATGTAACTACTGTTTGTCTCAGTTTCCTCATCTGTAAAATGGAGTTAATAACCTCCCAGGGTGGTTGTAAGGAGCAAATAAGATAATATTTGTAACGCATTTAGTCCAAGCCTGGTCCATAGTAAGTGCTTGATAAATGTTAACTATTATGATTTTGAGACAGGGTCCATGGGCTTCACCAGGCTGCCCAAGAGGTCCCTGACTCAAAACAAGAGGATAAACCCTGGGGTGTCCAGGTGGCTCAGCAAGTAAGAGCACCGGCCCCAGTGTCGGGATTGACCTGGGAATCAAATCCAGGCTCAGACACTTAGCACCACACCTAGAAATAACTGGCTGTGTAACCTTAAGCAAGTTACTTAACCCTGATTGCTTTAAAAAAAAAAAGAGGATAAACCCTGACCTAGCTGACCTAAAGCCCCTGTAGGAGTGTTAGGAGAGCCCACCAAGCATCTCTTAGTTGCAGGTTTGCAGTGATCTTCTTCCCTTTCTCCTTTAGTCTCATTCTTCTATCCCATAAACTCCTGACATTGGTCATGATTCCCCCTTTCACTTTTTTGCCTTCACATTGAAGCTCTTTTTTCCTTCCTAAGAAAATACCATCACCCATGATCATGTGCATGAGCATTCCTCAGGTTCCTTCACTTTCTCTTCAGGGAAAGGGATTAGCCTGGACCTTGAGCATACAGAAGAAGTACTTGTTATAAATCACACACACACACACACACACACACACACACACACACACACCCATACTCCATACGTAGGAGACTACCAATACTAGTCTTTCTTTCTATCAATTCTTGGAGCCAACTCTGGCCATCTTTTCTATTTTTCTAATTACTTTCTATATCATTTTGTAAATTCTTGATAAAGAGTTCACCCAATGAAGCCCCTTCTAGTCCTATTAATATTTGAAGGTTATCAGGGGAGCACTTTAAGTATTTGTCTATTTTCCTTTACTTGCACTGTGACTGGCAGCATTTCCTTCTCCAAGTGTATTTTTTTGTGAGACAATCAGGGTTAAGTGACTTGCCCAGGTTCACACAGCTAGTAAGTGCCAAATGTCTGAGACGGAATTGGAACACAGATCTTCCTGACTTCCAGGCTGGTGCTCCATCCACTGCACCACTTATCTGCCCCTTCCAAGTGTAATTTAAACCACTTTTCACATTCCAATCATTAATAGAAACATGTTGTTACCTAAATACTTTGGTACACATCTCTTTAGTGATCTTTGGGTCATCCATGATGTTAATCATTCTAAGATTGCAGTGTTAACACCTAATTCATTGCTTATACTCCATTGCCAGGAGAACATTTTATTCAAACACACTAATGTTTACAATTTGGTTGGTATAGGTGCTCTCTCTGGTGACTCAAATCAAGTAGTCAAACATGAATTTCTGAATACATGATAAGAAACAGGTTGATGAGCAGGAAAGTAAGGATTTGTCTAAGGGATCAATGAAGATGCATAAAGATCTCACTAACCAATAAGGCAGAGGAAGGTGATATAGGATGCAAACCAAAGTGTGACATGACTCTTTAAAAGTGGAATCCTGAGCACTAAGGCAAGACAAATGAAGCTAGTAGAGAAAACTAAGAATAACAAAAAGAAATATATAGGATTTCCCCAATTATATTTGGGGGAGGGAGAAGATGCCTAAAGAATGGAGTGTATGACTGCTTAGAATAGGTGCAGAGAAGACAAGGGGATTCTTTTGAACTTCTGTTTCCTCTGCCAAAAGACAGGAGTCTTGGGACTGGAAAGAATGGAACAAAAATTCAAACATACAGTTTTATTTGTGAGACAAATAGGGAGCTAGGAAAGAAGCACTTCTCTTCAGCTGATGGGTCCAAGAGGACCTGGAGCTTATGATGCCTGAGCCACTATCAACAATCTTTGAAAACTGGAATAGAACAACAGAAATGTTGCAGGATTAGAGAAGGGCCAATGGCCAGATTCTCAAACTATGAAAACTGATGTTGGGCCAATTATGAGCCAGACTTTGATTCCTGGAAAATTATTAGCATTTTTCTTCTGCCTTTTCAAGTCTACAACTCAATGTCCTTTGCAGAGAAAACAGAAGCTAAAAAGAATGAGTATAGCTCTGCTCCCTCTCCATCCAACCTAAAAACAAAACAAAAGCAAATAAAAAACCTACTTGGCCCCTTATAAATATATTATTAGAGGAGAGATTAATATCTAGAAGAAGAAGTTATGATCACAACCCACACAGCTTCCCCCAAAAAAGAGTTCACATCAGAGTAAGTGGATTTCCCTATTTAACAAGATTGCCAGATTGGTGATTCTAATGGATGCTATGGATAGATTGAACTAGATATTAGTCAAGTATTTGACAGTCTCACATATGATTTTTTTTGAAAATATAGAGAGAATGACATGGGCTAAAGTCTAGGACTTCTTCAGCTTTTTTTCACTAGTGATCCCTTCAGTGTTTCTTAACCTGGGTGGGGTCACAACCCATGGTTGAAGAAGCACATAGCTCAGTTAGGTTCATCTGGAACTGGTTGAATGGCTAGCTCCAAAGAAGAGTCACTCCTAATTCAATGTCAACTTGGAAGGAGGTCTCTGTAGCATGCCCTGTGGATCTGAGTTTGAGGCAATTCTTTTTTATGAACTGGATGCACACCATTGGTCCAATTATCAGAAAACATGAAGCCGTGCAAGGGAGCACGACAGAATCATGATCCCCAAACATTTCTACAGCTTAGAGTGTTAGTGTTACTCTAACAAGACAAAGGTAAATGGGGGGGGGTGAGGCAGAGACAGAGAGACAGAGACAGAGAGAGGGAGAGAGAGGGGGAGAGAGAGAGAGAGAGAAGGAGAGAGAGATGGAGGGAGGGAGAGAGAGAGACAAAGAGGGAGAGAGGGGGGGAGAGAGGGAGAGATTTAAGCATTTGACTTCAAAAACCCTTGGCTTCACAAATTTAACTATTTAAGTTGAAGATGGGGGAGGTGGATCTAAATATGAATTCATCTGAAAAAGAAAGTGCATTGAATGCCTGGGGTGTAGCATATTCAAAAGCATGGCAGCAGACCATGCCATCTTCAGTTCTCAGATCAAGTCAATTAATTTGGCAGACTTGTAGAATTTATAAAATGGGTAATGGAAATAGGGCAATAGTAGGGACATAAGGAAGCCTGAAGCATGAATCCACTAGAATTCCAGTAGAATGTGAGCTCCTTGAGGGCAAGGCCTAATTTTGCCTTCCTTTGGATCCCAGGAGTCTTGCAAAATGCTGATTTAATAAATGTTTGTTGATTGCTTAATCATGAAGGGTTTTAAATTCCATTATGAAAACAATGTGCCTTTCCTACAGGAAATAAGGGAGTCATTTAAAAATCCTTAAACATGCTATTAAAATGGTATCATATTTAAGAAAATAATTGTCTCCTTTATGTGGACCAATAGGCAACTGGAAATGTGAGGATGGAGGTAAGGAAAGATTTTGGGGCTAGATAAGTAGATCTGAGACTCAGTTGAATCCAGAGAATAACAATAGTTTAAAAAAATTATTGAATCTATAGAATTTGATGAGATCCTGAAATTAAATAGTATAGAGGGAGAAGAGAAGAAGTCCAAGAGAGAAACCCATGGTTAGCAGGAACAACTTTAATGAAGATCAAGCAAAGGACACTGGGGAATGGTTGGAAGGGTAGGAGAAGAACTAGGAGGGGGAACCTAGAGAAAAAGGGAATCATAGAGAAAAGGAAGATCAACAGTGTGAAGGATCCCAGAAGATCAAGAAGGATGAGGATTGAGAAAAGGCGAATGGGTGTAGCGATTAAGAGATCACTGGCAACTTTATGTTTATATGAGATCAGAAGTCACCGTACAGAGATCTGAGAAGGCACTGGAAGAAAAGGAAGGCTACATATACTTCTTGGCAGATTTGGCTAAATTTGCCTCTTTTTTACTCAGTGTTCCTAGGTATGTCTGCTCAGGTTAAGAGTAGCAAGCTTAATGCATGTTCTCTTTCTTCTATGTTCTTGTAACTTCTAGAGCAACAGACTAAGTGAATTTTTGTTTCACTAGGATGCTTCAAATAATTAGAATCATAGTATTATTCATTCAGAGCTGGAAAAGTCTTTTGGTATCATCCAGTATAAATCTCTCATTTTCCAAATAAGGAAGCTGAAACCCAGGAGGATTGATTTGACTGAATTCACACAGGTAGTATACGGCAGAGTCAGTCCTGAACCAAGATCCTCTGACATCATATTCAGCATTCTGTGCATTATAACCCAAATTGTCACTTGAATACCACCATCATGCACCTCCAAAATCCTCAAATTAAGCCTCCCCAGTTCTTTCAAGAAAACTTCCTATGACATATTTTTGGATTGCTTACAATCCTTCTCACTTTCTTTTAGCATGTGCCAGCTTGTCTGGTTCATTCCTTAAATCTGAACAAGCAATGTGGGTCAACCTAAAGAAGAATGCAGAACAAAGGAGGAAACATCTGAAATCCTATCAGGTTTGATTTCATTTAAGCTCTTCTGTAACTGAGCTTCTTTGTACAAACAACTAATATATAATTCAGGTCAAAATGTCATCCCCACATATGTAGCTTGCTACTAGAAAGTATTTGTGAATAGGGAGCAGCCTTCTAGCCATTGCCTACATATACCATTCCATCTCCCCACTGTGTGCCTTTGCTGGAATGTCTCCCATAGCAAATTTTCTCATCTTCCTCACCCCTGCCTTAAAGAATGTCCAGCTTTTGTCAAAGTTCAGCTTAAGGGTTAGATCTTATGAATGATTTGGAACAGAACACCTTTGAGGTATCTGCCATCTCTAAATCTATTGTCCTTTCAGTTGATCACATTCTCCTCTTACTGGAAAATCTCTCACAACAACAGAATTGGAATTAGAAGGAAATCTAGAGGCCATCAAGTCCAACCCTTTCATTTTAGATGAGGAAACTGAGCCTTAGAAGAGGAAAAAGGCTTGCCAAAGGTAACCCAGCCAGTCAGTGATCAAGGCTATATTGAACTCAGGTCTTCCTTAAAGTCCAAAGTTTTATCCACTGTACAACTTAGCTGTCCCTGTGACTTCACATGTAATATATATATTTACTCATCTGTATAAATGTTGCATTATCCCAATAAACTGCAAGCTTCATGAGGGTAGAGATAATTTCATTCCTTGTATTGGAATCTCCCAAATCTGGCCCAGAACTTTGTACATAGTAGGTAATTAAGAAATGCTTACTGATATGATTGATTAGTTGGTTGGTTGGTTGATTGGTTGTCTGGTAGGTTGAATGTCAATATCCCTAAGGCTATAGAATGTTTAAAAGCCTTCTTTGTATTTTCAATTGTTTAGCTTACTCTTTCACACAGCAAGTGCCTCATAAATATTTGGTGAATTGAGTACAATGAGATGGATCTATGATCTCATCAATTTAGGTACCCCCATCACTGGTGTATAAATTATAATTCATCTGCCCCTTCTTATCCTCCATCATGGAAAATTCTTCACTATGTATTTCTGTGAATTCGGAATATGGAGGAAATTTAGTCAATAGGCTAAAAGTCATTCGCTGGTAGCCAAGTTTCTTCCTAATATTTTGTTCTAATTCCTCCTTGCCTCTTCTTCCCAATCTGTCAATAATTCAGCAGAACTGGGTTTTGAGTCAAGATACTAATGCCCGTAGTAGGAAAAGATGATGATGATGATGATGATGATGATGAAGATGATGATGATGATAGATTTAGAGCTGAAAGAAACCTGCAGGACAACTAATAAAATCTCTTCCTTTTACAGAGGAGAACATGGAGATCCCTAGAAGGAGTTAAAATTTATAGTTGGATGGCACCTTAGAGACCATCAAATCCAGCCCACCAACCCCCCATTTTATAGATGAGGAAAATGAGGCATAGGAAGTTTAAATGACATGTCCAGGGTTACACAGTAAGTACCTTAAGCAGTATTTAAATGCAGGGCTTCCTAGTTCCAAATGGAGTACCATATACACTACCCCATGATAGCTAGTAAGGGATAGTAATGGTATATGTTGCTCTGGTGGGGATGGAGATGGGTTGAAAATGGTAATAATGGTAATAACAACCAGTCTCATGGTCAGCTGGGTGCTGAAATGGATGAGTACTATCCCTAGAAACAGGAAGACTTCAGCTGAAATCTGGCATCAAATACTTACTACTTGTGAGACCCTGGGGAAGTCATTTAACCTCTATTTCAAATTCTTGAACTATAAAATGGGGATAGGTAATAGCACCTACCTACTAGGTTTGGTGTGAAGATAAAAATGAGATAATATTTGTAAAGTGTTTAGCACAGTGTCTGGTACATAGTAGGCACATAATAAATGCTTGATTCCTTATTTCCCCACAGAGATTTTTTGTTTTGTTTTGTTTTTCCCTTTTGGAGGGCAATTGGGATTAAGTAACTTGCCCAAGGTTACACGGCTAGTATTTATGTGTGGGTGTTAAGTGTCTGAGGCCGGAACCGAACTCAGGTCCTCTTGACTCCGGGGCTGATGCTCTACTCACTGTGCCATCTAGCCACCCTTCCCACAGAGTTTTAAGATTTATAAAATCCTTGCTACACCCTAGTTCCATCCTATAATAGAGGACAAAATGTAGAGATGGAGAATGTTAGCTGAGATAGTCCTTAAAAGACCTGGGTTCCTTGTAGTTTCAACACTTGCAATGATTCCAGTCTCTCTCTCTCTCTCTCTCTCTCTCTCTCTCTCTCTCTCTCTCTCTCTCTCTCTCTCTCTCTCTCTCTCTCTCTCTCTCTTTCTCTTTCTCTCTCACACACACACACACACTCTGTATCTCTCTCTATATAAAAGTATATATATATATATATATATACATATACATAGATGTAGATATAGATTACATGCATGGTTTGGGACATTACCCAAATAACAGCCTTTTCCCTCTGGTCCAGTTGGAACTAATAGGAATCTCACAAAAATATTCCTCTTTGAAGAAATGTTTGTGGGGTTTTTTAATCTCACCATCTCAACCACCCTCCTTCAAAGTGTTCCAGTTTCTCCATATCCACTTCAGAACATGACATCCAGAACTGAACAAAATTATTCAGAAAATAATCTGAGCTGGGTAGCAAAGGGTGTGGCTGCCATGTCGCTTCTTATATGCTAAATAAAAATAATAAATCAATAAATAAAATAATAAATTAATAACTAGCATTTATATATCTCTTTAAAGTTCGAAAAGGATCATATTTAGTTCTCACAACATCTCTGGGAGATAGCTGCTATTATCATCCTTATTTTATAGATGAGGAAGCTGACGTTGACAAAATTAAGTGACTCACCTTGGGTCACACAGCTGCTGAGTCTGAGGTCAGACTTCTTAGAGTCAGATCTGACTCTTAAGTTCAACACTCTATTCATTATGCCAGACAGCTGCCTATTAATTGCTTATTGTGTGCCAGGTACCACACTAGGCAATCAGAAAACAGAGACCCAAATGAAACAATATCTATTTGGGTGGTCATCAGCATTGAGTAGGTTCAGTCATATCCAACTCTTTGTAACCCTACTGGGGCTTTTCTTGACAAAGATACTGGAGTGGTTCACCATTTCCTTCTCCAGCTTATTTTACAGAGGAGGAAACTAAAGCAAACATGGTTGAGTGACTTGCCCAGGGTCACACAGCTAGTATCTGAGGCCAGGTTTAAACTCAGGTCCTCCTGACTCCAGACCTAGTACTTACTTTCTAATGATGAAGTTCACAAGTCCATACACACACATATACAAATACATGTGTGATAAATAGAAAGACAATAAATACAAATAAAGACAAAGTCACTAGATACAAAACAATTGGACAAAGAAGGCATGAGTAATTAAAGATGTTAGGAAAGCCTTCAGGGAGAAGAAGGTGTTATAATTGTAACAGGAGGAGACAGGGGGAGTCTTTGAGGTGCAAGTTAAGAGAGAGAGCATTCCAGGCAAGGGGATGGCCAGTGCAATGCACCAAGATGGGAAATAGAATTTTAGGGGTGAGAAAATCAAAAAGGTCAGTTTGGCTAAGTCACAGAGCATAGAATGATGATTAATGTCAATGAGGCTGGAAAAATAGATTGGGGCCAAGTTGTGAAGGGCTTTTAAAGGAAAAATAAGTTTAAATATGATCTTAGACACTGTTGGAGTTTATTGGATAGGAGAGTGACATGGCCCAATCTGGACTGGCAGGAATGTTGCTACTCTGGTGATTCAAGTCACAAGTCACCCATTCCTGCCCACCCTTTGTGACTTTTGTCCACATCTTCCCATAACTCACCATAAGGGGTCCACTTAGTATTTGAGACCTTTCTTGCTTTCTCAAGGTTGCCATGTTTTTTCAAACACACAACAACCTAAATTCCACATCAATATTAGAGCGACCCAATAATTCTCAGATCACGGCCCCAGCAAGCACTATCCCTCAAAAATCTCCACTACATTGATGACTCACAGTGAACTTACAGGCCTCTAATCACTCCTCATCCCCATTCATGGCTTTTTTTACACAACTTCCCATAAGCCAGTCTCCCATAATCTCACTTACACAGCTAATTTATCATAGAACCTGAGGATATGCTGGCATAATGGAAAGATCATGAATTAAAAACCAAAGGACTCAGGTTGGATCTCCAGCTCTGCCATTTGCTCCCTGAGTCTCAGTTTCCTCATCTTTAAAGTAAGATAGACTTCATATTTTGTAAGATCTCTGCTTACTCAAGATCCAACAAACTTTTAAATGTCTCTCCATCCAATTCTAACAAGTCCTGATTCTCATCTAGCTCTCTTCATTTTGTCCACACGCAGAGCATGAGAAAATTCACAAATGCCTTGATAATGAAGCTGTTATAAAAATAGGAAGTGAGCTTCATCTGATCTGTCATGCAATAATGAGTGGGGTAAACGCTTCTCTTTTTTAAAATTTTTTAATTTTTTTTTGTTACTTTTTGGAGGGCAGTTGGGGTTAAGTGACTTGCCCAAGGTCACACGGCTAGTTTTGTGTTAAGTGTCTGAGGCCATATTTGAACTCAGCTCCTCCTGACTCCAGGGCCGGTGCTCTATCCACTGGGCCACCTAGCTTCCCCCAACGCTTCTCTTTCTCAGCACTCACAAATAGCAGCCACCCTTCTAGCACTCAAAGTTTCATAAATTGCTTTCCAAACATTATTTTATTTGGTTTTACTGCTCAATCTTTACTTTTCCTTCTGCCCTTTTTAGAACTATCTAAACTCTTGTAATGTGGAAAAAGTATTAGACTGTAGTTGGTGGAAGGGGAGGGAAGGAGTGTTTCTATTTGATATAAAGATTAAGTTTTCTATCTTATCTATCTGTGCTGTCCAAATGTAAAATGGCCTGCCAGAGAAGCTAGTGAGTTACCAACCATTCCTCAGCCATGTTCAACTTTTTCTTTAATCAAATATTCCTAGTTCATTCAAATGATCCTTATATATCCTGGACTCAAGGCTCTTTTCTATCCTGGCTGTCCTCTAGAAACTCTCATTTGTCTAGCATTCCTAAATTGAGGCACCCAGAAATGATATATGATCCTAGATGGGGAGAGAGAACAGTGGGTACTCCAAGCTCCCTTTTTATAGAAGCTATGTCTTTATTAAGGAATTGCCAAATCCCATTAACTTTCTTTGGGGGGGGGGGTGCAATTAAAACATTTCACTTTTGAATCATGTTTTGCTTGCAGTCCACTAAGATCTCCTGATCTTTTTTTTTTAATATGGCTAATGTCAAATGTGGATTAGTAGTCTTTATATTATATCATCTTAATAAGTGACTTAGAGCACTGGGAGTTTGTGTGACTTGCCCAGGATCGCTAGAACATGTCAAAGGTGGGACTTGAACCCAGGTTCTTCTACTGCTAATGCTGATCCTCTTACACTATGGTACACTGCCTCCAAATGGATTTGTTAATGGGATGTAGTAAACTTCATCCTTTTCAGATTTATCCCTTAGCCACTGTGAAGAACTCACCTTAGACCTTGACAGGTGCTGATGCTGGCTGTAGCCATCTCCTCATTCAGGATGTGTCCTTGGTAATAGCAGTTTTCCTGGGAGGGAAAAGGAGGAAAGGTGATTCTAGTGGTGCCCACATATTCTTCCATATAAAATTACTGAATGGAGATTTAGAAAGAAGAAAAAGAGTAAAACAATATTTGCATGGTCAAAAATGCATTTGTAAATAACCCAGACTCTGCCTCCCTCTCTGCCGTGCCCTCACCCCTCCACACCTGTGCCCTGGGCAGCTAGCACTGGGACCAGGGCTGGGCAAACCTACAAGCATCAAACACCCAATATTGAGTTACTGACCATCTCCACTGAAATAAAGG
This sequence comes from Petaurus breviceps papuanus, assembly GCF_028583685.1. Classification (NCBI taxonomy): domain Eukaryota; kingdom Metazoa; phylum Chordata; class Mammalia; order Diprotodontia; family Petauridae; genus Petaurus; species Petaurus breviceps. The sequence continues at coordinate 14,905,249 of NW_027185697.1, read as the reverse complement.
CCCCTTTAGATTGCATGAATCACTCCATTAGCTCCTCTCCAGAAAAGAGACAAAGCATCATGGTAAGAGAAATTGCTTCATTCTCTGCATCTCGAGCTCCTAGCACACTACCAGGCACATAATCCGTATGTAACCAATACCAGCCTTTAATTCAAGACCACCTGGTTCCTAGTCCTGTTTTTAGACATGCCAGCTGGGTGATTTTGGTCAAATAATGCCTCAGCCCCAGACAATTCTCTATGACTGGAGTGATAGAGGAAGTGCTGATGTCCATCAGGTGAAGACTTTTTACACAGGGAGGTCATTATGTAGATAAAATCACAGGTCCTAACCAAATCAGGCACCTCCCCCCCCCCATCATACAGATCTTCACTGAAAACCTTCATCCCTCTCTATTTCCTAACTCCATATAAATGGTTGTTCACACATCCATCATCCTCTTTCTTTCTTTAGTGGACCTGCTGGTGCTCAGCTCTTGGCGTCCCAGACTCCAAGAGACCTTAGCTGCCATTGTGTTCAACCCTTTCACTTTATTTTGGAGGGCAATTGGGGTTAAGCGACTTGCCCAATGTCACATGCTATTTTTTGTGTTGTGTCTGAGATAGGATTTGAACTCAGGTCCTCCTGACGCCAGGGCCATTACTCTATTCACTGCACCACCTAGCCATCCCTCAACCCTCTAATTTTATTTTATTTTTTTTAAAGCAATCAGGGTTAAGTAACTTGCTCAAGGTTACACGGCCAGTTATTTCTGGGTGTGGTGCTGAGTATCTGAGCCCGGATTTGATCCAGGTCATAACCCTCTAATTTTAGAAATGAGTTGAATGAGGAAAAGGTAGGTTAAGTGATTTGCCCAGCATCATACAACTTGTGAGTGTTTGAAGTAGGACTTGAACCCAGGTTTCCCTGATTCCAGGGTTAACCCTCTATCCCCCAGAGGGCATTTTCTCCATCCACTAAAGGAAGCCAACCTATGCCTCCTAGCAGGTGGAAAACAGTGAGAACTGCAGCCCAGGGGAATTACAAGTCATATTAAACTGCAAGTTCAATGTCATTACTGGCAGCCAGGCTCTCTGAATGGCTTCCTTGGGGAAGTGAAGTCTAGTGGCAATAGGCTGAGACTCTTTATGGTGTTCTATACCATGAATTGTAGGGAGCTAGATAGTGCAGTGGACAGGCTTCTAAGCCTGGAATGATGAATACCTTAGTTCCAAGTGATCTTCAGATATTTTCTAGCTATGAGACCCTGGGTATTTCATCTAAGTTCTCTTTGTCTCAATTTCCTCAACTGTAAAATGGGGAGGATAATAGCACAACATAGGCATTATAGGAATCAAGAGGAGCTGAGTTCAAATTCAGTCTCAGACACTTAGTAGCTGTGTGACCTTGGGCAACTCACTTAACCCTAACTGCCTCCTAAAAACTAAATAAAACAAAAATAAATGAATGACTCATCATCAACACCATAATCAACACATCAGCTTATCCAATGAAAATCCCTGTGTCCAACTCTGAAACAGTTTGACTTTAGTGAATCCCCATTCAGCAAGATGCTGTGATACAGTACCATGATCTGAGGACTTGAAATGACTGATTCTCCTGTAGACAAATATTGAACTTCCACATAATCCGGGGACAGGAGCTCCCTAAAGAAAGGGCAAGGGCAAAGGTTACTGAGGTTAATTGGAAAGAGAAGATGGTAACAATATTAATAATAATAACGAACAAAAATAAACTATTTACATTTGTTAAGCATTTTGTTCAGGGGGAAATAAAAGAAATTTGTGAGGGAAGTAGTTTGTAGCTGTTACTGTTTTGCCTAAGCTTATGATTTCATTGATTTAGGGAAATCCCAGTGTGGAAATTCCCTCCACAAATTCAGATGGATACCTCTTCTCTGACCTATAATCTTAGAGAGTAGACTGGGGCCACTCAAATCAGAGTCAGAGGTACTTGTGGTAGAGCTTAAATATGAACCCACTTGGCTTGATTTCAAGATCAGTATCCCTTCCATTCTTTCTTGGAAATAGAAGCAAAGAGAACAGTTGAAGATGTCCTGTCACACATGAAGAAGGATTAGAATGTTTTGCTTGGTCTGAGGACAGTGCTAGCATCAGGGAGGGGTCAATCCATCCATCTCCCAGTATCTACATGTACCAATGAAGCACATCCTACCCACTAGGCACAGTGAAGAGCAGTGGAGAATTGAAAAAAATTACAAAATTAAAGATTCTGTGCCCTCAGGGAGCTTACATTCTAATGAATGCCATAGTATATATGAAACACTTTGCATAATGAGATGGTCAGACTAGGCAGCCTCTAGGGTGCCTGAGCAATGTAAATCTAAGTTCTTCTGATCCCAAATTTTACCAAGAGACAAATAAGTTTAGATTCAATATAAGACATGTTTTCCTAACTAGGAGATCTGTCCAACAGGAGTGTAGGCTACCTTGGGAAAGAGTGAGCCCCCTCTTAACTAATGGTCTTGAAGTAGAGACTGCTTGTCAGCAGTGTTGTCAGCAACCACTTCAGGTGTTAGTTGGACTCTGTGGTCCCTGAAATGCCTTACAGTGCTGTGATTATATGCACCCAGAACATCAGTGGATATAAAACCAATGGCAAGAAAATTGGAAAGAGAAACTGATTCCCAAAAAGTTAAAGTTACTATTGCCCAAGGTCACTAGCGAGATAAATTGCAGAGATATCCAGGTAGCATAAAGAATGTAGCCCCAGACCTAGAGTCAGGAAAACTTAAGTTCACATCTGGCCTCAGATACTTGCTAGTTGTATGAATCTGGCCAAGCCTCAGCCCCTATGTTTGCCTCAATCTTCTCATCTGTACAATGGGATCATTATAGTACCTGCCTGCCAAGGTTGTTATAAGTATCAAATGAGATGTTTGTAAAGTGCTTTGCACACCTTAAAGTAGGATATAGATATTATTATTATTATTATACAAATAGCTATTATTATGGGCTTTTATTATATATGAATTATACTCAACACCTCTAACTCCAAGTCCAGTGCTTTTTCCAGTACACAATCTCTCTGAGCCTATATGTATGTGTGTGTGTGTATATATATATATATACACACATAGACATATATACATATATTTGTAAATTCCTCATCTATGAATTATAAATAAAAATACTAGCATTTACCTATGTAATGGGGATGTTGAAAGAAAATATTTTATCAACCTTAAGAAACTTAGAGTTATTTCCTTTCCTGATCTTCAGCTTCTTCATCTAATAATAATCATAACAATAATCGCTAACATTGAAATAATACCTACTTTGTGCCAGGCACTGTGCTAAGTGCTTTATAATTATTATCTCACTTGAACCTCATAACAACCCTGAGAAGTAGGTGCTACTGTTTGTCCTGTTTTACAGATGAGGAAAATGAAGCAGACAGGGTTAAGTGACTTGCCCAGGGTCACACAGCTAGTAAGTGTCTGAGGCCAGATTTGAATTTGGGTCTTGCTGAATCTAAGTCCAGTGTTCTCTCCACTGAGTCACCTAGTTAGCTGCTTCATCAGCTACATAACTGTTCTTTCTGCAATATCTTAAAGGGTTAATTTGAAGACAGATACAAAAGCCAACAATCAGTCAGTTAACCAATAAGTCCTCATTTGGCATTTGCTGTGTGCCAAACACTGTGCTAACACAACTCTCTTTGGATCTGGGTCTTAACCCATGTCTGCTAACACCTTTTAAACATCAATGAAAGATATAAGTGAAGGGGAAATGGGCAGGAAACAAACATTTATGTAAGGACTGCTATGTCAGAGTCACCATGCCAAGTACTTTAAAAAAAATCCCATTTGATCCTTACCACAACCTGCAAAGCAAATGCTATTATTATGAAAATTTTGTAGTTGAGGAGACTGAAGCAATCATGTTAAGTGATTTACCCAGGGTCACACAGCCAGTAAGTGTCTGAGATGCGATTTGAACTCAGATCTCCATGACTTAATGACTCCACACAGTAAATCATAGCCTTGTAGAATAGTCCTCTGGAGGCTTTTACCACATTTCTGGCTGTATTTTAACCTGGCTCTCTGATCTTGGGTCACTTACACTTCATGTATCTCTGATTGGCAAAAGGGAAATTAACAAGGTCTTCTCTTTACCTCATCAGGATATTGGGGGGATAAAGAGAAATAATATTTATGAAAGTATTTTACAATCAAAGCAAAGTATTTTTCACTAGATTAAGCCTCTGTTGCAATCATGCTCAATGGCTACAAGCCATGTTTCTTTCACCCATTGTGTTTCTCATAACAACATCTTAAAGCATCAAGGGCAACTTTATAAAATTCTGATCTGATCAATGAAGAAGTTGAGGTTCAGAAAGATGCAGTGATTTCCCCTCACCCTGAGGGGCCAGAACTTGAACACAATGTGGATAAGACATAAGATGAGGCTGTCTATGTTCTTATGCATTTGTTCTTTGAAATTACCAAGACAATCAGTGAATGAACAAGTAGTGATCATGTTTACAATATGTCAGGCACTGTCCTGAGTGATGGGAATACAAATGTAAAATGCTATCCTCTCCCCTCAAGGAGCTTACATTCTGATGGATGAGACAGTATGCACACATACATTTACATGTGCAACACACATATGAAGCAGATACAAGGCAACTATGGATGGGAAATCACTACCCATGGGGGTTGGGGAGAGAGGAGGTCATGATCTACCATGAAATGTCTCCTGAAGAAAGCCTTTCATTACTTCTTTGTACTATGGTTTCACCCATAAAGCAGCCCAGTGCCATGAACTCCAAGGGCAGTGATTCAGCAAACCACTCACTTGTTATTTGAAATATAGTAGGGAATGTTGATTTTGGAACCCAGCCCAGATGATAAAATCACCAAAGGGGTAAGGTAAAATATAATATGTTAATGTATTTTTTAAAAGTATAAAAAATACTTTTGATCTGTTAAAAATTTACAAAAAATAAAGTTTTTCTGATAGAACTGAAAGGATATCAAGCTATTGATTAAGAATTTTTCATATCTCTGCTAGCCTTTTAAAAAAAGCAACTAAGTCCATTAGATCTCTAGAAACTAAGGCACAATTCAAAAAGGAAGCAGTTCTGTGTAACTATTGGGACTCTACCAAAGGTCAGTGGGAAGGAAAAGTTTCTCTCTTCCCACTTCTGCTAACTTTGACTTTTGACAAGGCATAGAAACATGAGAAGCAGTTTCTTGGAGTGTGACCTCTGGCAGTAGAGAAGAGAGCTAACTATGATTTCAAGGGAGAATTAGCACTGGAGTTGGGAGTTGAGCTTCAGAGAGGAACAGGACCAGGGGATACATCTGAGGAACTTGCCCCCAAAAGATTTGGTACACAGGGAGAAGTGGTATGAAGGAGTGAATGAAGACATTGGGGTCCTAGAGTACTGGAGCTATGTGTTGCCCTTGTCACATATGTTTCATATGTGTGTATCTAATGACTGTAAATTTTACCCCCTCTTGCCTCAGATGATATGTGTACCTGCGAGAGAGTGTTCTAGTTGTGTGCATTTTTGGGGGGTGGGGTGGGGGATAGGGGATTACAGCTATAGTTCTTACTGTACTGTCTTCATAAATGCCTTTTCTATGGGCTAATTTTGTCTGCTGATTGGTTGTTATTAATAACAGCTAATATTTATACAGTACTTTAAATTTGCAACATATTTTACAAACACTATTTTTAGGCTCAAATCAACCCTGTGAAGTGAGTCCTTTGAATATCCTCATTTTACAAATGAAGACATAGAGATAGACATAAGAGAGGCAGACCTAACCATGATCAAACCTGACCCAGGGTCAGACAGCTAGTAAGTGTGTGTCAGGATCTGAACTCATATAATCCTGACTCCAATATATCCATTGAACCACCCAACCTAGACACCTCTATTATGGGTAAACACAAAAGTTGGGGCTCTCAAGATATGGTATTATGGTGATCTGTCTGCAGCTTATCTTTGAGCCCTGTGGAGTTTATCCCCTGAGTGACCTAAACCTTAGGCATGAGAGTGACTTCTTAAAAAAAGGCAAAAAGCTCCTCAAGAAGAGGGAGAATGGGCTAAAGGAAAGAACACCTACATTTGAGTCCTAGCTCAAAGACATGCTCATGATTCTTTCTGAATTGCCAAGACAGCTCATGAGCCAAAGTTTTCTTTTCCATAAAACAGAGATTTGTGTTCTTATTGAGATAAAAGCTTTTGTTGTTGAGTCATTCCAGTTGTGTCTGACTCTTTACGATGCTATTTGGGTTTTTTTGGGCAAAGATTCTGGAGTGGTTTGCCATTTACTTTTTCAGCTCATTTTATAGGTGAGGAAACAAATGGTTCAATTACAGCTAGTAAGAGTTCAGGGCTGGATTTGAACACATGAAGATGAGTCTCCCTGACTCCAAGTTCAGTGTTCTATCTACTCCATCACTTAGCTGCCCTAACATATCTACTTGATGGGAGATATAAGATGAGTTTCTGGAAGCTTAGCAAGCCTAGTGTGTAGTATCCCTCCTGCTTAAGGAAGGTTTGTTGATGGGATGATTATAAAAATGAATCTGAGTTATTGCATTAGAAACCACACATAAGCATGACTTGTCCATGCCATGTGTCCATGGCAACCACCCCATTAGTGCCCCCCCACCACTGAGAAGCTGAGTTACAACTTCCTACCTGAGTCACCCAAGTTGTGGCAGACATCTGATCATAGACATCAGAAGCATTTACTCACTTGTTTTTTTCCAAATGAAGGACCACAGTTTTTCCTTTTAAATTGATTTCATATTGCACCCAATCTTCATACTTCTCCTGCAAATATTCACAAGCATTAGAATGTCAAGGAGCAAGTGTCTCTCCATAGCCCTTCTACATTAATAATCATCAACTATTACCAGGAACACAACCCATACAAGACAAAGCTAATGAGGGGGCAGAGAGTTTCCTCAGTGGAATGTATATGCCATTGAAAGGAAATTGAAAAAGGTAAGGAAAGAATGAGAAGATCTGAAATGTGGTTTAGAATTGTAATAGAAGAAAAGAGATGATCATAAGCAGATAACCATTGAGAAAGTGAACAAATTAGTTTCTCATTCAGAAGAGTGCTGAACTCAGGAAAGTCAAATCACTAAATTTGCAGTGTAGGCATTTACACCTTGTAAATTAACAAAAATTACCAATAGGGACTTCATTTACTATTTTATTGATCATCTAGACTTAAAAAAAGTGGAGAAAATAACAATGCAAACTAAACTTCAAAGTGTGTCAGTCATACTTTTTTTTGGAAAGTTTATTGTTAAATATTTACTAGTATGCTACTTTGCTCACACCATACCTGTAAAATCCCACAAAGAGGGAGGATGGAGATGAAGATTGAAATGGAGATAAAAATGTAGGTGACACCTGTAGCTGCAGATAGAAATCTAGTTGAAATGGTAAGTATAGATGTAGGTACAGGCATAGTCATAGTCACCGACATGGATATAGACACAGTCAAGGATTTATTAAGCACCTATGATGTGCCAGGCCCTATATTAAGTGCTGGAGTCAAAAAGAAAGGTGAAAGACTCTTGCCCTCAAGGATCTCACAGTCTACTCTCACATAGATATAGAAGTAAACAAGGTTTTATTTTCAAAGTCAAAGAAATTATTTCTTTAAATCTATTGTAAATGTTAAAAATGCTATATAAATATGAATTCATTGCTCTAATGATGACTTTATTCAACTACTCAATTTAATTTCATCAGCATTTATTAAGCACCTACTGTGTAAGCTACCGTGACAGATAGTCAAACCCTGAAGATACAAAGAGGTGATATACCACATGGACGTAGAGATAAATTCAGCATTTTTTTTAGAAGAGTGGGAACACTAACAGTTGGAGTAGAAATGACTTTCAGAAACACTTTCCAATGAAGTAGAAGAGAAGTTGCAACTTGGAGGAAGGTAAGGATTCTAAGAGGTGGAAATCAAGAGAGATAACATTCCAGGCATGGGGTGGGGGAGGGAGAGGTAGAGGAAAACTTAGGTCAAGTTCAAGGAAGAGGAAATAGATGAGTTTGTCCTTTGGTTGGTTGATTGTTTGTTGTCCTTCATTCTCAAAGAAGACCAAAATGACATCACTACAGTAGAGACCAGTTTCAGTGTGTCTGACTATGGTTGATCATAGCAATATGAGTTCAGGATACTCTACCACAGGTTGGGCACAAATGGTTCATGTGAACATTTGGGGTGGACACTCTAGATTTGCACATCCTGTGTTTCCTTTGAGCTCTTTCAATTCTGCTTTGCTTAGAGAGCACAGCACCTTCTCTGATGTGGGCACGCCATGATAAGCCATCCTGTACCGGTGTCTCCTATGTCACACCATCAATTCCAAAGTTCTTAAGAGAGACCTTGAGAGGAGTGGCCAGGTAGCACAGTGAGTAAGAGCACTGGCCCCAGAGTCGGGATCACCTGGGATCAAATCTGGGCTCAGATACTTAGCATCCACCCAGAAACACTTGGCTGTGTAACCTTGAGCAAGTTACTTAACCCCAATTGCTTAAAAAAGAGAGAGAGACCTTGAGAATATCCTTATATTGCTTCTTCTGATCACCATATGAATGCTTGCCAGTGTGAGGACTCCATAAAATAGTCTTTTTGGCAAGTGGACATTTAGCATTTGAACAACTTGGAATTGTGCCCTCTGAAGCACAGTTTGAAAGCTTGGCAGTTCAGTTCAAGTAAGGACCTTATCCTACCAGGTGATCTTCAGAATTTTCCTAAGACAATTCAAATGGAAGCAATTCAGTTTCCTGGCATGGCACTGGTAGACTGTCCCAGTTTCACAGGCATACAAAAATGAGGTCAGTACAATGACTCTGTAGACCTTCAGTTTGGTGGAGGCAGCTAGGAGGCCCAGACATGAGTTCAAATCTGAATAAAACACTCACTAGCTGTGTGACCCTGGGCAATACATTTAGCCTCTGTTTGCCTTAATCCTCTGGAGAAGAATATGGTAAACTACTCCAGCAGCTTTCCCAAGAAAACCCCATACAGGTTAAATGTCATCTGTAACAGAAAGTGAATGAAGGAAAGTAATATGCACTGTCTGGAAAGAGGAAGACAGTACAAAGCATGGTGAGAAGGAACATAGCATTATGGGTACAGAGTACAGAATCTGGAGACAGGAAGTTATAGGTAAATGGTTGGTTGTTGTCTTTCATTCCCAAAGAGGACCAAAATGCCATCACTGTATTGGGGTCAAGGAACAGTGTGACCAACTGTGGCTGATCAGACCAGCATGAGCTCAGAAGGATCTACCATGGCTTGGGCACAAATAGTCCATATGACCAATCTGGAGTACAGATGGCCTTCATTTCTCACATCTCCCATTTCTTTGTAGCTGCTGCAATACTGCTTTGCTCATAGAGCAGAGGCGCCTTCTTTGACGTGACCATATCATGCTGGGAGGTCCTTTGTTAGCATTTCCCATGATATGCAATCAATTCCAGACTTCTTCAGAGAGACCGTGAGAGTGTCCTTGTATTACTTCTTCTCAACACCATGGAAGTGCCTGCCTCATGTGAGTTCTCCATGAAATAGTCTTTTAGGTAAGTGTATATTTGGCATTCTAACAACAGCCCATCCATTTGGATGCTAGAATGAACTAATGAATGCCTGAGCATGCTATAACTGCTTCTGATGTTCCAGTCCCTGGCCTAAGCATGGAGACAAAAATCAAAGTAAGCAAGACAGTCCCTGCCCTCTAGGACCTTGCCTTCTAAAAGGAGCAATGAACACATATGTAGGTGCCAGAGTTGGAAAGTGCAGGGAGGAGAAGGGAGGACAGACATATACGAGGTATGGACCCAGTTGGAAAAAAATCCCACAAAACCAGGCAGAAAGGAGCTTAGCTCTGAGAAGGAGCAAGAGGGAGGGAGAGCAGATTTTTAAGGAGGGAAATAATATGGTAAAAATAGTGCTGTTGGAATTGTGATGTAACCGTATTATAGAACCGGTCTATTTACAGCGCACATACACATCATACATACTTCCTCTTGAAAATTCCCACTGCTTTGCCTTTGCATGGTATATCTAGAATGCATTTCCTTCTTATTTTAAAATCTTGGAACTAATAGAGTCCCTCAAAGTATAGTTTATTTGTCCTCCTCTAAAGGAGACTTTTCTATCCATAGCTGTTTTGTCCCCTCCCTATGGAAATTACTTTGTTTTAAAGTTTTATTGATATGTTTTGTTTTAGAGTACAAATATTTACATATTGCCTTCACTCCATGAAGGGTCTCTCATAAAACAGTTAAAAAACAAAACAAAACAAAACAAAACACCCAAACTAATAATACAGTAAGCTCACGTAAAAATACATGTGACATTCCATGCCTTCTACCCCTTTTTAAAATCATTTTTGTTTAAAAAGTATTAATATAAATCCATTTTCTTTTCTGTCCCACCAATGAATACACATGTTATTTAATATCTAGGCCTATAAATACATGTGTGTATATAATGTATGTTTACTTCTCGGTATAGCTGCTGTCTCTCCTCCCTTCCTTCAGTAGAATGTAAGCTCCTTGAGGGCATAAATTGGGTCATTTTTAGTTCTGTATCTCCAGTGCATGGGGAGTCCTTAAAACCTTTGTGGATTGCAAAACTCCTGGCAGCCACCATGACTATTTGGTATATGAGGGAACACCAGGTGAGTGAATTATTGCCACTGATAGGGGACTGAAAACAGACCTCCCTTTCCTTCCCAGCTCATGAATGTGTCACTGTTGTTGACATTCATTGGGTTTGGTTTTCCATTTTAAACTGGCACTTCTCAACAGAAACGTGAACTGGCCAAGCCCGGATGGAGGAGGGAAATGGAGAAGCAGAGGAGCTTGGGACACAGGGCACTTTCTGACTCTGCCACTTGTGAACCCAAAGCCTGCAGGCAAGCCCTTCGCCTTCACCTCTCTCCAAGCTGCACATGATGCTGACTTATCTTGGCCCTCCCCCAGAAACCCTTCAGGCTGGAAGCTGGCTGGACTGCTCACAGTGGAAGTGCCCTGCACCCCTGAGCCTCACCTTCTGATTGCCTAGCTTCCTCCAGAGCCTCCAAGCTCAGGAGAAGGCCCAGGCTAAAGACATCTGCATCCCTCTCCAGGCTGCAGTCCTAACCAGTGTGCATGTGTGGGTCCCCAGAGGGTCACTGTCCCCCACCTTTCAGCTCACTTTTGTGCACTGTCTATACCTGTTAGGTTGTGAGCTCCTTGGGATGGGAGTGTCTTTGGTCTCTTTTCCTATGCTTAGTACAGTGCCCGACACATAGCAGGCGCTTAATAAATGTGTATCGAAGTGAATTCCGTTTTCCTCTTTTTGTACCCCCAGCACTTAGCACCGTGCTGGGCCACAAACACTAACTCGTTTTATGTTTATGTCAGGTAGGTGCTTTTTATTCTATTCCCATTTCATAGGTGAGGAAACTGAGATTAAGTGGTTTGCCCAAAGCCACACACTTAGTAAATGTCTGAGGTTGGATTTGAACTCACATCTTCCTCATTCTAGGTCCACTGAGCACTCTAGTCAATGAACTACCAATTGCCTTGTGTATATGTGTGTATGTGTGTATATACATATGTGTGTGCATATTTATATATACACATGCATATGTATTTACATGTGATGATATATATGCTCAATACATACACATGCATGTAGATGTATTTATGTATGTGTGTGTATATTTGTACATACATACATATTGTGTGTATATGTTTTTTTTTTAATTAAGCAATCAGGGTTAAGTAACTTGCTCAAGGTTACACGGCCAGTTATTTCTGGGTGTGGTGCTGAGTATCTGAGCCTGGATTTGATCCCCAGGTCATCCCAACACTGGAGCCGGTGCTCTTACTCACTGAGCCACCTGGCTGCCCCTAAGCAATTGGGGTTAAGTAACTTGCTCAAGGTTACACGGCCAGGTGTTTCTGGGTGGGTGCTAAGTGTCTGAGCCCGGGATTCGATCTCCAGGTCTTCGCAACACTGGAGCCAGTGCTCTTACTCACTGTGCTACCTGGCCACCCCCTGTGTGTATATGTTTTAATCTTTAAGAACTTAAAATTGGATTGATTTTTGGACCACTAGCATAGATAATATGAATATGTACATGCATATTTCCATATATAAAAGCATTCAGTCAAACCAAGAGACACATTGATCATATACGACAGCATAAGAACATTCCCCAGCCCTGGGCTCTGTGGTGCCAAACAATGGAACACGATAAAGTTGGAAAAGAGAAAATGGCAAGTAGCACCGAACCCCTGAAATATAAATAGTGGGCATCAATACATGGCCAAAGATGCCAAAAAATAAGGACTAGCATAAAAGATCATTTCAAGGTTATTTAAAATCAGAAATTGAAATTGATTGTTTGTTCAAAAAAGGGAGACAAGGAGAGACCAGGTAGGAACTACATCAGCACTCTAGGATATTAAAAAGGATGAAATGAGACACTCATTGCCTGAGTGAATCCCTCCTGGAGAATTTATGGAAAGACAAAGATAGAATAAATCACAGGATACAAGGTATGGGTGGGATAAAACCTTCTGTGACTGGAGTAAGCACAGAAGAAAAAAGTAGAGAAAAAAATCAAAGTATTTAATAATTAGGAGCATGTTCATGGTATTGCATCTAAATCCATTTGTGTCAATCTGAGGCTGTTGTTGTAATCGTTGTTGTTTGTCTATGGCGGTCTGAGGCAGCTGGAGTGTTGGACCTTTTATCAGGGAGACCTGAGTTTTATACCTGTATCAAATTCTTACTAGCTGTGTGACCATCAGCAAGTTCCTACTCTCTCTCTGCCTCAAATTCCTCATCTGTAAAAATCTACCTCCCAGTGTCATTGTGAGGATCAAATGAAATAATATTTGTAAATCACTTTGAAACCTTAAGGCTCAATATAAAAACTAGGTTTGTTGGTGCTGTTGTTACTGTTCCATAAGATAATGACCCCTTTCATGTTTGTTTTTTGGTGGGGCACCTGCAGAAGAAATTGAATCCCTCTTTGAGAACATAAATGTCATGGCCCTACCCTTAATTCTTCTCCAGATTACATACTCCTAGTTCCTTCAATTGACCTTCATATGGCAAGAATTGCTACATTGGGCCACTCCTATATTGGCTCACATATGGGCAGTCTCAAACTTGCCAATCTCCTTCCTTGCATGTGGTTTATATGTCCAGATTTACAGAGTTCTTTGTACAGAACACATTGCACCATTGTGGGCACTGATTTCACTAATTCAAATAGTTCTTTTCCCCAGAAGGTTAAAGTTATCAGGATTTCACTCCACTTTTGTCTTCTTTCTCTCATGTTTACTCAGGAATCCATTTCACTCAGCTGTCTTTATGAATAGAAAAAAAAATGAAGCGATGAGAATCCATTAGAAAACAAATATTTATTGAACAAAGAATCAGCACGTATTCTACGCCTAACGAAATAAGGAAGAAGAGGGCTGACTAAATTTGCTCATCCTTCCCCAAAAGGGAAGGTGGGAAATAACTGGAAGTAGGCAGAACCCTCCAGTGACTGAACACTAGATATTGGCCTTAACATCAAAGGGATTCTATCAACCCTATCCATTTACCCTTGGTTAATCCCTTCAAAGGAGCCTAGGATCTATTTATTCTAGACTTTAAGATCCTGAAGATATCTTTGTTCTCTAAAATATTAAACAGTGCCTAACCACTTCATGTTTTTCAGTTAATTTTTAGGTCTTCCAGGCATGTTATTACATGTCATTTAGAAAGACAGCAATGAGAACGAGATAGAGAATAGCAGTTACTTAGTCAAGCAATCAATGAACCAACATTTACTAAGTGTCTACTCTATGCTGACCACAGTACTAATCTTTGGGTATCCACAAGCAGAAGTAAAACCATCCCTGCCCTCAAAGAGCTGACATTCTACTTGTCGATACAGCCTGTTGTGGAATATGTGCACAGAAAACATACTCTAAATCAATACAAGGTCCATCATGGAAGGGGGCCAAGCACCAAGGGGATCAGCAGTATGGAAAGTAATGCTTCAGTAGAGAAAATAATAATAGCAGCTAGAATTGATATAGCCCTTTAAGGTTTGAAAATAATTTTTAAATTATTATGTCATTATGTCTTCACCATGATGCTCGAAAGGGAGTACTTCTCCTAATTGCTTCATAGCAATAGGCAAGGAAACTAAGGGAAATAGATGTGAACTGACTTGCCCAGGTACTACATTCTGAAGCACACTTCAAGCCTAGTTCTTCCAGACGTCAGCTCCATCATTCTAGGCACAATGGCCCCTAGATGCAAATAAGGCATTCCAGCGGGCAAAACTCATTCCAGGCAGGGAGATGGCCAATGTGAAGACAGAGTCAGGAGACGGAATGTTATGTGTGATGAGTAACAAAAACGTCCTTTTGGATGGAGTGTAAAAGGTTGAAAGGGGAGTAACATGAAATTAGTGATGTGGAACTTAGGAGTACTGAAGATATTCTTGGCCACAGAACAAGAAAGAAATCAAGGAGAAATAGAAAAATTCCCAGGATAGAACTTCATGAGTTGAGAAGTGAGGGAGAAGTGAGGAAAGTGAGGCAATAAATATGGACAACTTTGTCCACTTCCCAGGAGTTTCCCTGTAAAAGGGAGAAAAAATCCAGGATATTAACTCTTGGAGATCATAGGATGGAGTGAGGATTTTGTCAGGATAGGGGAGGTTTAGATGTGAACTTATAGGCAGCAGGAAGGGAAGTAGTAGATAGAAAAAGACTGAAGATTAGGAGGGATGGATTAATTTTAGGTAGGAGTGATCCGCTTGCTGGAGAAGTTGCAAGAGGATGGGATCTATGCAAGGAGGAGATGTCCTTGGCAAAGAGAAGTACCGCCTCCTTTAATTAGAGATTGCAACAAGAGAGGAGAGGGAGAGGGATGATGTTAAAAGATTTGAAGTGGAAGCACATGATCAACTGTGAATGACTTCGCTATTCTCAGCAATAACACAATTCTGAAGGACTTATGATAAAAAATACTATCTGCTTCCAGAGAAAGAATGGATGATATGTGAATGCAGTTTGAAGCGTCATTTTTAAAAACTCTTTGTTTTTTCTTGTTTTTTTTTTGTCTGTGACTAATATGAAAATATGTTTTGTATGACTACATGTGTAACCTATATTAAATTGCTGTCTTTCTCAATGAGGGAGGAGGAGAAAGAGAGAGAAAGAATTTGGAACTCAAAATTTTAAAAAATTAATGTTAAAATTATTTATCTGTAATTGGAAAAATAAAATATTTAAATGAAAACCAAGCATTCATCGAGTGCCTATCATATTTCAGGCACTGTGTTAAGTACTGGGGATATAAGGATAGGCCAAAAACACACCCTGCTCCCAAAGAGTCTGTAATTGTTTTGCGTTTTTTGAGCTAAAATTTTAACAAGTATATATAAAAATATAACCTGGTGAAATTTCACATGAGTACTCCAAATGTCATACCTGCCTTTTGGGCCCTTGGTCTTCTACATCTCTCTTATGTAGGGCATGTCGTTTCCGTGGATAAATTACATCAAATAGCTTTTTCCCAGGGGATTCCTTGGCAGCTCTGACTAGGAAAAATAAGAAGGAATATTGTTGAAGCAACATTGGAATATCCCAGTTCATAAATGCACTGTTTCCTCATACTAGTTAATCTTCATATACCCCTACAAAGTTTGCCAAAAGCTTGATGTTCTTGCTATATTCAATCCTCCAATGACTCTGTGTGGAAGATACTATCAAGGTCATTATATCCATTTTATAAATGACAAAATTGTGGTCCAGATAAAGTAAGAGATTTTTGACCAGAAGCTCATATGTCTATCAAGTGTCAGATATAGGATTCTAAGTTAGTTCTCACCTAATTCATGCCAAAGGTGTTTTCAATTCAGATTGATTAAATTCAAATTTTAAGTGAAAACATTGTGCCATTTCCTGGGAGATAAATAAATAAAAATGAAACAAGCCCTATCCTCAGTGAAAGTATATTTTATTATAGGGAACCACCATATACAGAGAGAAGTAAATACCAAATAAGTACAGACTGGTAATGGAACAATACACCATAATATCTCAGGTGACCATTATCTCCCCAGAGTTGAAATGAGTCAAAGGTGGGAAAGTATAGAAGACTCTAAACTTTATTCAGAGTAGGAATTTAAGTGAATTGATGAAGCAATAAATGCATGGAAGTCAGTGTGAGGAGAGATCAAATACAAAGGGAAGGCAACTGGGTACCATAACAAAGACTGTTTATCTTGGAGTTAAACAATGACCTTGGGTAAGTCACACTTTTCTGTGTCTCAATTTTTCTAATCTGATAATCATAGCACCTACTTCACAGGGTTATAGAAAGGATCATACAAAAATGTGTAAATATCATTGCAAACCTTTAAAGCATTATATAAATATTATTATATCAGAAATGATGTAAGTCAAGATAAAGACACATAACTTCAAACTCATATTTCATTCTTCCTGTGATATCCTAATTTTCCTTATATATTCTGTGTTAGAACAGGGGAGGTAAACATGAGAAAGAGGGATGGAGATTAACCTGCTAACAATAAATAAACAAACAAATAAATGAATAAATAAAATGGATAGATAGATAGATAAAGAGAGATAGATAGATAGATAGATAGATAGATAGATAGATAGATAGATGAAACAGATACCTGAATTTAAAGCATAAATTTCAAGTAAGTTCAGCCAACTTTTAAAAATTATTCCTATGTGAGAGGCAGCCTGGCTCATTATAAAGAGATGGGATGGCCTGAGAGTGGATAACCCCCATGAAAATCCAATCTCTGGCATATATCGGCTGTTTGATTGTAGGCAAGTCTCTTTACATCTTTGTGTCCTAAACAATTCTGTAAGGCTCTAAATACCAAAGTTGGTACTGATCTTTATTGGTAAAATACATTTCTACCCTGAGGATATCTCACTACAGAAATGAAATTACAGGGCTGCATGAGCATACATATATTTTTTTAAATGTTGGTGCCCCCCTACTTTTTTTTTACTGGGATTACAAAACAAAATTTTAAAAAATGGGAGCTTTCCCAAGGAGCTTAAATTATATTTGGAAGATATAATGTGTCCCAAGACAAGCGAATTAAATCTTTATATCAAAGTAATTGTGGGGGGTGGGATCATGAAGGGCCATGTATTGTAGTTGACATCTAAGTTAAGGCTTAAAAGGTTAGGAGAGATTGTTTTTTTTTTTTTTCAAAAAAGTAGAAGAGAGAACATAGAGCATTGTAGGCATGGAGAATAACTTTAGCAAACTGATCATATGGCTAATGGAATGCCACCCTTGTGGGAGCAGCAAGTTGGCCAATGTGACTACAGAGCAGAACTGATAAGGGGATGAGGGCTGTGAAATCAGTGAGGAAAGGCAGAAAGGAGAAACTTGATGAGGGCTTCTTGGTGTCACACAGAAAGAGGAGTTTACACTTGATTCAAGAGAGAAAAGAGATTCACAAAAATCCCTCAAAGAGGACAGTAACATAGCCAGGCCAATGTTTCAATCAAGTCAATTCAAAATGTCTCCCTCTGATGAATTTTCTAACAAATTGATAGAACTTTCAACACTGGAAGCCACTAGATACAGTGGGAAAAGTGTAACATTTTAGGGTCAGGGACTTTGGGTCTTTGTCCTGACAGACATTCAGCAACTATGGGACACTTTGGGTAGGCAATTTTGTCATAAGGTAATAATAAAAGCACAGGAATGATAGTCATAAGACATTGGTCCACATTATATTTTGGCTACTTATAAGTCAGGTAACCTTAAGTCAGTCAGTGAACAAGCATTTATTAAGCACCTACTATATGTCAAACATACTAAGCACAGGAGATAAAAAGAAATATAAAAGCAGTACCTGTCTTCAAGGAACTCACACACTAATGGGAGAAACAGCATTGTAAATAACTAGGTACATAGCAGACAGATGTGTCTTGGAGGGGAAAGTGCGAGTGACTGGGGATAACGTGGAAGGGGAGAATTAGGACCAGGAAATGCCTCCCGTAGGAGGAGATATTTTATCTGAGGCTTGAAAGAAGAGAAAGAAACTAAGAGGTAGAGGGGCAAGGGGACAGGGAATCCAGGGCACAGGGAGAGTCAGTACAAAGGCATAACACTGCAGGAGGCTCAGCATGTAGACCAGTATAGCTGAATCATGGAATCTGGGAGGGGGTAAAATGCAAATTAAAAAAGGAAAAGTAAGAAAGGGTCAGCTTCCTACTGGAGTCTTTACTAAATCTTCCATTAAGTGAGGGGGCCAGCCTAAATGACCTTAAAGGTCCCTTCTACTTCTCAATCCTCTAATCTCTCTGGGCCTCAGTTTCCTTCTCTGAAATGAATGCTGAACAAACAGATCTCTAAAGACTTCTCCAACTTTCACATCATATTATAACTTTATCTTAAAGATATGAGCTTAAATAATCTTCTTAAGGGGTTGGACTCAGTGGTCTCAAAGGCCCCTTGCAGCTCTAAATATATGATCCCATTGTCCTATGTGTGAACAGGACAGGAATAATGTAACACTGGAAGTGGAGATTAAGAGACAAATGTAAACAAGTCAATGAAAGACAGAGCCAGAGAATCACATTATTAGAAAACCAAAGACCAAGAGAATAAAAAGTGAGGGCAGTCTCATTCAAGATCACCACCAACACAGAGCAAGTAGATATATAAAAATATCTGAGGCTATAGCTGTGGCTTGGATGGACACATGAGAAGTTAACAAGAAACAAAGAGTCTGTGGGAAAACCACTAAATCCCAAAGAATTAGCCTTGGAATAGGAGGACATGACTTAGGCCCTGACAATTACAGTCATGGTCTCATCACTAGCTATACTACAACAATTCATTACAAGAGTGTCTCATTCTAAATACATTCAGAGAAATATAATGGATACCTTTTCTAAATGTAGACTAAATGGCCACAAATTTAATGAATGCATCTGAGGAGAGAATCATCACTTGGTCAGCAGAAACAAATTATCAGGAAACCATACCAATAAATGTAGATTAGACTGTGGCCCAGTTTTGTTATCAAGGAATAAAACACAAGGACAGTTTGGCTGAAGAACTTTGGTGTGATAAGAATACTGGAGAAATTTGAAACAAAGCTAAATAAATTTGATGAATAGATAAAAAATGTGAGTGTGAGAGATCAGCTGAAGAAATTAGAAGGGGAAGTAGAAGAAAGGCATACACATACATTTATAAAAAATCATAATGCCAACCTTGTAGAGATAAAGTGTCAGGGACTTTATGGAAAGAGAGCTGGCCTCAAAGTCAGGAAGACTTGGGTTCCCAATCCACCTCTGACACCAACTGGCTGCATGACCTTAGGCAAATCACTTAACTTTTCACTGCTCTAGGTCCATAGTGTCAAACTCAAATGCAAAAATAATAGGGGTTTCTCATCCATACATAATGATTCCTGTGGACTGCACATTGATTTTTTATTCTATCATTTCAGTCATATTTGATTCTCTGTGACCCCATTTTGGGTTTTCTTGGCAAAGATACTAGAGTGGTTTGCCATTTCCTTCTCAAGCTCATTTTACAGATGAGGAAACTGAGTTAAACAGGGTTAGGTAACTTTCCCAGAAGCAGAGTTATTAAGTGACTGAGACCTGATTTGAACTTAAGAAAATGATTCTTCCTGATTCCAGGGCTATCCACTGTGCCTTAGAAAAACAAATATTAATATTATCTTTTTTTAAAAGCAATTTGGGTTAAGTAACTTGCTCAAGGTTACATGGCCAGATATTTTGTGTGGGTGCCAAGTATCTGAGGTCGCAACTGATTCCGGGTCTCCCAAAGCCAAGGCTGGTGCTCTTACTCACTGTGCCACATGGCTACCCCAATATTATCTTAATCTTTTGCATTTTTATTGATTTTGTTAAATATTTTCCAATCAAATTTCAATCTGCTTCAGCCTATGTGTTATCAGTGACCATGCAAGCTATGTGTTTGATGCCTCTGCTCTAGACCAGTCTCTAAAACTAAAAGTTCCAGAGAAGATGCTCACCTATATTATTAGAGAGATTTTCCTCATCTGGGAGTCCCAGAAAACAATATAATCTCAGGCCCAGTCCCTTATCTGGCACTTTTTATAACCAGATATATTTGATAGTTCAATTATAAATAAGGTTTCTTGGTACTTTTAGATGTGTACATACAGTGTTATGAAATTTGAATTTTATTTTGAACTATTCTTATTATTGCTAGTGTGGTATTTGTTTCTCCTCTCATTGTTTTAATGTGTACATGTATTATGTCCTTTTTTAGAGTCTTAGCTTGTTATTTAATACTTTGCATTATTGTATATTTATTTTACATGATATTAATAGGGATTTGGTTTAATATTATACAATATCATATTGTACATCATAAAATATGGATTTACACAAGATGATTTTTCAGGAGACTGAAATATATTTGACTATGAGGAGGAATGTAACACCAGTTTCAATAGCCCTGACACTATAGATACCTTTACTGTATTTATAAGAGAGAATTGACTATAGAGAAAAATGGTCAGATTGTCTATCTTTCTGTTAAATTCTGTGAGATTGAAGATTATGTGAGAATGAAGAGAAAAAGATTAAGAGAACTTCTTTCTTCATAGACTCTAATTTAACTGTCAGAGACAGGAAAAAAAAGAAAAGGATTCCTAAGAGAACTGAGTTTCAACTTTTGTCTGTAAAGAAACTAGGCTACCATCTTGAAAGACCTGAACTGTGGTACAATGTTTCCAAACCTAAGAAGTAACTGCCCCAGTAATGTGGCAGTGACTATGGCTTCAATCAGTCTCACAGCTGATACATTGTAATCAAGAATTTGTATTTTATATTATTATTATTATTATTTGTTACACTATGTATAAATTATATCTTCAGTAATCTCTAAATTTATTTGATCCTAGATTAAGGTATTAACTTTTGAGAGAGATGACTGAAAGCTTATTGGAAAGAGGCATCTGCAATTTATTTAATAAATGATATATAATGAATCAGGGCAGGAATTTAGAATCAGTTGGTTAATTAAAGTGATACTATAATTTAGTATTTTTTTTTAATAAGAACAGATTACTTGATTGTGTTAGAACCTAGGATAAATGCATGTAAACATTTTTCCTAAGCATTTACTATATGGCAAGGACAACTACATAGTTCAGTGGATGGAGTGCCAGGTTTGAATCAAAAAGACTCATCTTCATGAATTTGAATCTGACCTCAGACACAAGCTGGGTGAGTCTGGGCAAACCACTTAACCCTGTTAACCTCAGTTTCCTCATCTGTAAAATGAGTTGGAGAAGGAAATTGCAAACTATTCCAGTATCTTTGCCAAGAAAACCTCAAATGGTGTCACAGAGAGTCAGGCATACCTAAATCAACATAACAACAACAATAACATGTATCAAACACTTTGATCAGTATTGGGAATACAAAACAAAACAAATGGTCTCTGCGCTCAAGGAATTGACATGGTTCAGTGGAGACAGTGGAGACAGTGGACATAGGAGGGTTCAGCTTCAGAGCATATAAAAAGTCTTGAAACTTCTTAGGATGGACACCAAGATCAAAGGCAGGGTTCAGGCACCCTTAGTATGCATCAGCCGATCAGATGGCAATGCCCGGGTGGTTTGGAGACTATATAATCAACCTAAGACAGAGTGGACTTTATGGAATAATGGCAGACAGATGGTAAGGTCCACTGGTGTACCTTCTTACCTAGAGTTTGGTGGGGTTTTTTTTTTGTTATCTGGGCAGTATAAGTGATCATGTCCTCTACCCTTGATTGTTGAGAAGAGGGTAGTTGATCTGAGAGTCAGAAAACAGGAGGGGCTATGTGTGTGTATGTATGGATGTGTGTGTGTGTATGTGTGTGTGTGTGTGTATCACTTAATTCAGGTGGAAAAGTCAGCACCCTGAACTTCAGAAAATACAAACAGAAATTACAAGCAGAAAAAAAAACACAGAGAAAATAGCACAGTTCAACCAACCAACAGACAGGGCTTCTAAGCTGTCTGACCATCACATGCATACATAGGTACCAGGGAGAGAAGCACCAACATCTAGGTTTTCAGAGTTGGGGCAGGATCAACAGTTACCCAGAGTCTCATCTGGCCAAATCACACATCTGTTCACATAAGTAAGTCCTGAAGCAAAAGCTCACCTCAGAATATATATACCCTTCTTCAGAGTCAGAGGACATCTCAACCTTAGTGACCCACTGCCTAATTACAAAGTAATAAAAGGTGTGGGCCTTCCTGAGAAACAAGCCGCCCCCCAATCAAGCCTCTCCTGTTGGTTTTCACTTGAGGTCCATTAAGGGGCAGGGAAGATCTTCAAATCCCCTTGCCATTACAAGCCCTTGGGCTGCCCGATGGGATCTGGTTGGTAGGGGGCAGCATTTTCCCAAATAAATGATGAAAAAATAAGATTGCAAAGCAGTAGCATTCAGAGAGAGGAAACGATGCCCCTATACATACTACCCATGGGGATAGTCAATCCAAAACCATACCACATAGGAAAAGGAAACCTTCTTCATAATATTTCAAGCAGGAATGCCCCATTTTCATTGAACCAGAAATACATATATTATTATAGATCTAGACCAGAAAAGAGTCTCAGAGACCAACTAAACTAACTCCCTCATCTACATGAGATCATCGATGCTCAAGAGGTTTAATGGGAATACTCAAGTAACCGAGGCAGGAATGATCAGAGGTGGGATTGGACTCGATGGTCCTTCCCCTTTACTACACTGTTTTGCAGAGAGTGAAGAGAACACATCAGTTAGCCTACTGGACATCATGGTGATCATGGAGTCACAGAGCTTACTAACAAACTCTCCTACTCATATCTGTAGATGAATAAGACTTTGTAACATGGGGGCCTGGCAGTGAATGAACAACATACTCCCTAAGATACCATGAACTGTCATTTTGACTGGAATGTGGCCAATCCAGTTAATGAGATATTCTGATGGTGGGAGGGTCAGCAAGTGTTTCCTCCATGGTAAATTTCCTAGTAACTGCCTTTTTCAGTTCTAATGCACAAAATTACCATGTGAGTACTTATGGCTAATACAAATGATATTAATTATTAGAGAGCAGCATGGTGCAATGGACAATGTGCTCCATTTGAAATCATAGGAAAAAGAATTTAGAGGAGTGAGATTACTGCATTCAACCAACTCATTTTACAGGCGAGGAAATCAAGGCCCAGAGAGATTTATTTGCTCAGAATCAAACAGTTGGGAAGTGTCTGAAGCAAGATTCAAACCCGCACCTTTCCCCATCAAATCCTGGG
This sequence comes from Petaurus breviceps papuanus, assembly GCF_028583685.1. Taxonomy (NCBI): domain Eukaryota; kingdom Metazoa; phylum Chordata; class Mammalia; order Diprotodontia; family Petauridae; genus Petaurus; species Petaurus breviceps. The sequence goes on along the minus strand of NW_027185697.1, from coordinate 14,881,849 downwards.
CTCTAGTCACTGAACTATCTTGCTTCTCAAACTAGGGGACACAAATTCAATTCTCAGGTCTGCCGTATATTAGCTGTGTGATCTTGGGCAAGACGTTAACCTCCTTGAGGCTCAGTTTCTTCATCTATAAAATAAAGATATGAAACTGGTCAACCTCTCAGGACTGAGGTTCCTTCAAGTCCTAGATCTATTAACCTTTGATCAATATTGACATAGCACTTTGAGTTTTGCAAAATGTTTTACATTTATTATCTCATTTGAGATGGAGAGATTACAAGAATTATCATTGTCACCATTTTATGTAGGAGGAGACTGAGGATTAAATGACTTCTTAGCAGTCAGACAACTTGTAGTCATAGGTAGGATGTGAATCCACTTTTCTGCCCTCTCTGAATCGAGTGTTTCTTTTTTCTCCAGAGCACACACTCATTGAATTTGTCAAGGCCAAAGAAAGAAGTCCGTAATAAAGGAATCTTAAAAAGAGCTAGAAGATTTGAAAAGTGTTTCCCATGCATTATTTCATCCAATTCTCACAAAGCCTTGAAAAGGTAGATGCTAGAATTATCCCTTTTACAAATGGAGAAACTGAGGCTCAAAGAAACTTAATGATACTCAGTATCATATAATTTGCAAATTTAAGAGTCAGGATTCAAAGCCACATCTTCCTGACTCTAGGTCTAGGTCAGCTACCATGAAAGAAGACAAACTTGTTCCTCTAAACTATGACAAACAACCTTTCTTGGATTGGAAAATCTGATTTTATTATTAAAACTATTTTTGGCAAACATTTCATAATGAATAACTCCTCAAATATATTTAATTTTTTGAATCTGAGGAAGACACTGAGAAGAAAGGACTTCAGAGGTGGGACAATTAATGTCAATTTCCATCCTCTCCCCACACTGTTAAATATTGTTTTGCCATTGCCTCCTTATGCTAGATGACAGTTTAGTTTCTTCCCAGCTGAATAGGTCCAGGTTAATTATTTTGAAGCAGGCAGAACAAACACAAGTAACTGCCATCCTGGGATTATAGAAATCCAGTGTGTAACATAATACTTATCCCCTAATTCATTTTAATTCTTGCTTTCTCACTCTCCAGAGTTTCCCACAGAACTCACATTTACTGGGTGTGCATTGGAGAGAGTGAGGCAGAGACCAGTTGAATGAAATATTTAGTCGGTGAGGTTTAATTTATGTTTTTAGCTGCAATAATTCTGACTCTTGATTTCATCACTATGGGAAAGTCCCTGGTGTGAGGATTTCCTTCACTTATTCAGATTAGCAACTTTTTCCATGGTTTCTAGTCTAAAGAGTATCTTGGGAGGTCAGGGAACTATTCCATGGTAACACAGCTTGTCAATGTCAGTGGAAAGACTTGAACCCAGGTCTTTCTGTCCCTAAGGCCAGCCCTCTAGTGAAGATGCTGAGCTACTTCTCTTGCCATTCGACTATTTTAGAAAGGATTTAGAGTTCATTTCTAGTTAAATCACTTCCTAGATTTAAATGCTCAGGAATGGTTAGGTTTTGTGGATGAAAAATAACCATTTTGTACATGAGAAGCAGGATTATTCAGTCAGAAAGAACTTCCAGTTTGGAGGCAGAGGACCTGAGTTTAAATCCAGAATTCCTCCTTGATCATCATGTGACCTGGAAGTGATCACTGTGCATCTCATCCTCATTTGGGACATGAGGTGTTTGGATCAGATGATACTAAAGTCTCTTCCTTATCTGAAACAGTGTTGTATGGTTCTATGACCCTACATCTCAGTTCAGAATTAATGTGCTCCACCTTATGAGAAGGCTTAGATGTTACCCAACTGCTGAGCTGAGGATCTGGGGAATAGGAAGAAAACCCTTCTGTCAGTAGAATGTAAATGCTTCAAGGTCAGTGACTCCTCTGATATGTCTTTGAATTCACTTCTCTCCTTAGATCCCGCCACTCGCCTGGTTCAGGTCCTCACCTCCTCATACTTGAGCTATCAAAAGTTGGTCTGCCTGCCTCCGGCCTCTCCTTCCTCCATTCTCTCTATTCAGCTACCAAAGTGATTTTCCTAGAGGGTAGTTACAATCATGTTACCCCTGCAGTCAATAAACTCTAGTGGCTCTTTATCACATCCACAATTAATTATAAAATTCTCTCTTTGGTGCACAAAGTCCTTATTAGCCCAGCCTCCTTCCCACTCTATTTCAAATATTTTTACTTTTATGCTTCCTTCACATACTTTTTAATTAAGTGCCACTGGCTTCTTTGCTATTCCACTCTATCTACTGACCCCAGACATTTTCACTGCCTGGAAAATTCTCACTCCTCATACCCACCTCCAGAGTGTCCTGGCTTTCTTCATAAAAAATTCTGTCTTCTCCAGGAAGCCTTCCCCAATTGTTATTAATTCTAGGACCTTCCCTGTGTTGGTAATTTCCCATTTATCTCTTACACAGCTTGTTTGTATATCCTTGTTTGCTTGCTGTCTTTCCCATTTGATTGTAAGCTCCTTGAAGACAGGAACCACATTTTACCTTTTTTGTCTCCCCAGTACTTAGCACCATGCTAGCACAGAGCAGGTATTTAATAAACATGTATTGTCTGACTGATGGTTTATATCTTCTCCACCATTGAATTATTCTTATAACTTGATAACCTTTTAAAGCAACTCAGGGATTTCTAGTTTTTCACTGGGAAGAACCATAAAGTCTAAGTCTTTGTTTATTCCATAAATGCATTTTTTCTTCTATATTCCATATTCCCTGTAGGGTCCTGGATAGATGGAAACCTGGGATCTACTCCCATTGTAACCACTTTCTGGAACTGTTATTTGAGGCAAAGTGTGGCATCTCTTAGAGTCTCTGATTCTTCCTTAGGAAAATGGGGGAAACTATTTACATTGCCCTCACCCACTCCCAGGGTTGGCATATGATTTATAAAACTGAAACTGCTTTGTAATTGTGAACCATTATTGTTTTTTTTTGTCTTTGTTATTGGAAAAATGTAGCGCGATGAATAATAATGGTAAACATTATTGTTATACAGAGCTCTAATTATACATATATCTACATATTCACATATCACTTTATTACATAGAATTTTCAGAGAGAGAGAGACAGAGATAGAAAGATCAAAAGACAGAGAGTTAGAGAGACATACATTTTCTCATTTGATTCTCACAACAATCCTGTGTTACAAGTGTTAATGTAATCCCCATTTCACAGATGAGGAAACTGAGGTTAAGAGGTTAAGACTCTTGTCCAGGTCATACAACCTGAGGCAGTATTTGAAGTTAGGTCTTCCTGAGGCCAATGGTCTCTGCTATGAATCCTAGTTCTTTTGGGGGATTCCTAACTGTAAGATAATATGGTGGCATGTATAGAGAGAGCTGACCTTGACAGCAAGAAGACCTGGGATCAGATCCTGCTTCTGACGCTTATTAGCTATGCAATCATGAACAAATGACTTCATATTTCAGAGCCTCAGGCAACTCTGTGAGACAATTAGTCATCACATAGCATCAATGCAGAAATGTTGTATGAGTTTAATCTGGGGCAATATCAGGTTTTTACTTTGTTCACAGTGAGAATGGTTTTATTCTTGAGAGAAATAGAGAAGCTATTGCTTGGTTTGGATCTGTTTCCCTGATAAAATCACAGAGCAAGAAATAAGCAATATGTCAGACTCTGTGCTAGGCATTGGGGGTATTAAGATAAATAAGGAAATATTCTCCATTGTAGTGGATATCAAATGATTGTTGACAAGAAATTGATGGACCCATTATGCTCAGATATAGTGAATACATTTCTGTCTTTCTCTCTTTCTCTGTCTCATTCTCCTCCTATCTTTTCTTTCTCACATCTCTCTCCAACTGCCTTTTATTTCATTCCTCTTTTCTTGATTAATCTTTATTTCACTCTCTCCCTCTGCCCATCTATTCTCTATCTCTTCCCCTCAACCTCTTCCTCTCCACCTTCACTTGTCCCTCTATCTCTGCTATTCTCAATCTCTGTCTCATTCTTCCTCAGTGTATCTCTCATCTCTGTCTCTATGTTTATCTCCCTTCTTCTCTCTCTATTTATCTGCATTTTGGTCTGTCTGTCTCTGCCTCACTGGGTCTCCCTTTGTTCCTCATTGTGTTTTTCTCTCTTTGTGTCTCTGTATATGTCTCTGCCTCTCTCTGTGTGTCTGTCTCTGTCTGCCTCTCTCTCTCTCTCTCTCTGTCTCTGCTTCTGTCTCTGTCTCTGTCTGTCTCTCTCTCTCTTTGTCTCTCTCTCTTTCTCTCTCTCTCTTCCTCTCTGTCTCTGTCTCTCTCTCTGTCTTTCTTCCTCTCAGCATCATGAATGTTTGTTTGTATCTTTTCTTATAATGAAATCCCAAAAGTCCTTTTAACTCTCTGAGGAATGTAAAATACTTTCCAAACATCTGGCATGATTTTTCCTACTCAAAGGATGTGGGAGGAGGCGATGGGGTCAGAGTAAATTTCTCCAATGTGCACAAAGGTTCCAAAAGTCCTTTCATTTTTTTGGTGGGTAGGACGTGGTGGGTGATAGACCTGTCATTTAATTTTAGTAGGAGACTCGAAGTGTGGAAATTCTTTTCGGTAATGAAGATTGGTAAAGTGTATATCACTTATAGTCTTAGAAAGTCACCAAGAACACTGAAAAGCAGGGAATTGGGGAAATAGATAGAATTCCAGGTCTGGATTGAGGAAGATCTGATTTCAAATTGGACCCTTATATTTAATAGCTTTGTGTCCTCTATTTGCCTCATCTGTAAAATGAAGATACACTGGAAAAGATACTCTTGTATCTTTGCCAAGAAAGTCATGAAAGAGTTGGACATGACTGAGTAAGTGAACAAGAGTATTGAAGACTTCAGTGACCCACCCATGGTCATTCACACAGGTGATTCAGATCTCCTTGCCTCCCATCCCAGCATCCCCCACACCTCGAAGCTTTTCAATGGAGCATTCACAAGCTTTATCATTTTGAATTTTTTTTAAGTTGGGGCAAGGAAAATTATCTCCCCCTCTGTTGTGTGAGAAAAAAGGCTTCAAATTGGGATTATGTAGGAAGATCTTGGGAAGCCAGGGGAATCCCACTATGACCAAAGACTACATCAAGGGGAATATGATAAAGAAGAAAATATAATTGGGTATTCAGTCAGAAACCACAGATTCAAATCTTGGCACTGCTGTTTATGAGTTGGGAAACTATGGGAGAGTCACATAAAGTCTCTGAGCCTCAGTTTCCATATTTGTAAACTGGGCACACAGGTCAATCACCATCCACCTCATGGAGCTATTGTGAAGGAGGCATTTGGAGAATGTTCTAAAATTTTCAATTTTTCTTCTTGTCCTGACCTATATGGGAATTGACTCTGTTCTGCTGGGACTTAAGGGGAAGAAGTAGGAGCAATGGGTATAAACTGTAAAGTTGAATTCTAGTGTTGAGATCAGGGGAAAAAATGGTCCTAATAATGAGAGCTACCTGAAAGTGGAATGCGTGGCTTTGGGAAATAAGGGGGGTCTGGATTTCTTTGAGGAGGAATGGGTCACCACTTTTCAGGTATGCCATACAATGCCTTTTCAGATAAAGGACATTTCTAGCATGATCACTCTTCTTTTCCGGGGCAGATAGTGGCTAAACCCTAATTTCTGGTCTTAAGAGAGTTTCTGGGGGTACTGCATGAGATGCTTTGACCTCAATCATGCAGTCAGATGTGCCAAGGGATCAAGGTGTTTCTGACTAGATGGTCTCTGGTCTGAGGTCAAGCTTTTATAAAGCACCAGCCACTGTGCTTGTGTGGGCAGCTAGGTGGTGCAGTGGATAGAGCGGTGGTACTAGAGTAAGGAAGACCTGAGTTAGAAATCCAACCTTGGATATTTACTAGTTGTGTGACCCTGGGGAAGTCATTTAACCCTCTTTGCCACAGTTTCCTCATCTGTCAAATGAGCTGGAGAAGGAAATGGCAAGCTACTCCAGTATATCTGCCAAGAAAACCCCAAATGGGGTCACAAGAATTCAGATGCGACTAAATAACAATAACATACAAACAAAAAAAAAAGTCACCCTCTACAAAGAACTTGTGTTCCAAAGGGGGAAATGGCATGAATATAAGTAAATACACACATGATAAATACAGAGGAAATCTGAGATAAGCTCAGAGAAGGAAGGTCCTTACAAGGCGGGAGGGCGGGGCGGATGGAGAAGGGCTCCCACAGAAGGTCCAATGTGATATCAATCTGGAAGGAAGCCGAGGATTCCAGGTTGTTGAGTTGAGGAGAGAGCCCATGCACATGCATGGAGTTAGCAGATAACAGGTGATGTATGAGGAACATGCCACAGTTATAGAGCGGAAGTTAGCAATTCATGTATATGTGGTGATTTTGAAGGTCATAGAAACAAACCCTTTCATTTGGCAGGAAAGTTCCTCAGGGGAGGACTGACTTGGTAGTGGTCACAGAGCTAATTTGGGGCAGAGACAGGATTCAAACCCAGGACCTTCATTACTATTCTTTCTACTACCCACTCCTTCATTTCTCTTGAATATAGTCACATTTTAGCATTCTAGACATCCTTATTCATGAACACACACACACACACACACACATCTTTCACTGAGATAGCCATTCTGAGAGAGCCAGAATGGGCCAGTAGAAAGAGAGCCAGCCTTGGATTCAAGATCTCCTCTCAGTGCCCCCAGGCAATTCCCCATCACTGGAAGTACAACAGAAGGCTCCACCAGCACTGGTGATGGAATTTCCTCATAGGGGAGATTCCTACTCCAGTGAAATCTCAGCTCCAATTCCTACCCTTTAAAAGATATACAGAAGATGCTAAAATACGTATAGGTGAACAGAACACATCTGCATCCCACCCTGAATTTTTTAAATATGTGACAGGTCAATTATCACTTTAATATTAATATTGAAATTACCCTAAATGATGCCTTAACATTTTATGGGGGGGGGTTTGAGGGGGAAAGGCAAAGCAATTGAGGTTAAGTGACTTGGCCAAGGTCACACAGATCGTAAGTGTGTCCAATGTCTGAGGTCAAACTTGAACTCAGGTCCTCCTGGCTCTGGGACCTGTGCTCTAGTCACTGTGCCACCTATCTGCCCCCTTTTTTTGCCTTAAAATTTTATAAACATGAAATGCTTTAACCAGATCAGTCCCAGGATCTATAGGGACATTAAAGGTGGTCTAGCATTTCAATGCTTTTCAGAAGTTGCCGAAGAAGAGATATGACTTCTTCAAGGTCACACAGTAAGCATCAAAATTGTATTTGAACTTTGAACTTAGGGGGAGGGATTCAACTTGCTTACTATGAGGCCCCTTCCAGACCTAGGTCTATGCTCCCAAATCTAGGGGAGATTTCATTTTCCAGCATACAAAACACTTTTCATTTCTTTAAATCTTCTCATCCCCCTGCTTTTGCCTGTGATTTCTAATGTGTCTAGTTGTATGTCAGAAGTGATAAAACAGGGCTACTTTTTGCAACGTGTGTTATAAGGAATTAATGTCTTCATTTTATAATTGAAGGAACAGATGCTAAATCACTTGCTTATTATCAAAGAACAAGTAATTGTCAGTAGCAACATTTGAACCCAGATGTTACTAATTCTATCCCCTGAAACCATGGTGCATCCATTGCCACAGCAATCTTCCTGGCACTTGGGTTGACCACCCCAAGCATCACAGGAGTAGACCTGTCCTGAACACACACATTACATAGGACATTAAGTAGCCTGGAAATACTCTCACTGGAGGTCTTCAGGCAAAGGCTGAATGGATGACCACTTGCCCAGGATATTTAGTGGAGATCTTTGAGATGCCTAAAGTTCTGGTGCTGAGGGTCCTCAGTTAAGCAGAGAATCTATAATTTAAATTTTGAGACTTGATCTTAGAAAGATCTTAAAAAAAAACCCTTCCAGCTTTTGATGTCATTCCTAAGAACAGGAGGAAAAGTTATGGGAGAATAAACATGCTCCCCAGATACTCCCAAGGGCCACAAACCATGACAATGAACTTACCTGGAACTTGAAGAAGGATCCCGATTATGGCCAGCAGTAACCTGGGGCGCATAATGCCAGGCTGCACAGTCCAACCTGCTTGACTTGGCTCTACTTGGCTTGGCTCAGCTCAGCTCAGCTCCCCAGGGCACAGGTAGGGCTTCTCCCATGGGGCTCCCTCTTGAGAGAGAAGAGAAATTCCAACTCTGCCTGCTCCTGCCCCTACATGAGGAAGTGTTTACTCAAGGTGTTGCACAACCTTCCAGCTGGGCCCTGGCACAAAGAAACCAGAGTGGCTCTGTGTGCGGAAGCCCTCATGGCTCACTGCTTCTCCAATTACCTGCCCCCAGTTTTTGTCTTCTTGAAAGAGGAGAGTGTCATACAATGAAGGGTAGGCTGCCAGCATCCAGGAAGGGAAAGGCAGAGAAGGGAAGGGAAAAGGAAAGGAAAAGGGGAGGAGAAGGAAAGAAAGGGAATTGGAAAGGAAGGGAAGGGGAAGAGGAAAGAGGAAGAAGGAAGGGAAGGAAAGGAAAGGAAAATCTTCAGAGAAGGCATTTATATCTCAGAAACTGACAAGCACAAAAAATATGGATTTATTTGGCTGTGCCCCATGCCTAGAATGCTCTCTCTGTCTCTCTGTCTCTGTCTCTGTCTCTCTGTCTCTGTCTCTCTCTGTCTCTCTCTCTCATAGTAGGCATTTAATAAATGTTTACTGATTAACTTTTACTTAAGAAAGCGATGGAGTGAATGTCAATAAACTTAAAAATGTGCCATGTATTTTTTGAGATCTTGCTAAATCTTTATCAGCACACCATTATCTGAAGCCAGCATCATGCTGAGACTAGATCCAGCACCAGCCATGTAGTCCATGGGGCTTTCAGGAACCATGGGGTTCTAAGGCTACAGCTAGAAGAGATATGGAGACAATGGAGCCATGGGGCCATGTATGCAGAAATGTGTGAATGGGTATAAGAGATTACATGATAAAGCCCATTTTGTTGTTGTTCAATTGTTTCAGTCATGTCCAATTCTTCATGACCTCATTTGGGGTTTTCTTGGCAAAGAAATGGGAGCAATTTGCCATTTCTTTCTCTAGCTCATTTTCAAGATGAGGAAACTGAGGTTAATAGGTTAAGTGATTTGTCCAGGGTCACATGTCTAGTAAGTGTCTGAGACCAGATTTGAACTTAGGTCTTCCTGACTCCAGACCTGACACTCTATTCACCCTGTCACTTAGCTGTCCCCATTTGGAGCATATTAGTCATTTCTGAAGATGATTCATTGGGGTCAAAAAATAGAGCAAAGTCATAATTTGGTGCTAAGGACAGATCCCAGCATTGACTGGAAGCCCAAGAATTTTTTATTGACTTTTTAAACAATTCTCCAAATTTCCCAGGCTCACAGAGTGCTTTCCCACGAGGAAGTAACCAAAGGAGAAACCAGGCAGACCCAGTGCCATTAACAATCAAGGAAGGTGAGCAATTTGTCCATTCATTGAGTTGCAGGTTTCATTATGTAATGGAGTATAGAAAGAATTTGGGACTTTGGACAGATAATCCAATTGGCCCAGGAACCATATCCACCTCCCTTTCCAAAAGAGAACATATCTTATTGTGCTTGCTTGAGGTGTATATAACATAATTAAAAGGATCTCTTGGATTCAGTTAGCACCATCCCTCCAAGGTGTTCAGAATTCTTTATGAACACAGAGCATGGCCTCTAACCACAACTCTCTAAGACTTGGTGGGGCAGGGCTGGCGAGAGAGGACTGATATCATCTTCAAATATGCTTCTCTAGTCATAAAAAACCCCAAATCTACCAAGAGTCCAAATGCACAGTCCAAGGAGGTTTCAAAACCAGATCTCTCAATCTGGATTCTTGTGTGCAAATATTCACATCACATAATCTACTCAAGAAGGGTTTTCAATGAAAATGGAGTCAGGGAGAGAAGTTGCTTAGGTGCATTCTTCAAGTTACAGGGAGTAGAGATGATGAAAGAGGGAAGAAAATCTTCACTGTGATGTTCAGTGGTCTTTCCAGCTAATCAGGCAGTCAAGAAGCATGTATTCATCCCCTACTATGTGCTTGGCACTGTGTTAAGTACTGGGGATCCAACAAAGGGGAAAAGAAAGCTCTTACTCTGAAGGGGTTCTCATTCTAATAAAGAAAACACAACTATGTTTAAGTAAGCTACCTACAGAATAAATTGATAATAAGGGGGTGGGAATTATCACTAATGTAGAGAAAAAAAAGTATCTGTAATTCAAGGTGAGATTATAGGCCTGTTTTGGAGGAAACCAGGGAAGCTGGGTAAAGAGAGAGAATTCCAGGAATGGGGGACATCCAGTGAAAATGTCCAATGTCTGGAGAGGGAGTGTCTTATTTTAGGAACAGTAATGGGGCCAGCATCTCTTGGTTCCAGATTATATGGAGGGGAAAGAGGAGGAGTCTAGATCTGTAGGAAGGAGAAAGGTTGTAAAGGACTTTCAAAGAGAGGGGGTTTTATTTGCTTGGTAAGGATGAGATTCTGGGGGAAATAGCTGGCCCTACACTTTAAGAAGATCCCTTTGACAGCTGAGAAAGGATGGACTGGAGTGGACAGAAAATTGAGGCAGGAAGACCAAGCAGCAGGCTATAGCAGTAAGCCAGTCTGGAGGTAAGGGTTGTGCATGGGTCAGTGATTTCATTGAAAAAATTCAAGACTAAAGTTAATAAGGATATTTTTAAAGCATCATCACTAAATAATAGCTTTAAAGTAGCTTTGAAAGTTATCTCAATTTTACAGAAAAATAAATTTGTCCTTAAAAAGGTAAAGAAGAAAGGGGAGGGTGAGGATGAGGAAATTTGTATATGGCGCTCTTAGGCTTGCAAAGCACTCTAAATAGCATTTCAATTTATCCTTACAATAGATAGTACTGGTTCTACTGTTATTCCCATTTCACAGATGAGAAAACGGAGGAGACAGAGGTGAAATGACTATCCCAGGGTCACATAGCTAATAAGTGTTTGAAACCGAATTTGAAATAAGGGTCTCCTGACTGCAATTTGAACGCTCTATCCACCTTGCTACCTATCTGCTTCAGTGAAAGAGGAAGGAAAATGTTCATGGTGAGTTTCCATGATCCTCTCAGCTAATCAGTTAGTCAAGAAGCAGGTATTAAGCTTCCACTATGTGTGTGGCACTGTGAAAAGCACTGAGGACATAACTAAAGGGAAAATATTGTTCTTACTCTCGAGGAGTTCTCATTCTAACGAAAAACTCAAGCAATGTCTCGAGCAAGTATCAGGTATGAGATTAAAATACAAGGCTTCCCTGACTCTAACTTCAGGGCCACATTGTACCAACTTCTTTCCAATAATAATAATCAATTCATGGCCTCAAATGTCTATGGGTAAATGCACACAAGACCTATTAATAAAAAAAAAACACAAGCACTTATTGAGTACCTTATATGGCAAACACTGGCAGAAAACAGTCTGCCTTCAAGCAACTTACACTCTAATGGGAAAGATGACATGTACATATATGGATGGGTATGTGTAGAGGGACATTGTACTCTGAGAAAATCCAGAAACTAGAGTGGACAATATGATGAAGAGAAGATTTTGTTTTCTTCCCATTATGGTCTTCCCCAATACTCACTTTCCATTTCTTGGAGTGGCATCATCTAAATCCTATTTATTTAATACTGTTTTAACCCTTCAAAATTTTCTTGAGGCCAAGAGCTATTTCTGCATTCCTTTGTATTCTTAGAACTTAGCACAGTACCTGGAACCTAGAAAAGCAATTAATAAGTTCTTATTGAAAGGACTTCTGAGAGGTAAGAAGGTAGAGTAAGCATTGTCACTCTCACAACCCCCTATTGACCTCTGGAAAAAAAATAACACATAAAATAGAACCCCAGGAAAAACCCCAGGAAGAGCAGAGTAAGCAGAAAGATGGGGTGACACAATCTTTTAACTTGGAAACTTAGAGGATTGCTAAGAAAGGTTCATCCCACTAGGATAAAAGGGCAGCACATTTTAAGACAGGAAGTGGTTCAGCATGCCAGCAACAATCTCTACTACAATAAACCAGTGGGAGATGCTGAATCCCAGAGCAGTGGAGCAGCAAATGCCAACACCAGAACCCCTATGTGCCCTACCATAGCCAGAGGAACCAGCAGAAGAACTGCCACCTACACCAGTGTTGCCCTGGACAGGCAGGTGCCCCCAAAAGTGGCCCTTTCAGTGCTTCAGTGAACATCAGTGAATCCTCCACTGAGCAGAAAACCATATGCTTCAGTTTAGCCCTGGGTAAATGCAGAAAACCACACATGGCCTCACCAAATGCAAGTGCAAGGCATCACTACTAGAAACACAGCTCAGCAGCAGTTAAGCTGCCAGACACCTACAGCCTCCAACTGCCAACATCTGAGGCTTCATCACACAAAGCCAGGGACCAGGTCCCTGGCCCCCAGCACAAGAAGCTTGGGACAGTGCCCCCTGTGACCTAGAAATAGCGCTCAATTTTTAAAAGCCAGGAAACAGGTGAACAAGATGAACTAAAAGCAAAGCAAAAAAAAAGAACACTGACCATAGACAAGAGATGGTGAGTATAACTTGACTTTGATGGGATGATAAAAAAATAAGACATGAAAAAGGGATTGTATTAGGAGAAGAGGAAAAGAGGAGACAGAAAAGAATAAAATGTATCACACAAAGTGGTGCAAAGACCAGTTATATTAGAGGGAAAGGAGGGAGGAGGATGATCATTGTTTGAACCTTACTGTCATAGGATTTAGCTAAAATAAAGAATAACATACACACTCAGTTAGGTATAAAAATCTAACTTACCCCAATAGAAAGTAGGAGGGGAAAAGGGAAAGAAAAGGGAGGGTCGGATAAAATGGAGGAAAGAAATAGTAGGGGAAATGGGAAAGAAAAGAGAAGGGGGCTGATAGAAGGGCAGTTTGAGGGAGATGGTGCTCAGAAGCAAAACACTAGTGAGGAAGGAAAGGGAGAAAGGAGAGAGAAAAGGATAAATGGGGGGGGGGCATAGAATGGAGAGAGACACATAAGTGTGAATGTGAATGGGGTGAACTCTCCAATAAAATGAAAGTGGATAGCAGAGCAGATTAAAAACCAGAATCCTACATTATGATGTTTACAAGAAACACATTTGAAGAAGAGAGATACACATAGTAATAATAAAAGGCTGCTGTATAATATATTATGCTTCAGTTGAAATAAATAAAAAAAAAAAGTTGGCTTAGCAATCCTGATCTGAGACAAAGTAAAAACAAAAACAAATCTAATTAAAAGAGATAAGGAAGGACACTACATCCTGCTGACAGGTTTTTCCTGTCAATGAAGCAATATCATTACTAAACATATATGCCCCAATTGGTATAACATCTAAAGTCTTAGATAAGAAGTTAAGAGAGTTTCAGGAAGAAATAGACAGCAAAACTATGCTAGTGAGGGACCTCAACCTCCCTTTCTCAGAACTAGATCAGTCTAATTCCAAAATAAATAAGAAAGAAGTTATGGAGATGAATAGAAATTTAGGAAATTTAGATATGGTAGACCTGTGGAGAGAACTGAATAAGGATAGAAAGAAAAATACTTTTTTTGTCTCAGGAGTCCATGGCATCTACACAAATACTGGACATCTACTAAGTCACAAAATCCTAACAATCTAAGGCAGAAAGTCAGAAACATGAAATGCATCCCTTTCAGAGCATGATGCAATAAAAATTACATGTAATTAAGAATCATGGAAAGATAGACTAAAAATTAATTAAAAACCAAATAATCTAATCCTAAAGAATTTGTGGGTCAAATGACAAATCATAGAAGCATATCAAACATATGTTTGACAACATATGACAAAACATGGAAACAATTTAAAAAAATCTCAGCCAAGAGAATAACAATGATGAGATAACATACAAACAATTATGGGATGCGGCCAAAAAGGGTCTGAGGGGAAATTTTATATCTCTAAATGCTTACATGAATTACATAGAGAAAAAGGAGCTCAATGAATTGGGCATGGAATCAAAAAACCTACAAAAAGAACAAATTAAAAATCCCCAATTTGCAGCCAAATTAAATTAGAAATTTTGAAAATCATATTGAAACTAAGAAAACTATTGAACTAATAAATAAAACTAAGAATTGGTTTTATGGGGAAAAACAATAAAATTAACTTTTGGTTACTTTGCTTTTTTTAAATCAAGAAGAAAACCAAATTACTAATTTCAAAAATGAAAAGGGTGAATTCGCCCTCAATGAAGAGAAAATTACAGGAATAATTAAAAGTTATTTTGCCCAACTGTATGCCAAAAAATTTGACAATCTTAGTGAAATGCATGAATATTTGCAAAAATATAAATTTTCCAGATTAATGGTAGAGGAAATAAAATAGTTAAATAACTCCACTTCAGTAAAAAAGAAATGGAACAAGTCTACAATGAACTCCCTAAGAAAAAATCTCCAAGGTCAGATGGATTTGCAAGTGAATTCTATCAAACATATTGGGAAGAATTAATCCCACTACTATATAAACTATTTGGAAAAATAAGCAAAGAAAGAATCCTGCCATTTTTTATTGATACAGATATGGTACTGATACCTAAACTGGGAAGAGCCAAAACAGAGAAAGAAAATTGTAGACCAATTTCCCTAATGAATAAAAATGCAAAGATTTTTATAAAAATGTTAGCCAAGAGATTACAGCAATTTATCTTGATGATTATACACTGAGACCAGGAGAGATTTATACCAGGAATTCATGACTTGCTCAATATTAAGAAAACAATCAGCATAACTGACCATATCAATAATAAAATTAACAAAATAACATGATTTTCTCATTAGATGCAGAAAACAAAATAAAGTACCCATTCCTATTTTTTAAAACTATGTAGAATTTAGGAATAAAAAAAATAATTTAGGAATAGATGGAGATTTTCTTAAAATGATAAAGAGCATTCATGTTTTACCATCAGCAAGCATTACATGTAATGGAGATAAGTTAGAATCATTTACAATTAAATCAGGGGGGAAAGAAGGATGCCCATTATCACCACTGTTCTTTAATATTGTACTAGAAATGTTAACTTTAATTATAAGAGAAGAAAAAGAAATTGAATAAATAAATAAATGAATGAATGAATAAATAAATAAATAAATGAATAAATAAATAAATAAATGAATAAATAAATGAATGAATGAATGAATGAATAAATAAATGAATAGGCAAGGAAGAGATAGATTGTATGACAGTATACTTTGAGAATCCTAGAGAATCAACTAAAAAACTACTTGAAATAATTAACAACTTTAGAAAAATGCCAGATATAAAATAAACCCACATAAATTGTCAGCATTTCTATATATTACTAGCAAAGCTGAGAGAAAAAGATAGAAAAAATGTATTTAAAGTAACAGCAGGCAATCTAAAAATATTTGGGAGTCTTCCTGTCAACACAAATCCAGAAATCATATCAAAACAATTATAAAACACTTTTCACACAAATAAAGTCAGATACAAATAATTGAAAAACTATCAGTTGCTCATGGATAGATCAAGTTAATATAATAAAAATGACAATTCTACCTTAATTTAATTACTTATTAAATGCAAAATGAGCCAAACTACCCAAAATTGTTTTATAGAGTTAGAAAAATAATTTAAAAATTCATCTGGAATTACAAAAAGAAATTGATGCAAGGGTAGGTGGCCTAGCCATATCATATCTAAAACTGTATTACAAAGCAGTAATTATCAGAACAGCTTGATACTTGGCTAAGAAATAAGGTTGGTGCATCATTGGAATAGGTTGTGTACAAAAGACACAGTAGTCAATGACTATAATAATCTACTATATAATAAATCCAAAGACTCCAGCTTCTGGGATAAGAACTCACTATTTGACAAAAACTACTTGGAAAATTGCAAAACAGTGTGGCAGAAAGTAGACATAGACCAATATCTTACACTATATACCAAGATAAGGTCAAAATGGGTGCATGATTTAGACATCAAGGGTGAAGTTATAAGCAAATTAGGAAAGTTAGGAATAGTTTACCTGTCAGATCTATAAAGAAAGCAAGAATGCATGACCAAACAAGAGATAGAGAACATTGTGAAATGTAAAATAAATAATTTTTATTACATTCTATTAAAAAGATTTTACACAAACAAAACTGATGCAACAAATTTAGAAGGGAAGCAGAAAGCTAGGAAAGAGGTTTTACAGCTAGTGTCTCTGATAAAGGCCCCATTTCTAAAATATAGAGAGAACTGAATCAAATCTATAAGAATACAAGTTATTCTCCAAATGATAAATGGTCAAAGGATATGAACAGGCAATTTTTAGATGAAGAAATCAAAGCTATCCATAGTCATATAAAAATACTCTAAATAACTATTGATTAGAGAAATCCAAATTTGAACAACTCTGAGGTATCCCCTCACACCTATCAGATGGGGTAATATGAGAAAAATTAAAATGATAAATATTGGAGAAGCTATAGGAAAATTGTAAGACTAATTCATTATTGGCAGAGTTGTAAATTGATCCAACCATTCTGGAGAGCAGTTTGGAACTATGCCCAAAGAATTATAAAACTGTGCATCCTTTGATCCAGTAATACCACTTCTAGATCTGTATCCCAAAGAAATCATTAAAAAGGCAAATGTACCCACAATTACAACAATATTTATTGCAGCTTTTTGGTGGTAGCAAAGAATTTAAAAGGAGGCGATACCCATCAACTGGGGAATGACTGAGCATGTTGTAGTGTAATGAATGAAATGGCATACTATTCTTCCATAAGAAATGATTAGCAGACAGATTTCAGAAAACCCTAGAAAGACTTACATGAACTGATGCTCAGTGAAGTATGAAGAACCAGGAAAAAATACACAGTAACAGCAACACTGTGTGATGACCACCTTTGATAGACTTTGCTCCCCTCAGCAATGCAAGGATCTAAGATAATTCCAAAAGACTCATGATGGAAAATGTTATCCACATTCAGAGTCTAAATGAAAATTTAAGCATATTATATTCCTTTTTGTTGTTGCTGTTTTCTTCCTTGTGGTTATTCCCTTTAGTTCTGATTCTACCTTACCACATGACTAATGAGGAAATATGTTTAATATGACTGTATATGTGTAGCCGATATTGGATTGCATGCCACCTTGGGGAAGGGAGGTAGCGAGGATTTTGGAACTCAAAATCTTATAAAAATGAATTTTGAAAACTAAAAATAAATTTTAAAATGGCAAAAAACTTCTTGTTGATTCATTGATATGTTTATTTTAATAGGGTTGACAGTCAAACTGTTTAGAGGAATATTATATGTAAAATGTATCTGGACTTTAATGAAGTATATGACAAAGAATCCCATGGTGTCCTTGAGGTGACTATGATAAAATGTGAACCTGAAGAAATGACAATTGGATCAATAGAGAATTGTTTGAAACACCAGGCTAAATATTTCAAAGTTACTAATTATTAGCATAGTGTGCCAGGGACCTACCCTTGCACCTGTAAGATTTTGTTTTTCTTATCAATGACTCAGAAAAAGTACCAAATGCCATAGACATTAAATTATCAAACAACACAAAATAGTGTTCCAAAATATCTCTATAGTTTAGGCTAAGAACTACATCAAATCTAGTAAGGTGAAATGAAATAGGGATAATCATAAAGTCATATTTCAGTTAAAGAAATCAAATTCATGAGTAAAAGATGGAGGTAGACATTTCTAGATTGAAGCTTATCTGAAAATGATCTGAGGGGCTTTAATGGCCTGCAAATATAAAGTAAGTAAATTATGAAATTTGGAAGTAAACAATGATGACAAAACTAATGCCATCTTAACTATATTAAAATTATTTTTGTTGTTCTGTCATGTCTAACTCTTTGTGACACTGTGTACCATTCTGCCCATGGGGCTTTCTTGACAAGGATACAAGAATGATTTACCATTTACTTCTTTGGTGGATTAAGGCAAACAGAGGTTGTGTGACTTTTCCAGGGTAATACAACTAATAAGTCTCTGAGGGCAGATTTGAACTCCAGTCTTCCTGACTCCACTCCCAGTGCTTTATCTACTGACCCCTAGCTGCCTCCATGTGAAATATTAGACTTCTATTGCAAATTAGCATTGCTCAAAATAAAGGAGACAGTAAAGTTTTTGTACCAGACACTGCTCAGACCTTGTCGATATTAATGCAGCAATGTAGAGTTTTTATTCTTCCCTGATTCCCTAGCTCACTCTCTATCAAAGCCTTTCCATCCTTCTCTTCTCCCCTCATGTGTACCATTCATTCTTCACAGTCCTCTACCAGTTGATCTTGCATACTATGTTAGTGACAGAATTGAGGTCCTTCTACATCAGCTATCTCATCTCCCATTCTTATCATCTCCAAATTCCTTGACATCATCTCTTACTCTCTTCTCCTTTTCCTCAGTCTGAAAATAGTGACAATTTTCCTTGCATTTGTCCCCATCCAATCCCATCTTTGACAGTAGGTTGTTTCCTTAGTCATGCCCATGTTCTCAAATCTTCAACCTTTCCTTACCTTTGGTTCCTTTCCTACTACCTTAAGACATGTCCAAGTCTGCCCCATCATTAAAAAAAGCCATTTCCTAGCCTTTACTATGCCTTATAGATATTGTCTTTCATTTTCCCTCCATTCTCAAGCAAACATCTTGTAAAAATTGTCTGCACTCATCACCTCCACTTCTTGCACTCAGTCTTCAACCCTTTGCAATCTGGTTTCCAACCTTATCACCCTCCCAAAATTATCTCTCCAAAGTTTCCAAATTGAATCCTTTAACTGTTAAATCTCATGTTCTCTCATCCTTCTCTTCCTTTATACATTTGGAACTCTGTTGACAAGTGTTCAGCACAATGCTGGCATTTAAGATGCTCATAGTAAATGCTTATAGTTGACTCGACTATACTCTCTTCCTAGGTACTGACTCCTCTCTGGCTTTTTATGACACAGATGACCCTGCTTCTCCTCCAACCTTCCTGACTACTGCTTCTCACTCTTCTTTCTTGGTTTATCATCTATATCATCTCCCCCTAAGTGTGGATGTTCCCTCAGAACATCTAGGCTCTGTTCCTTGGCAAATTGATCAGGTCTCATTTCTATGTGCCTGACTCATAGCTATGTAAATATGGAGTTTGGGCTGCTGAATGGACATCTCTCCAATGTTCTGGGTTCAAAAACAGGCCATAATCCTGGACTCTTCACTCTCCTTCACCGTACCCTGACAATCATTTGTCAAGCCTTGCCATTTCTACCTCCACAAAACTCTTGGATTAGGCTTGTCTTCTTTCACTAACCCATTGACCACCTTAGTTTGAGCACTCATTGTGGCCTGCCTCAATTATTGTAACAACCTCCTCATTGACCTTCTGGCTTCAGGCTCTTCCCACCTGAGTCTATCCTACACACTATTGCCAATCTAATCCTCCTGAAGTTAAGAAAAGATCATGTGACTCCTCTACTCTATCAACTCCAGTGGTACCCTACTGCTTCTAGGATAAAATATAAACTCATCTGTTTGGATTTTAAAAATAAAACAATCAAAAGAGATATTTGTAAAGAGTTTGGTACAGTGCCTGGAACATAGTAGGTGCTTAATAAACACTTGTCGCCTCCTCTCCAACTTTAAGTCTCCTCACACCCTGCCCCCATCTATCTTCCCAACCTTATTGAATATGACTCCCCCTCCTACGCTCTTCAGTCTGAAAAATTCTTTTCTTTTCTTCACATTCAAAATATCCCATCTTCATTTTTTTTTGCTTTTTGGAGGGCAATTGGGGTTAAGTGACTTGCCCAAAGTCACATGGCTAGTTTTTGTGTTAAGTGTTTGAGACTGGATTTGAACTCAGGTCCTCCTGATTCCAGGGCCAGTGCTCTATTCACTGTGCCACATAGCCAACCACATCTTCATTTTTTGCACCACTATCCTGGCCACCCCAAATATGTGGAATGCAGTCTTTCTTCACATTTATTTCACAGAGTATTTCCCTTCTTTTAAGATCCAAGAATTTTTAAGAACCATGAACTACATGAGACCTCTTCAGATCTTACCAAAAGCTATTGCCCTCTCCCCCAATCTCTTTTGTATTAATAACTTTTATATATTTGTATTTGCTCATTTTATATTTAAATCCTTCGGCATTTCCATGTATAACCCAGATTTATGTGCTTATTGCCTGGTTCAATGGACTAGTCATCTTCTACAATGTAACCATTAGCACATAAATATTCTCATCTCTTTAACAGTAGATTTCTCTCCCTCTTTATGCCATTTATTGGCAAAGGAAACTGTTTTGAAGAAACCTGGATGTCATTTAAGAGACACTTATAACTTTAATTGGTTGAAGTTCTTTGCATTTCCCATTATGGTGATTATTTTTTCCTCTCTTAAAGCATTAGTGATCTACAGACTTGAGGTTTCTCATTAGTCTACATGCTATTGGCCCCTTTCGCTTCCTAAAACAACTATATTTGACAAAATCCTCTTTCCCATCCTGCACCATTCCTACTTTGGTATCAAAGCTACATTTTATCACAGAATATGTTGACTTGATTTGAAGGATATTGTCAACTTCTCATTCATTTTCTTTTCCTTCTTTCTTGTGGTTATTTGTGTTTAAACATTCTCTTTTTTATTATAAACTTAACCATCACTGACAAATGTGGCCATCCAAACACAAAAAGGACAACAAAAAGACTGCATATGAAGCTGTATACTCGTATGTCATTTGTTGTTAAACAAGGAGTATATTACATGTAATGTTAATATGATAATTGCCAAGTTTGTTTCTTTGTGCCTTTCTGGTTACTTTTTAATTGTTTTCTCCTGTGAATTTTGGTGTTCTATCAATATTCTTTCCTATTTGCATCTCTGTCCTTTCCTGGTAACTCATCACTGCCCCTGTGAAGCCATCCTTTGTAGGAAACACCTATTTGAACAAAATGCATCAACACATTGACTTTCTATGGATTTCCCAAAACATTCTCCTAATCTTGAACCATACATCTTGCCCTCTGCTCTTAGCCTGCTTATTGTGATGAGGGGTCTAACTTGCACCTCAGTCCAGTAATTGGACCCATGTTTTGTTGCCTGTACTGATATATCTTTCTGGTACCATATCCCATACACAAGTAGATCTACATATGAGGTCTGTCACCAATCGTTCTAATCACTGTAAAGCTACTGCTTCACTTCATCCCCTCCCTTTGGCTGGGTCTGCACAATTTACTGTCAGCACTACTGTTTCTGAAACTTTGCTTAGCATGATCCAGAACACTATTGTGAGGTAATAAAGTATGTTATGTTTGCTTGCTAAAACAATGCTCAGATATTCTACCCCTTATCCTATCTTTCACCTAACTGGGATATTCCAGAACAATTCGCCCTGTCTTAGTAGGTGCTTTTAGTCTATAAAACTTTTTGGTTTGGTTATCCAACTCTCCCTTGAGCCCTAGTAATAGCACACTTGTTTCAGTGAATGTATTGCCAATACTAGAAAACATTCATAATAGATATTCATTTGACTTCATTGATTGATTAATTTATTTCCATCCTCCTTTTCACTCGTGTTATTCCATTTGTATGTATATTATATGTGTATGCACAATCAAAAATGTGCTATGTATTATGTGTACACATTTATGTATGTGTGTATACATATATGTATATTGCATATTTTCAAATGTTTGTGTTTATCTTATATGCATGTGTACATGTATGTATATGTAATGATGGGTGGTGGTGTTTGTTGCCCTTTATTCTCAGAGAGGACCAGAATGGCATCATTATGTTGCAGTCAAGGTATGGTGTGTCCAGCTATGGCTGATCAGACCAATATGGACTCGGAAAGCTCTGCCACAGTCTGGGCACAAACAGCCCACATGAATATTTGGAGTAGAGATGACTCTAAATTTATGCATCTCACATTTCTTTGGAGCTACTGTGATTCTGTTTTACTCACAAAGCATAGTACCTTCTTTGATGCTGGCATACAAGGCTAGGTGGTCCTCTGCCAGAGTCTCCTATGTCCCAAATTTGTTCAGATAGAACCTGAAAGCATCCTTGTATCACTTCTGCCCTACAGGTGAGTGTTTGCCTTGTGTGAGTTCTCCATAAAATGGTCTTTTAGAAAAACTTACATTTGTCATTCAAGCAACATAGCCAGTCCTTTGGAGCTTCACACTCTGCAGTAGAGTTTGAAGGCTTCACTATTTTCTTGATGTTAATTGCTAAGCCCAAATTAGTACAGGTAGCAGAGAATTGTTCTATATTTTGTTTCATCTCAGGCTGTGTTGAGTGCATAGTCATCTGCAAACAGAAACTCATGCGCCAAATCTCCCTCCATGTATATATGCACATCTGTATGCATGTACGTATGTATGTATGTGTATATGTATGTATGCCTATTTGCAAATATGTATATTTATAGCATATTGTGTGTATGTACATGTGTATATGGAAAGATTGTCTTTTCCAGCAGAATACAATTTTCTTGAGGGTAGGAAATGTATTACTTTTATCTCTGCAACCTCAGCATTATTGCAGTATTTTGGAGAAGCTTAATAAATGCATATTGACTGATTAATTCATTGATGTACCCTGGTGATTGTCTATGGCTCCTATCCAAGTATCAGATTGAAGAAGTATTGTGTATACCATCTCAACACTATTTGAATGCCCAGTTAATGATGATTTCTTTGGCCATTCTAATCCAAGAAAAAAAATGACAATACAAAATGTCTCTCATTCCTGTTTTGTTTTGTTTTTTTCAGTAACCATGACAAGGTAGGAGATAAGCACGCAGAGTTCTTAGGATAGGAATATGGTTTTTTAGCTCCTTGATCAACATTTGCTTAAATGTTGGTAGTCTAGATGCAAGATCGTCTAGTGACCAACACATAGACTTAATCAGAAAGGAAATAATTTATATCAATATTGACATTCTTTCTCTAACTGAAACCAAAAGATAAAGAGAAAGTACAGTTGCCAAGTCCTTCATAGAGAGGTAAATAAAGGGCTTGGTTAAGTTGCCTTTATCATGCATCCAAAAACAACAAGAAACAATTTCATGGGGTATTTAGTCACCCCACATGAGCGTGCTTTTTGGTGGTCATTTAGAACAAAAAAATTACCAGGAAAGCATTTCAAGAGGTGAAAAGATAAAAGAGTTCTATGAACAATTATTTTGTAGTTCAGTCATTTTTCAGTCATATTCAACTCAACATGACCCCTTTTGGGGGTTTTCTTGGCACAGATAATGGAGTGGTCTGCAATTTCCTTCTCCAGAACATTTTTACAGATGAGGAAACTGAGAAAATCAGGGTTAAGTGACTTGCACAGGGTCATTTAACTAGTAAATGTGTGATGCTGGGTTTAAAATTAGGTCTTCCTTACACCAGGCTGTCATTCTATGCACTGTGCCACCTAGGTGCTCCAAACAATTCACGAATTCATTCCATGTTAAAAAATTAAATGTAGTCTATAAATATAAATTATGTTAATTATGTGTGTTATTATTTATTTTTTTGTTTTCTGCATGTCTATGTATATTCTTTTTTATTTTACTTTATTACTTTGTTTACTTTTAGTTTACAAGATTCAGTTCCACAATTCCTTGAGTATCAAATTTTCTCCCCCTCCTTCCTCTTCCCCCCATAGCAGCATACAATCAAGTATAGGATCTGCAAATACTTTCACATTAGACATTAGTCAGGTCATAAAGAAGGATTGTATCAGATGGAATGAACAATGGGAAATTATTTCTTTAAAATTTGTTGTCTTTAGTGCAAAGGTAGACATAGGGGAAGATAGTGAAATGTATGTTGGAAAATGAGGCTGAAGCATAAAAATGAAAAGAGATCAAATACTTGAAGACTACATGGTCATGAATCCTGTGTGCTTAAGGATTGGATTCAGAAGTTAAGCAACCTCTGTCTCTCTGTCTCTCTGGCTCTCTCTCTGTCTCTCTCTCTCTGTCTCTCTGTCTCTCTGTCTCTGTCTCTCTCTCTCTCTGTCTCTCTGTCTCTGTCTCTGTCTCTGTCTCTCTCTCTCTCTCTCTCTCTCTCTCT
>NW_027185697.1:14848835-14856695 GCF_028583685.1 Petaurus breviceps papuanus | reverse complement strand
TCTCTCTCTCTCTCTCTCACACACACACACACACACACACACACACATACAATCATAGAAGCATATGGATCATGATACAACAGATAAGGAAGCTTCTGATACTTCCTGAATTAGTTGTCTGTGTATGTTCATATTACCAACTTATAGGGAAAATTACAAGATACGACACATCTCAAAAAGATGCCAACCTATTTTTTTTTGCTTTTTTGGAGGTGGGGTGGTGGGGCAATTGGGGTTAAATGACTTGAACAAGGTCACATGGCTAGTAAGTGTTAAGTATCTGAGGTTAAGTATCCTGATTCCAGGGTCAGTGCTCTATTAACCGTGCCACCTAGCCACCCCTTCAACCTAAAATTTTAAAGCAACTTTTTGAAGCTGAAAAAAGTTTTAAAATGGAATAAAGGTCTCAGATTTCTGGGAGCCATGATGGTATAATAAGTGCTGGATGGTTATACCTCTCCAATTCTCATCCCTGAACACCCAAAAAACAGCACCTCAGAACAAATATTTGAACAGCAGAGCTAACAAAAATAAAAGGTGGGGCAGTCTTTTGATCCAGGAGAATTAGAAGATTAACAAATAAGGCCTGTTATCACTCAGGTAAAAGGGGAGCACAGTCCAGGGCAAGAGGTATGACAGCAAAACATCATCAGGTCCCACCTCAACAGACCAGCCAGAGAACCCTAGTCCAAGAGCTGGAAAGGAGGCCCCAGCCCCACATATGCCTTAGCACAGGCAGGGGAACAGGTGTACTCCTGCTCAGAGCACCACCATGTGTGCCAGCACAACTCTGGGCAGGCAGGTATCTCCCAGAAGTGGATCTCCCCAAGGTCCTTCAGCATAGTTCCACCTGGGCAGGCATTCTCCAGCAGTCAGTCCCCCCTTCCCCCATGATTCAGCACAGCCCTAGTCAGGCAGGCATCTTTGAACAGCCCAACCTCTCTGTGATTCAGCACAGTCACAGGGAAATGAAGAAAAACCCCACCTCTCCTCAGCACATGAAAGACACCACCACTCTAACCACAGCTCAGCACCAGGTAAGCTGACAGACCCCTAAAACCTCCAGTGGCCAGCACCTGAGGTGCAAGTATACAAAGCCTGGGACCAGGTTCCTGTCCCCCAGGACAAGAAGCTTGGGACAGCACCCCTTGTTTCCCAGAAGCAGAGCTTGACTTTAAAAGCCAGGAAACAGGCAAACAAGATAAGCAAAGAACAAAAATAAACACCAACCATAGACTCTTTCATGGGGACAGGAAAGATCAAAATCCAAACTCAGAAGAGTCAAAATTATCAATACACTTACATCCAAAACATCAAAGGGGAATATGAACTGGTCTCAAGCCCAGAAACTCTTCTTAGGGGAGCTCAAAAAGGATTTTAAAACTCAAACTAGAGAGGTAGAAGAAAAATTGTGGTAAAATGAGGGGTATGCAAGAGAGAGAGTCAACAGCTTGGAATGGGGAGGAAAAAATTTAAATGTAGAAAACAATTCCTTTAAAAATACAATTGAGAAAATGTTTTTTAAAAAATCCACTGAAGAAAACAACTTGCTAAAAAATAGTTTTGGCCAGATGGAAAAAGAGTTATAAAAGCTAACTGAAGAAAACAATCTTTAAAAATTAGAATTGTGAAAATGAAAGTTAATGACTTTAAGAGACATCAAAACTCAGTCAAATAAAATCAAAAGAATGAAAAAATAGAAGAAATATCAAATACCTCACTGAAAAAAAAAACACTTGTGATCTCAAAAATAGATTCAGGAGAGATAATTTAAGAATTATTGTTCTACCTGAAAGCCATAATTAAAAAAAAAAGAACCTGGACAACATCTTTCAAGAAATTTTCAAGGAAAACTGCTCTAAAGTCTTAGAACCAGAGGGTAAAATAGTCATTCAAATAATCCACCTATCATCTCCTTAAAGAAACCCCGAAATGAAAACCTCAAGGAATATCATAGCCAAATTCCAGAACCATGAGGTCAAGGAGAAAATACTGCAAGCATAGAGAAAGAAACAAATCAAATATCATGGAACCATGATCAGTATTACACAGGACATAGCAGTTTCTACATTAAAGGATCACTGGGCCAGGAATATGAAGGCAAAGGAAGGCAAAGGAGCTGGGGTTACAACCAAAAATCAATTATGCAGAAAAATTGAAAATAATCTTTCAGGGGAAATGATGTACATTCAGTAATATAGGGGAATTCCAATAATTCCTGATTTTTTTTAAATTAACAGAAAATTTGATCTTCAAATACAAGATTTAAGAGAAACATACAACGGTAAGCAAGAAAAAAAAAAAGATGTTATTCAATAAGGTTAAATTGTTTACATCCCTACACAAGAAGATAATATTTGTAATTTTTTATTAATTTACAACATGCAGTTCCACAAGCCTTTGAGTTCCAAATTTTCTCCCTCTCCCCCCGCCCCATGGCTGCATGCAATCTGAAATAGGTTCTACAAATACCTTTACATTAAACATTAGTCAATTTGTAAAGAAGGGTTATAATCAATGGAATGAACAATGAGAAAGAAAGAATAAAACAAAACAAAAAAAAGAGAGTGACCAAGTAATTTGCTTCAATCTGCATTCAGATTTCATAAAACTTTCTCTGGATATGGATAACCTTTTCTGTCATGAGTCCTTTGGAGTTGGCTTATAACCTTGCATTGCTGAAATGAGACAATCTCTGAAAGCCATTACAGATATGATGTGTCTGTATTTGTATACAATGTTCTCCTGGTTCTGCTCCTCTTACTCAGCATCAGTTGATATAAGTCTCTCTGGTTTAGTGATGAAGTCCATCTGCACCTCAATACATGTAACTCTTGAGAACTGTATCTTTATTATGGTATTTAGAGGGCACATACATAAACAGAGGGTATGGAAATGAGTTGAGTTTGATCTGATGACAAAAATAATTAATTTTTTAAAGGATTGTACTGGGAGAAGCAGAAAGAGGGAGGTAGAATATGATACATTACATCACAGGAAGATGTAAAAGTAGGAGGAAAAGGGAGAAAGAAAAGGAAGGGTGGATAGAAGGGGGGAAAAGGCGTAGTAGAAAAGGGAAAGAGAAGGGAAGAGGACTGATAGAAGAAAGGGTAGACTGAGGGAGGTGGTGGTGAAAAGCAAAACAGTAGTGAGATGGGAAAGGGAGAAAGGAGAGAGAAAAGCATAAACAGGGAGGAAAATGGAATGGAAAGATGTGATAACCATAACTGTGAATATGAATGGGATGAACTCTCCCATAAAATGAAAGTGCATGCAGAGTGGAGGAAAAAACAGAATTCTATGTTGTTTACCAGAAACACATTAGAAGCACAGAGATACAAACAGATGAAAGGGAAAAGGCTGGAGCAGAATATATTATGCTTCTGTTGAAGTTTAAAAAGGGGGAGAGGGGCTAAGCAATCCTGATCTCAAAGTAAAAACATAAATAGTTTTAATTAAAAGAGATAAGGAAGGACACTACATCCTGCTAACAGGTAGCATAGACAGTGAAATAATATCATTACTAAACATGTATGCCCCAAGTGGTATAGCATCTAAATTCTTAGATGAGAAGTTTTGAGTTACAGGAAGAAATGCACAGCAAAACCATGCTAGTAAGGGAATTCAACCTTCATTTCTCAGAAATGGAACAATCTAACCACAAAACAAACAAGAAAAAAGTTAAGGAGGAGAATATAATTTTAGGAAAGTTAGATATGGTAGACTTTTGGAGAAAATTGAAAAGGGATAGAAAGGAATATACCTTTTTATCAGTAGCATATGGCACCTACACAAAAATCTTACCATATAATAGGGCATCAAAAACCTTTTTTACAAAGCAGAAAGACTGAAATATAAAATGCATCCTTTTTCTTCATTTATAGATAACCAAAGTTAACATTTCTAGTACAGTATTGAAGAGCGGTGGTGCTGGTGGACATCCTTGCTTCATCCCTAATCTTGCTAGAAATGCTTCTAGCTTATCCCCATTATATATATTGTTTGCTGATGGTTTTAGATAGATGCTCCTTATCATTTTGGGGAAAACTACATTGATTCCTAAGTTGTTGTTGTTTTTATAGGAATAGGTGTTGTATTTTGTCAAAAGCTTTTTCTGCACCTATTGTGATAATTATATGATTTCTGTTAGTTGTATTATTGATGTGGTCAGTTATACTAATTGTTTTCCTAATATTGAAGTAGTCATTAATTCCTGGTATAAATCCTACCTAGTCATAATGTATTATCCTTATGATAAGTTGCTGTAATTTTTGGTTAATATTTTATTAAAATCTTTTGCATCTATATTCATTAGGGGATTTGGTCTATAACTTTCTTTCTCTGTTTTGGCTCTTCCAATTTTAGGTATCAGCACCATTTCCAGCAAGATCAGGGGTGAAACAAGGATGCCCATCATCACCACTGCTCTTCAATACTGTACTAGAAATTTTAACTTTGGTTATCTATAAAAGTAGAAAAAGAAATAGAAGGAATTAGAATAGGTCAGAAAGAAACAAAACTATCCCTCTTTGGAGATGGTATGATGGTATACTTTGAGAATCCTAGGAATCAATTTAAGAACTCTTTGAAATAATTAACATCTTTAGAAAAGTTGCAGGATATAAAATAAAGCTACATAAATTATTAGCATTTCTATAGATTACTAAGAAAACTGAGCAGCAAAAGATAAAAAGAGAAATTCCATTTAGAGTAACAACAGGCAAAATAAAATATTTGGGAGTCTTCTTGCCAACACAAACCCAGAAACTATATCAACACAATTACAAAACACTTTTCACACAAATAAAGTCAGATATAAATAATTGGAAAACTATCAGTTGCTCATGGTAGGCAAAGATAATATAATAAAAATGACAATTCCACCTTAAATAATTAACTTATTCAATGCCAAATCAATCAAACTACTAAAATTATTTTATAGAGCTAGAAAATAATAGCAAAATTTATCTGGAAGAACAAAAAATCAAGAATACCAAAGGAATTAGTTAAAAGAAATACAAGAGAACATGCCCTAGCCATACCAGACCTAAAACTACATTACAAAGCAGCAATCATCAGAATTACTTAATTCTAGACTAAGAAATAGAGTGGTGGATCAGTGGAATAGGTTAGTACACAAGATAGAGTAGTCAATGACTATTATAATCTACTCTATGATAAACCCGAAGACTCCAGCTTCTGGGATATAAACTCACTATTTGACAAAACCTGCTGGGAAAACTGGAAAACAATATGGCAGAAAGTAGATATTGACCAACATCTTACATCATATACCAAGATAAGGTCAAAATGAATACATGATTTGGACAAAAAAGGTAGGTGATATCATAAGCAAATTAGGAGAGCAAAGAATAGTTTACCTGTCAGATCTATAAAGAAGGGAAGAATTTATGATCAAGCAAGAGATAGAGAACATTATGAAATGAAAAATGGATAATTTCGATTATATTAAATTAAAAGGTTTTGCACAAAGACAATGTAATCAATATTCTAAGGGAAGCATAAAGCTGTGAAACATTTTTTACAGTCAGTATCTCTTATAATGGTCTCATTTCAAAAATATGCACATAACTGAGTCAAATCTATAGGAATAAAATCATTCCCCAATTGATATATGGTCAAACATCTAAACAGGCAGTTTTCAGATGAAGAAACTAAAGTTATCCATAG
This sequence comes from Petaurus breviceps papuanus, assembly GCF_028583685.1. Lineage (NCBI taxonomy): Eukaryota > Metazoa > Chordata > Mammalia > Diprotodontia > Petauridae > Petaurus > Petaurus breviceps. The sequence continues at coordinate 14,851,004 of NW_027185697.1, read as the reverse complement.
TCTCATGGCAAAAAAAAAAATGCTTCAAATCACTATTAATTAGAGAAATGCAAATCAAAACAACTTTGTGGTACCATATCCCACCCATCAGCTTGGTTAACATGACAAAACAGGGAAATGAAAAATGATGGATTAGATGTGGGAAAATTGGAACACAAATGCATTGTTTTTGGTGCTGTAAACTGATCCAGCCATTTCCAAAAACAATTTGGAACTATTCCTGAAGGGTTATAAAACTGCATGCACTTTGATCCAGCAATTCCACTACTAGGGCTGTGTCCCAAAATGATCATGAAAAAGGGAAAAGAGCCCACAAGTACAAAAATATTTATAGCAGCTCTTCTTGTGGTGGCAAAGAATTGGAAGTGGAGAGGATGTCTATCATTTGGGGAATGACTGAACAAATTGTGGTAAAAGAATATAATGGAATACAATTGTGCTATAAGAAATGATGATCAAGCAGACTTCAGAAAAACCTGGTAAGATTTACATGAACTGATGATGAGTAAAATGAGAAGAACCAGGAGAACATTGTACATGGTAAAAGCTACATTGTGCAATGACCAACTTTGAGAAACTTAGCTCTTTCCAGCAAAACAAGGATCTAAGGCAATTCCAAAAGATTCATGATGGAAAATGCAATCTACAACCAGAGAAAGAACTATGGAGTCTGAATGCAGATCAAAACATTTCATTTTCTCTTTTTTTGTTTATTTTTCCTGTCTTTTTTTTTAATGTTTTTCCCCTTTGATTCTGATTCTTCTTTACTGCATGATTCATTTGGAAATATGTTTAATATGATCATACATATATAGCTAATATCAGATTGTATTCCATCTTGGGGAGGGAGAAAATTTTAAGAACTAATTTTTTTTTTAAAGTGAAGGGTGAAAACTAGCCATGTAACATTGGGCAAGTTACTTAACCCCAATTGCCTTCCAAAAAGGCAAAAAAAAAAAATTCAACCAACATTTATTAAATGCCTACTTTAAAAAAAAGTGAAGGGTGAAAATTAAAAATGAATTATTAATTTTTAAAAAGCAGATTAAAAATTGATATTAACATTGACCTGACATTCCTTCCTATTAATACATTAGTTATAGTTCCCAGATTTGTGTTATCTACAAATTTGATAAACATTCCATGAGGCCCTAATGAGATCGCTATTTACATAATACTTTATGCTTTACAAAACAAAGGAGTTAATGTATTACTATCTACCCCTTTCCCCCAGAAAATGAAAGGACTAAGGTTCAGAGAGTTTAAGTGATTTGTTCTTCATCACACAACTAGTATGTGATAAAGCCAGTGACTGACCCTATGTCTTCTCTATCCAAAGCCAAAATGTCTTGGCCAGAAATCCTGTGTCTTCCCCTCCCATATTTTTAGCTAGGTCAAAGAGATCATTCTCTGCCCCAGTTCTCACCTACTGAATGGGTGTTGAGTCAAACTGGGACCTGTTAAAGAGCTTAGACTAAAAAGGTCAAGGTCTCTCACTGCCTCCAAGACCATCTCCGGTCATCTTGATCTATATCTTGCCACTGGACTCAGATGGCTCCAGAGGAGAAAGTGAGTCTGGTAACTTTGCACAACCCTCCCTCACTTAAGTCCAACTGACTTGCAAGTCAAGACATCACCTTCTTGATGTCATGGAACTCTTTGATAATAAAGGACAAACAACAAACAACAATGATTATCTCTCTACAAAGTCAATTAGTTTTCATTGTACTTGGGACCTCATTGAATCACTATCTGGATTCCTGTCTATTTACATCTCCCCCCTAGCCTTAGTGTCTTCCTATGTAAGGCTAGACTTTAAGCTTTTCAGGGGAAAAGTCATTCAATCCTACTAACCCCTATACTGTCTTATACAGCACAGGAATCTAAGATGTAGTAGCTTCACAATGAGGATCCTATTCAGAGACTCTCCATTGGACTTTTAATTCCTTCTCATTTAGCCATGAAAAACTCTAAATCCTTAACACAAATATGTGTATTTTATCTTAGAGGCAATTGGGATATGTTGAAGCTTTTTCAGCTGGAGAATAACACAAGCAGATGGATGTTTTATGATGAACAGTTTGGCAGCTTCTTGGAGAAAAGTAGCAGGGAGAGGATGGATGGATGGATGGATGGATGGATGGATGGATGGATGGATGGATGGATGGA
>NW_027185697.1:14841277-14848825 GCF_028583685.1 Petaurus breviceps papuanus | reverse complement strand
GGATGGATGGATGGATGGATGGATGGATGGATGGATGGATGGATGGAGACAAATTGGGTTAATGCAATAGTTCACGTAAGCTATAGTAGTCTTCCATATAGCTAGCCATAACCAGTCTGAATCCCCAGACTTCTTACTTCATCATCTTACATGCCATTTGTGGTCAGTAGATAGTGTAACACAAAGCTATTGGCTTTCAGGTCAGGGAAATGCAAATTTATAAAATTGGATATCATGTTTCAATACCTTTACTCACATGAAATTCCAGTTCCTCAACTTGGGTTTCCATTTTGGCTTTTCTCAGTAAGCTGAAGTGTCAGCAGCATGTTTATGAGATTTTACATGGTATATAGATTCTTTGGCTGAGAACCAGCATAGAGGAGTGGGAAGAACAATGTGAAATAAAAATAAGAATTTCCCTAATAGATCAATGGTCAAAAAATATAAATAGGTAGCTTTCAAAGGAAAAAAATGAAAACTATTAATTATTATTTTAATAAAAAGGCAAAACAAAAATAGCAAAAGAGAAATGCCAATTAAAACAGCTTTGAGATGGTTTCATAGCCATGCCAGGAGAGCAAAAATTATGAAAACAAAATGACCATTGTCGAAAGGACTGTGGGTTGACAGGGAGAGTAGTGCAGTGTTGGTGCTGGAAATTGGTTCAACCATTCTGGAAAGCTATTTGGAATTATGTCTCTGAAGTTCTTAATCTGTACATATTCTATAACCCAACATTATGATATTGCTAGTATCACAAAGGGGTTGTAAACAGATGGAAAGGATGGATATGTGGATAGAAAGATTCTTAGCGGTAACAATCAGGTGTGGGAAACCTGTGGCCTGGAGGCTCCATGTGGCCCCCTAGGTCCTCAAGCTGAGGGCTGTATTTGATATAGATAGCTATAGATATAGAAAGGTATAGGTTAGACAAATATTAGAGAGATAGAAAGAGACAGAAACAGAAATGGAGAACAACACTTCTTGGTATAGTAAAGAACTAGAAAGTAAGGGGACTGTAAGGGTTATGGGATTTAAAGATCTCCCATGCCCCATGGACGTGCTGACATAGCAGAGCAAGAGAAAGTGAAAAGCCGAGCTAACGGTCCTGCGGTTGGCAGTTGGCGGCGGTTGCCTTTTTTTTTTTTTTTGAGTTAGGACCCCTGCGGAGCACTGCCAGGGGCCGGAGCTGCTGGGAGCAGGACTTTCTGCTAAGGACTCCTGCTGAGGACTGCCAGGGGCCGGAGCTGCTGGGAGCGCTCTTCGAGCACGCTGGGTGGTTGCTGTGAGTGGGGAGAGGAGGACCTTTGCCTGAGGTAGCCTGTTCTGTTTTAAAGGCTTGAAAATGTGGGTGCTTTCTACTTTATCTACCTGTGCCAATGTCATAACTACTCTGATGGCTTTCACTTTTTGGTTTTGGGACTCAGTCTTTTGGTATCTTAATAAATTTTCTAGTTTATTTCCCCAAATGGTAAACCTGACGTATTTTGTGATGGATAATTATATCAGCATATTTGTAATCTCTATAGGCATTGTGAATATGGCATTGCTGATACAGGGACAAAATTAAATTGGTGAATAGATGAGTGAATAATGCTATTTAATGTGATTTGATTATTATTACGGTATAAGAATTGACTGTGAATTATAAATTTAGAGAAATCTGAATAGACCTGAATGCACTGATACAGAGTTTAAGCATACAGAATCAGGAAAATACTTTACACAATGATCATAACCACGTAAATGAAAGCAACTAAAAAAATCAGTCAATAAGCTTATATTAGGTACTTACTATGTGGCAGATGTTGTGCTAAGTTGGTCAATCAATATTTATGGAGTGCCTACTATGTGCTAAGCTAAGGGATGTGAAGAAGAAAGGAAAAAGAGAGTTCTACCCAAACAGAGCTCACAGTGAATGGGGGAGAAAAAAGGAAACAGTTATGTATGAACAAGCTATAGATGGGGATTTATAGGAAATAATCAACAAAGGGAAGGCAAGACATTAAAATTAAATGGATTGGGAAATGGTTCCTATGGAAAGTGGAATTTTAATTAGCTCAAGGCCCACTTGGGGCCAAGTGAGACTTGAAATAAGTTGGGGAAACTAGTAAATAGTGATGAAGGAGAGAACTCTAGGCATGGGGGATAGGAAAATGTCAAGGGTTTGGGAGATGGAGTTTCTCCTTTGGAAGAGCAAAGAAGCCAATGTTGCTGGATCAGAGTGCTTGAGTTGCATGAACTAAAAGAAGACTTAAAATATGGGTGTACAGGGAGGTTACAAAGGGCTTTGAATTCCAAACAAAGGAGTTTGCATTTGGTCCCCAGAGTAATAGGGAGTAACTGCAGTTTATTGAGGTATGCTTGGACTAGATGAACAGTGATACACCAACTTTGGAACAATGATGACAAACCACGCCCTCACCTCCTGGCAGAGGTGAATTGACCACAGATTTTTCAAATATGGCAAAAGCATTCTTTGATTTGGTTTACTTTTGCCTGACTCCACTATTTGTTCCATTTTAATTTGGTGTGGAGGGTTGTTGGTGGATAATAATAATGAAGAAAAAAGAAAAAAATGTCAGAGAAAATTTACAAATATAAGAGCAAAAGGAAAGATGAATGAAAATCAGAAACTTTTCTTAATACTGTGTTAAGAGAAACATATGCACCTCAAAATCTATCTAGCAAATGCTTGCAGCTTCATATTCATTCCTGTATTGGGTGTGGGGGGTATGTTGATATGTTTATGAACATTGATGCTTCTTAAATTCCTATTTTAAAAGAAAGAAGAGAAAACACTGGGGATCTGGAAACCCAGGTTCAAGTCCTGACTTTCACATTAAGAAATTCACTTCATAACTTTGTCTACTAGCATTTATATGAATTATCAGTCTCCTTCTTTGTAAAGTAAAGAGTAGTTTCTTTATTTCTGAAAGCCACATTTTATTTTTATCATGCCCGACTCTTTGTGACTCCTTTTGTGGTTTTCTTCACAGAGATGCTGGAATGGTTTGCCATTTCCTCCTCCAACTCATTTTACAGATGAGGCAATCAGGGCTAAGTGCCTTGGTGAAAGTCAAACAGCTAATAAGTGTCTGAGGTCAGATTTGAACTTCCTGACTCCAGGTCTAACATTTAATCCACTGTGCCATCAGACTAGGAAAAGGTTCATCAACTGCAGCATGTCCACAGGGGACACCAGGATGATGAGAGGGTATGGAAATCATATCCTATGAAGATCAGATAAAATGGCTGATATGCTGACCCTGAAGACTTAGAATGTCGCGAGGGCTATCTTCAAGCATTTTAAGAGATATTTTGCCAGGTGAAAGAGGGATTTGACTTGCCATCCTTCAAGGTAGAACTGGCCCTGGAAGCATAGGTAAAAGTTGCAAAGAGACAAATTAAAGCTTGATGTTAGAAAACGAATAACCAAGCAAAACCCTTCTCAACAACAGAACTACTTCATATTACAAAGGGGATGTACTGCCCGGGAGGACATGGGTTCTCTCTCACCAACCAGCTTTAACAAAGATTGGATTAACTATGTGAATCAACATTGAGTTAGTCATTCAACAAGCATTTAGTAAAGGTTGTTGAGGCAGTAGATAGATATATCACAGGAGGATTTCTTTTTCTGGTATAGGCTGGATTAGCTGACCTCTGGTGTACCTTCCAACTCAGTGCTTCTGTGACTAGATTATTCTTAAATTCCTCTCTAGGACTTTAATTATATGCCACAAAATGACTCATTCTTTTTTTTATCCCCAATACCAAGTGACTAAAGTACAAACAAAGGAGTAGGGTGAGAAGTGGGAAACCATCGTGGTGTCAAGGGGTTATGACATAGAAATACTGAACAGTAATAGGAAAAGAGGTTATTTAACATTCCCCCATTAGTATTAATCAATTATAAAGCTATTTCTGAGTGTCTGACATTAAAATAGTCATTTGTCAACTTCTTGTTGCTGTTGTTTTTGTGTTTTTGTTGTTTGGACTGTGATTAAACTGAGTTAGCTTCTGCATCTGAAAAGCAATGGGGTTAGACCAGATGACCAATGATGTCAATCACAGAATAAAAGCAATAACAACAATAACATTGAAGATGGGAGATCTATAGTTAGAAAGAAAGTCAGAGATCAACCAACCCAACCCTCATTTTGGGGATGATGAAAATGAAGTCCAGGCCTCGAGGAGAAGTGATTTGTCCAAGGTAACCTAGGTAGTGAGTTTTAGAGGCAGGATTTGTATTATCATTTCATCTGACTTGAGTCTTTGCCTCCTACTTATTGGAGAATAATTAGGGAGAACAATTTCAATAGTGTGGTGGCAGTGGAAGTTCGATTTAAAGAGACTATAGTGAGAAAGTTGTGGGGAAGTATAGGGAGGCACAGAAAATTTACAAAAAAGGAATTCACTGATTTTTTCACCATCATGATCACTTTTCAATAATTTCCCACCATATAACTGGCCCTTGTAAAAAGAAAATAAAAGCACTGAAATTAACGCAATGACCTTTTCTAGAAGCATATGCAGAATCCCACACTTTCATTCTGCCCTTCATTACTGGGAATAAAAAGGTATGTGTCATCATTAGAGGCAGGTAGGCAAGGAAGCAGACAAAATGCTGAGAAAGACAAGTTCAAATATGGGCTCAGATATTACCTGAGTGACCTTGGGTGAGTCAACCTCCATCTGCCTCAATTTCCTCAATTTTAAAAAAGGGATAAAAAAAAACCTGGATGCCAGAGTTGTGATGATCAAATGAGATAATGCTTGTAAAGAGCTCAGCACAGTACCTGAAACATTGTCAGCATTCAACAAATGTTTATTCCCCTCTGGTCTTCCCTCACAGGTGGAAATTGGATTAAGGATGGCGATCCAAGTGGATAGAGTACTGGGCCTGAAGTCAGGACAACTCATCTTCATAAGTTCAAATCTGGTCTCAGACGCTTATTAGCTAAGTGACCCTTGGCAAACCACTTAACCCTGTTTGCCTCAGTTCCTCATCCACAGAATGAACCAGAGAAGGAAATGACAAACCACTCCAGTATCTCTGCCAAGAAAACCCCAAATTGGATCACAGAGAGTAGGACGTGAATGAAAAATGACTTAAAAATAACGTGGGCATTAACCTTAGCAAGTGATAATGATATCTCTTTTAAAGCAGGTAATCCCATTGAGAAGCCTCAAGCTGAGGAATCTGACTTTAGATCAATACAATCTTACCAATAAAATTTATATTCACAAGTATTCCATGCAACCTAATCTTACCCTAAAATCAGTATAGTAATAAATTATTTTTAGTAATACTGGTACAATTTTATCTTTGAAAACTTCACATAATGGTTACAACCCATATTTTAACATGCAAAATTGGCATAATACCTGTGATTATTATGCGGTGAACTGCAACATCTACTTGCCAGTCGTGTAAAGGATGGGTTGAAGAATGGACAAACTGGAGATAGAGAAATCAGTTAGACTATTATAATAGACCAGGTGAGAAGGGCCATGTGATAAGGGCCTGAATTAGGAATTGAGGAGACTTCACAGGACAAGAGGTTGGGGAACTCAGGATTTTAGGGAGAAACTAGTCTGCATCTAACCAGCTAAAGAAGCCACTAAAGATGATCAGGAAGGAATCCGTGTAAAGTGGTGAATGAGAAAACCACTCTGGAAGTCATGTAAAGGAGAAGAATCATATAGGTAACCATCAACACACCTGAGTAAAGCCAGAACCAGATTAAATATCTCTTTGTTTAGTTTCACTTGATCTTTATAATTGTGTTACATTTCCTTTTGATTTTTTGCTGTTATTCTTTCCATTTACATTATTGCTGTTACTGTACATATTATTTTGCTCTGTTGACCTCCCTCTGCATCAGTTCATCTAGATTTTTCAGGCTTTTCTATGTTCATGACTCACATAATTTCTTATACTCCAGTAATATTCCATTCCATTCACATACACCAATATGTTTAGCCAATCACCCAGTTGATAGGCATCAACTTCATTTTTAATTCTTAGTCATTACAAAAATTGTCATTATAAATATTTGGATGCATAGATAATACTACACTTAAAACTAAATCAGCATGAACCCAAAGAGATCCTTATGGTCAGATTGATGTGTCTCATTTCTATTTGAGTTTGACATGTCAATGTAGAGTGTGATTCAGAGATAGAGAAAATTGGGTTAGAATTTCAAGTACTATAGAGACCATTCTCTCTTTCCTCATACCAAAATCTGGGGAAGTAGTGTATACTCTTTCAAATACAAAGATTCCTGGAACTAAAAGCTATTTCAAATGTTCCCAGGGCCCAGCTGTGCTCAGAAACATGTTTTATTTTACAGAGTTCTGCATGAGTGATCTTGGTCTCATGGTGTTTACTTTGCTGTCCTGATCTATCCATCCGTGAGGTTCCCTGAAAAGAGTGTGCTCAAACAATTGGGCAGTGATGTGGGGCAACATATCATGAGTGACACGAAAGCAGCTGGATACATATGAATGAAATCAGAGTGTCAGATGCCACAAAACAAAACAAAACATGATAAGCAAGGTAGAAATCTTGGAGTTAAGGAAAAGAATACATGGAGAGCTAACAACTAAGCAGGAGATCCAGACCAGTCCAACAAGTGTGCAAAAATCCATAGGAAATCACGAAGCAAAATCTCCTGCCCATAGAATGTAAGCTTCTTAAAGATAAAGGCATTTATATTTGTTGTCTTTATTATGTTTGTTATGTTTGAATCCTCAGCACCTTACATATCATAGTTGATATATGCTTGTTGAGAAGGCACAAACTCCCAAGCTTGTAAACATGACTTTTATCCAAGACTCCTCCCTCTCCCTCACCAAATGTATCCGGTCACCCAATCCTATTCTTTCTAACTGTACAGCCCTTACATTCTTCTCTCCACTCATATAGCTTGCCTTAGTTCAGATACTTATCACTTCTCACCTACACTATGAAAAGCCTCCTCTCTGGTCTCCCTGCCTCAAGTCCCTCCCCAATCCTGTTCCTACCCATGGTGCCAAAGCGATTTCCTTAAGGCCTGATCTCACCTTTTAACTCTCCTACTTAACCAATTGCAGTGGCTCTTTATTGCCTCTAAGATAAAACAGAAATCCCACTGTTGAGTTTTTAATGCCTTTCACAATTTGGCTCAAATTCTCTTTCCAGCCTCGTTGATGATTGTTCCCTCTCCCATACACAGAGATTCAACCGAACTGAACCTCTCATGCCTCACACGAGACACTCCATTATGCTTCTGCACTAGCCATACCACACACTAAGAATACACCCTCATTACCTCATAGATATACTAGCTGTATGACTCTGGACAAAACATGAAATTTCCAGCTTCCTCAATTTTCCCAAATGTAAGGTGAGGATAATAATAGTACAAATTTCCCAAAGTCATTGTGAGGATCAAATGAGATATTTGTAAAGTACTTTCTAGTATCTGACATGTAGAAAATACTTAATAAATCCTTCCTTCCTTCCTTCCTTCCTTCCTTCCTTCCTTCCTTCCTTCC
>NW_027185697.1:14840945-14841267 GCF_028583685.1 Petaurus breviceps papuanus | reverse complement strand
CCTTCCTGTCTTCCTCCCTTCCTGCTTTGCTGTCTTCCTTCCTGTCTTCCTGTCTTTCTTCTTGTCCTCCTTCCTTCCTACCCGCCTTCTTTTCTTCTTTTAAGAAGCAACTTAAGCATCATATTCTCTATGAAATATTTCCTAGATCTTCAGCTGTTAGTGTTCTCCCTTCCTACTTTGTTTATATTTGTTCACTTTATATTTATGTTTCATAACTTTATATATGTGTAACATATATACACTGATAAGGGTTGATGTGAACATATATATATATATATATATATATATATATATATATATATATATATATATATATATATAT
>NW_027185697.1:14836790-14840935 GCF_028583685.1 Petaurus breviceps papuanus | reverse complement strand
TATATATATATATATATATATATATATATATATATATATATATATATTCTTCCCAATTACAACAAACACTCATCATGAATAGGGATTGTTTTATCTGTTGTACTTGTATCGCTAGCACCTAGAATAGTCCCCAGCACACAGTAGTTACTTAATAAATACATCCTTGACTTACACACACTTCCTGGGGGTCATATGGTGTGGCAGGGTGTACTGCCTCGGTCTCTCCATTAGCTCAGGATCTCACCTCGCATCTTTCTTAGTAGATGATCCTTCTCAGTCCTTGAGCATTAAGTGAATCAAGCACTGATTTCCCTCCTACTTCCATGTGGGTGATGTTCTTGGAGTGAGCTAGAAAGAGGGATTTGGAGGTAAAGGGCCTGATTCAAACCCAAGATCTCTGACTCACCATTTTAAAATCATTTGTAGCTCCTTTCATGTCCCTAGGCTTCAATTTTTGCATCTGAAAAATGAGTAGGTTAAGTCAGAAGAAAAGCCCCTTCTACCTCTAGATCTATAATCCTCTGATTAAAAAGTGTTCTCTGAGCATTCATCTCATCCGGGAATTGCAATGGATTTTTTTTTCTTGAAAACCAATTCTGGGTTGTGGCAGCTCAGATTTGTTTGAGAGAATTGATTGGGAAAATTTCAGTGTGAGTATTTACACTTGAGAGCTTAAGGAAGACGACAAATAAGGGACTGATTTAGTGTTCTGTTGTTTGTTTAGACTTAAGAAATTGATGAAGAAAAGTATAATAATGTAGATTAATCTTGAAATTAAGTCATACATTTTTTTCCTTTTTTTACAAGCATGCCCCTATTCCATTTTCTGGGATTCCAGGAAATAAAGTAGACTCTGGAGGTTTTTGAGAAATCATGGCACACTTGAGTGGGACTCTTTCTTTTTCCATCAGAATTACAAAAATTTAAGGCTAAAATGAACTTAAGAGTAACATAGTCTAATAATCTAAAAAGCTTCCCAAAATGAGAAAACTGAGTCCCATGGAAGGTACAAAATCTTAACATTTAGGATTTGGAAAAAAACTTTCCAAGTCATTAAGGCCCAATTCAAACCTGACAATATATCTCCTCTCAAAAGCATACCTAAAAAATGATTATCCAAACTGAGAAGTAAGAGGGGACTCAGTACTCTCTGATATGCCAGAAGCCAAAGGTCACCTCCCCCCAACATAGTTTTTGTTTGTTTGTTTCACAGAATAGCCCTTCTCAAGTGGATAAAAAACAAGTTCCCTCACTCTCCCAGACTGAACATCTCCATTTCTCTCAACACATCCTCATATAGGAAAAAATAATTCAAAATCATTTATCATGCTAGTGACCCTTTTCTGGTTGCTCTCCATTTTGTGAATGACCCTCCTAAAAGGCAATATCTAGAATTTAACACAATATTTCCTATGAGACCTGACCAAAAAGAATAAAATGGGTGATCAACTATACCATCCTAGACACAAAACACTCCTTTTCATAGAGCCTAAGATAAAATTTAGGGCAGTGAATAGTGAAGTGGATGGAGTACCAGACCTGGAGTAAGGATGACCTAAGTTCAAATTTGACCTCACACATTTAATAACTTTGTGACCCTGTTTGCCTCAGTTCCTCTTCTATAAAATGGACTGGAAAAGGAACTGGAAAAACACTCCATTATCTCTGCCAATTAAACCCGAAATGGGATCATGAAGGGTTGGACACAACTGGAATGAAGAAACAAAAACAACAAAGAAAGATGACATTAGCTTTTTTCTTTTGGCTGCCTTATTATATTTATAATTTATATTGAGCTTGCTGTCCACTAAAACCCCTAGATCTTTCTCAGATGAACTTCTGTCTAGTTATGCCTCAGCCATTTTACACATGTGAAATTAAGTTTTTTCATTTGAATATTACTCATTTATCTCTATTAAATGTCATCTCACTACATTTCTACCAATGGTCTTTCCATTCATTCAAGAATTGTTTAGATCCTGGATCTTTCATCCAATGTGCTAGCTTTCCCACTGAGCTTTCTATTATTTACTCATTTGAGCAGTATCTTATCTAAGTCTTTTTCTAAGACACTGATAAAAATATCATTTTCTCATTGCCCAGGTGTTCTAGCAATGATGTTAAACTCAAATATAAGATGAATGAAAAGTCCAAGAGACAGAGTTTCTGGGTAATTAATAATCGCTTTATCAATTAGCCTAGCTGATAATCAATTGATGGTCAGTGGTTTCTCTTGGTAAGCAAAAACAAAACAACAAAGGTCATTGAATGCTTTGGAGAAAGGGGTACCCCTGACAGGTGAAAATCAATCCTGACTAGTGGATGATTAATGAGGGGGTGGGCTTTCAAATGAGGAGGTAGATTGAAAGTCTTCTGTTTCTCCTGCCAATACCAACATAATTTTTCATTTCCCCCCAAAGGTATGCTCATGTTTGCAAATGAGATAGAACCCCACCTTTTCAGTGTTTCTATGAAAGTGACCCTACATAAAATTAGCTCAGATACTACTTTTGATATGAAAACCCCACTCACAAATAGCGACCTCCTCTCAAACTGTCTTCCATCTCCTCTCTTTACATTTCTCTTGTTTACAACTATATATGTTCTCAACTCCACTCTTAGTCTGGCACTGTAATAAGTGCTTAATAGATTGCTGATTGATTGTGTGATGATTGATGAAAGTATTCCATGTCTGAATTTGCATTCTTCTTTTGGCTTTTCCATTAATTTGCTCTGTGACCTTAGGCAATCATTTAACATCTATGGGCTTCCATTAAATCATCTGTAAAATGAAGCTTTATCCTGATTTCCTTAAAGGGTTTTCATGAGGATTAAAGGACAAAATGGATACAAAGTCGTTTTGAAAAGTATAAAATACTCCAAGGCCCTACACAAATAAGTTTGTTATTTTCTCACTATTTGCAGTTTCTGTCTTTGTCCACATACACATAGCTCTGAGATTTGTGAAGCCCTTTCCTGATTTGAGCCACGCAACAACCCTCGACCTAAAGACTGTAGACATTATTGTCCTGTTTTACATAGACAGTATTTGAGGGTCAGAAAAATCAGTAACTGATATAAGATCAAAGATGGTAAGCATAATGGGTGGAATTTGAACCGAAGTGTTCCTGACTCCAATTCTAGCACCCTATCCATTGTTCCATGAAGCTTCATCTTTAAAACTTCATTAAATCAAGAATGATTTGGGGCGAGCTGGGGTTTGATCATCCATGAGGACCTTTCTCCTAAGAAGAGACATTATCTTTACTCCTGAAGCCCTTGCCTTGGCAAATAGTTGGTCATGATGCATATCATTCAGACAAAAGCCAAGATTGCCTTAAAAATGACAAGAAGAGGCTTGGGGCAGCCAGGTAGCACAGCGAGTAACAGCACCGGCTCCAATGTTGGGATGACCTGGGGATCGAATCCAGGCTCAGACAGTTAGCACCAACCCAGAAACACCTGGCTGTGTAACCTTGAGCAAATTACTTAACCCCAATTGCTTAGGGGCGGCCAAGAGGCTCAGCGAGTAAGAGCACCAGCCCCAGTGTTGGGATGACCTGGGGATGGAATCTGGGCTCAGATACTCAGCACCACACCCAGAAACACCTGGCCGTGTAACCTTGAGCAAATTACTTAACCCCGATTGCTTTAAAAAAATGACAAGAAGGGTTGGTTGTCATCCATTCCACAGCTGAGTAGCTTTTCAAGAGGCCATCTGACCATTGCAGTTACATCATATTCCTATCGGGACAAAGTAGAAACATGTGACTTAGGCCTTGAAGTGGAGTAAAGGAGCACATAGACAACCCCATACTCAGAATACCTGCCCCCAAATTGAAAAGGACCCACTGAGGTCAGTCTTATTGAACACTCATACAGAGTCAATGTATTCATGTGGCATGGCTACTTCTCTGTTTAACACCTACATGGGACAATTGATAATCTCACTTTCCTTGCATTCATTCAGCAAGAATTTATTAAAGCCCTACAATGTAGCAGTCACTCTGCTAGATACTGGGGGCACAAATACTAAAATAAAATAGTCCCTATCCTCAAGGACTTTACATTCTCCTACACTGTGTTGGCAGGAATATCATAGATAGATAGATAGATAGATAGATAGATAGATAGATAGATAGATA
>NW_027185697.1:14825375-14836780 GCF_028583685.1 Petaurus breviceps papuanus | reverse complement strand
ATAGATAGATAGATAGATAGATAGATAGATAGATAGATAGATAGATAGATAGATAGATAGATAGATAGATAGATGATAGATAGACAGATAGACAGACAGATATATACATGTAGATCTATATATCTCTCTATATGTGTGTATATATGCACGTATGTGTATATATATATATATATGTGTGTGTGTGTGTATCTATAATATATGCACACTCTATCTATCAATCCACACACACACACACATAATGAAATATATCCAAAATATTTCAAAATTATTTGGGAGATCACTAGAATGTGAGGGGATCAGTAATGGCCTGATGGAGGTGCTTGAACTGAGCTTTAAGATAAATTAGGAACTCAAAAAGGAAGAAATAAAGAAAGGGTGTGTTACAGAATTCCATAGTAAGAAAGACCATCTTGCCTAATATGTACATTCTTCTCTGGGCCACCATTACCCAATAGTAAAAGGCATATGTTGTCCTCAAAGTCTAAGATCTCTCCCTGCTCTGATCTGCAGAGGAACAATGTGAGAGAGGGAGTGGAATAAAGCAAACATGATCCTGATACCTAAACATAGAAGAGATAAAGCAGAGAAAGAAAACTGTGGACTAGCAATTTGAATAAATATTAGTGTAACACTATTGCATACAATATTAGCAAAAAGGTTCCATCCCATCAAAATAGCTCAGAGGTAAATATCATATCTCTTTACTCTGAATCTCTTGAAATTTACATTTATTTAATTTAAGGTGAATTCCATACTTTGAGTCCAACTCTCTATCAGAAATTCAATGAGGAAATTATTACTTATCAACACCCCTATGCTCTCCTCCTTCAAGTTTTCCATCATTTGCAAAACAGTTCCTTCCCACTAGTGAAAATTAAAATGAGAATGGAACCCCAACCCACTCCCATGACTTGCTCCTCATGAAATTATCATTAGAACAAATTAAGAAATAGTTTTTGGTTCTGCTCTTTGCAGAAAACTTTCAACAAATGTCTACATAAAAGAGGTACCCCATTTTTATGATCTTTGGTAGAAGGGTTTTCAGAGTTGCTGAATCCATCCCCATGAGAAAATAAGTCCTAGAGGAGCTGGGATTGACCCAGGGACATATGGACAGTAAATATCTGAAGCATAATTTGAAATTGATTTCCTGATTCCAGGTCTCCTGTTTCACCCATTATACCATAATACCTCTCCATATCATATTTTTGTTCTTGGCTTATGATCTGTTTCCATAACTCCTCATCTATTTTCTGTTCCACACTCTATCTTCTATAAGAAGCTTTTCTCAGTACCCCACCACACACACATATCCCTAATGCTAATGCCTTCCCTCTGTGGCTATCTCCAATTTATTCCATATGTATCTTGCTTATATATAACTATTTGCATTTTGTCCCCTGCCCCTTCCTATTACACTATGAGTTCCTTGAAAGTAGGCATTTTTTTCTTTTCTTCTTTCTATTCCTAGTGCTTAGCACAGTGTCTGACACAATGTAGGTGCTTCATAAAATGTTTCTTGACTTATCACTATTAAATGTTAATTTATTTGATTTGGTTCAAGATTCTAGTCTGTTGTAATCTTACTGGAGATCTTATATAGTACTTTAAAATTTCCAAAGCACTTATTAGGCAGATAAGTGTTGAGTGAATGATGAAGAAATGAAGAAAAGAGAAGTCAAGGTATGTCTCATGACAAAATTCAGATCTTATACAGTTTAAGTCATTTTCAGTACCTTAAAATAAATAGTTCTACAAATACCTACAATTACAACAAAGGTGAAACTGAATATGTGTATAATATAACCATAAAAGATTCCATGTATCCCAAACCATCGCCCCTCCATTTAAGAAAAATTAAGTTCTTCTTCCAGAGAGCTCCATTGTAGTTGTGGCAGGAAATGAGAAAAGAATCCACTGTATTTACACATTTCATCTTAAGTATTCAGTTCCTATCACCCAAACTGTTATCAGATGACACTTCCAGAAAGAAGAATGTGTAACCACATCTTTGTGGTTTCATGCTTGTTATAGAACTATCACGTAAGATTTCCATGAGGAGCTCCATGTGGAACAATCAATCACGTTGTGGATATAATTCTTGCCCCAAAGATATATAACTTCAGAATCCCAGTTCTGGAAGTGTACTCAGAGACCATCTAGTCCAACTTATTCCTACCCAAGATCCTTTCCCCAATATCTATCAAAGAAGGAGTCATCCAACTTTTCCTTGTAGAACTCCAGTAGGGCTGAAATTCCTATTATAGCCTGTTATCATTATTTGAGAAGTTTTGCTTACATTGACCCCAAATCTTCCTCTCTGCCTTCTATCCAGTGTTCCTACTCTTGCCATCACCACCAGCACCACCGTCATCGTTGTGAATAAACATTAAGTGCCAACTATATTCTAGGCAATTTCTCTGCCCTCAAGGAGCTCATAATCTATTGAGAAAAAAAAATGCCAGTCAATCTATAAGTATTTACTAAGTACCTATGATAGTTATCCCTTCTGCATATTAGGGTTTAGGAGCATGGCACAATCTGGATAATCTGCAAAAAATTGTTGTCCCTCCGTTAATACTAGAGAAAGCCTGAACTATCATGGTATTAAAAGACAAACTATGTAGATATTATGGAATACTCTGCATAAATTTTATGCATTTTTTAGTTTCTAAACTTTTTCTGTGTCCTCTGCTGGCCTTCATGCATTATCCAAGGCTTCCACAAAACTCCTCCCAATGTATATATGTATTTTATGCTGACCCACAGCATATCAAAAACATGATGATGAAAGTCATGAAGTAGGAGAGATACTGTGTATGTCAAGCACTGTGCTAAACCTGAGGATACAAGGAAAATGATAGTTCCTATCCTTGAAAAGCTCATATCTAATGGATTACTTTCAATAGTCTCAAATAACTAGGTACATAGAAGATTTATACAATAGAAATTTGAGGCAAACTGGTGGAATGCAGGAGGGAGAGGGGCAGGAAAAATATTAGATCCTGAACAGCCCCAATGCACAGGCAAGAGGAAACCAATTGAAGAATAGTGACATTGTCACACCTGGATACTAAGAAAGAAGGGCTTACAAAGCAATTTAGTTTACAAAGTGCTTCACCCTCACAATTCTAAAATGTTGAAGTTAAGTCTTACTTTCTTTTTTCTTCAAAGAGCAAAAACACTGCAAAAAAGTAAAGAAAAGAAAAATTATAGCAAATTTGTTGTAATTTGGGGGGAAAGTTTTTTTTCCTATGACAATGGCTTCTGCAACTCTGGGGAAAATGTCCCCTTGAAATTGTATTTCTTTCTATTTGTGTTTTATAATGGTGGGTTTGGGACTGTATAACTAAATAATAACAGTGGGAACAAAGTTAAGGACCTTTTATGAGCCTGGAGAGTTGGAATGAAAAGCACCAATTATGTAATTTCTTAAGTTACTTTTTTTTTTAATTAAAGACTATTCTATTAAACAACTAAGTCATGCCTTCATTACAAACTTATAAAGCCACTTGATGATTCAAACTCAAGTATCTTGACTCTATGACTCTGGCCTCAAGTGAGGGACTGGGGCTAACATTTCTCTTCTGTTTATATGAGTTCACTGTCTCAGATCCCAAATGTCTCCTTTCTGAAAGACCTTTCCCCTGCTCCACACACAAAACCACATACCATTCCATCTTCCAGCCTCCAGGCATCCCCCTGCTTCTGGAACTTCTTGACAAACAGGACCTGGTTATAATTCTTAACTCAGTCAATAAAAAGCATTCTCCTCCAGCACATCTCAATAACCTTTGTGGTTCCCACTCCAGCCCCAGATACTTCCTACCTACTTCGCGGTAGAATGGCAACTCCTCAGAGATAGGGCCCATGTGTCCCCTGTACATACCACTGTTCCTGCCACATACTAGGCGGCTTCATAAATCCTTGCTGAACTAAATTGCTCTCTAGTGAAAATAGAAGTTTCCCAAGGAACTAGAAATGGAGACACAGCATCATCATGAGGGCCAGTTCTCAGTGAGCACAGGGTGGAAGGAGCAGAAGAGGAAGAGGTCTCAATGAAAGGGAAGTCTGCACATTATAGAGAAGTCTTTCCAGATGGCACAGTGGAAGAGGAAGCAAGATCTTGAGTGGGTCTTTTTGAGGAGAAGGAAAGGGATTGGGTGGATGGGGATGAGAGAGTGGGAAGTAGAAGTTTGAGGGTAAGAGGAAATTGGAGTGTACTAACCCTTGACGAATGAGTCCGTGCAGAGGAGGTCAGTGGGGGAAAGAAGGTGAATCAATTTTTCGAAAGATTTACCAGGTAATATTCATTGATGGTTCTGCCTCAGAGTTCCTTTTAGTCATTCAGTCACCAAGTAAGTAAGTGCCTATTAGGAGCCAAGCACTGGAGACACAAATACAATGAATGAAACCATTCCTCCATGAAAGGAGGCCACATTGGAAGGATTTACATTCCATCATGAACTGTGAGGCAGGCAGTGACAGCATTATTATCCCTATTTTACAGATGAGAAAATTGAGGCTCTGAAAGAAAAAGTGATTTGCCTATGGTCAGTCAGCTACTAGAAGCAAAGTTGTTTCTGAGAATTGTGTTAAGATTAGTAACAACTGGAACTGTTGAACTCTTTTTACGGTAATGAATAATGAGGAACAAAGTTTGAATCCATTGATTAGAGGATAATTAAACATATCGTGGTCTATCAATATATTGGAACATTATTGTCATAAGAAATAATTAACAAAGAATACAGAAAAGTATGAGAAGACTTCCATGAATTGATGCGATGTGAAGCAAACAGAATCAGGAAAACACCACACATAATGACTATAAGGTAAGTTGTCACAAAGCCCTTATTAAGTCTTTACTGTGTTCCAGGCACTATAAAATAGTAAGAACAAAAACAAACTGAATTATTATGATCAGATTTATCCCCAAATAAAAGATAAGTAAAAAGACTAAGTGTCTGCATTGTTGGTGTGGGGGTCTGTGGGTGTGGAACACTCCATATACTGTCAGACTCAGTTCATTTGTTCCTTGAACTGCCTTTTATTTTCCCTTTTCTCCTTTTTTTAAAAAAAATTCTTTATTACAAAGGCGGGCTCTGGGGAAGGATATTAGGAAATGAAGATAATGAAAAAATTGTATCAATACTGATTTTTAAAACATAGATATGAATATCATATTACTATAAGTCAAGGTACAGACATCAAGAGGGAACCCATTGAGCTCTGGCATTAACAGCTGACTCTCCAAGCATGCACATTCTCCCATGGTTATTGTGAGAATCCAGTAAGACAACATATGCCAAGTGCTTTGCTACCCTTAAGGTAACATACTATAATTTTGAAGTTTTGTTCCCTGTTATTCTGACTTAGTTTTTCATTCAATTGTCAAGCTGAAAAGGTCTTTGGAAGTCCTTCCATAACATCATAAAGTATTAGAGGTCAAAAGGAACTAACAATTGTCTGGTGGAATTTCACAGATGAGTAAATCAGGGGCCAGAGAGCAGCTGGTTCTAGTGTCAGTACTTCCCTTTATTGCAGAACAATAAACCAAGCCAGCTCAGCTTCATGCTTAGGAGGAAGTATTAGGGACCTTAGAGGTAATCAAGCCATCATGTTCCCCAAGCTTGGTCACGCTCCCATCTGACCACTTTGAAATCGTGACCTGAATCCCATGGGGAAAGTTCCCTCCATGCGTCTGAGTCAAGCTCAGAGGTGCAAGTTCATTCTGCAAGGTGTGCTGTGAGGGTGACATGTGAGGCAGCTCCCCAGAGGGTGAGACGTTGACAGGGAGAAGGAATTGAAGAGCCAAACAGTCCATCCCCTTCTATCGAAAAAGACAAAGGAACAGCTTAGTATGAGAGGTGGGGAATGAATGGCCACAGAGCCCAACTAAAATGCAGGACTCAAAAGACACCAAGTACCAAGGGTCAGTCTGAAAGAAAACTTTTCAGCTGCATAATTGGACAGTGAATGCAGAGGGATTAGGAAAGCTTCCAAAGGACTTGGATTTCTCACTAGAGCCCTGTGTCTCTAAATTACCAACAATATGGAGGCCAGATTCCTTAGGGAGTATAGAGGGGCAGAGTGGTCAAAGTGCTGAATCTGGAATTGGGATTATAGAGTTAGAGTTAAACAGTACTTTAGAGGTTATATGGTCCACTGATCTCATTTTACAGAGAAGGAAACTGAGGTTCAGAGAAAAATAACTTGTCTAAAGTCAGCAAATAATGTAGCCCAGATTTGAATCAAGGTCTTCTGACTCCAAAATCAACATCCTTGTCATTTTATCATGCTGCCTTTAAACTGGGTTCCAATTCTGCCTCTTTCACATCCTACCCATGTGATCTTGGGTTAGTCACCTTACCTCCGTAGCCTCCAATTCCCTCTGGAAAGTGAAAGAGGGAGACTAAAAGGCATCCAAAAGTATTTTCCAGGTCTTATTTGATGAGCTTGGATCATCTCTGAGACTAACTTTCCTGATATTTTAAATGGAAATAATGATATCTACAGTAACTGCCTCTCAAGGCTAACAGGATTGATCTGAAGCACTTTACAAACCACAGGGCTCATGCCAGCTAATATTAACCTGTCATGCAGACAGTTTAGTATAGAGAAGAAAGATAAGGGTCAGAAAGACAGAGGTTCTACGCCTGCCCCTGACACACACTGCTGGACACCACTAATTCTCTCAGAAGGCCCAGACAACTACTTTAAGAGTGGTTCGGGGGCTTAACCTGCATTTAAGGAGGGAGTCTCCTCATCTGGCATTCCCTGGCCTATGCTAATGACATGGGCAGGAAGTCTCACCTTCCTGACCTCAAATCTGGCCTCAGACATTTCCTAGCAGTGAGTGTCATCCTGGGAAAATCACTTCACCCTGTTGGCCTCAGTTTCCTCATCTGTAAAATGAGCTGATGAAGGGAATGGCAAACCACTCCAGGATCTTTGCCAAGAAAACACCCCAAACTGGGGTCATGAAGAGTTGGGCATGACCAAAATGACTGAACAACAACTAATACAAATGACATTGAAGGCTAGATATAGGGCCTATGTATACCCTAGATATAGGGTATGATCCCATGAGCTTTGTCTAATTAATGCCCTTGCCTGAAATGTTCTCTTCCTTCCTCTCCACCTGTTCCAAAACTGCCCTGCAAGGCCTTGCTTAAGTCCCACTAAGTCTTAGATCCTGCCAGTGTCCTCTCAGGAGCTGCCCCATTCACTGGTGTTATTCATGCATCTGCTAGGAACAAAGAGCATTCCCTCTAAAGGCACTCAGCACAGAGCTGGGGGACTTCCAGCTGCCTCAGTGGCGGTGGCAGTCAGAGAGAAAGCTAAGATATTATCTCAGCTGTGGGTCTCCAAGTTTCATACCCGGTTAACTTATCTGGGTGCCCAGGTGCTCATGACTACGGCCTGCTGAAGCTCCACATCCCTGGGAGGGATCACTCTGAAAAGGCTGAATGCTTCTGTGGGAGGGGAGAGGGCATGAGAAAGGAGTGAACTGGACAGGGCAGGCCAGGGAGATCCCCAAGGAGATGGAGTGACTGGCCTTAATGCTATGTCAGGAAACTGATAGGTATAGAAGCAAAATTGTCCAAAGTCACATGGGAAGTAGGGGTCAAAGCTGGGATTTGAACCCTGGTCCTTTGAGTTCAGAGCCTGGGCTCTTCCCATTCTTCCCCGTTGCCTTCCTAGTTTACTGCTTTCTAAAATAAATAGCAACAAAGTGTTGACTCTATACTAGATGATTTCCTAAGTGCTGGGACTGAAAATAAAATGCAACAAGCCCTGCCCTCAAGGACTTGTATTCTACTGGGAGATGTTACATGCTGACTGATAAGTAACTAAAACAGTGTTAGGGGTGGGGGAAGGCTGGAGCCTATTGTGAAGTATTAGCCTGTGGAGGAGAATGAATCTGTGCTTTCTCTCGGAAGAAAGAGGGAATCACTGAGGTTTCTTGAGCAGGGGCGTGTCATGGTGAACACACAATGAAACATCTGGGTCTTCACACCATTTCTTGCCTTGTGTCGTTGTTGAGTTGTTTCAGTCAGGCTGATTCTCTGTGACCCCACTTGGGGTTTTCTTGGCTAAGATACTGGGGTGGTTTACCATGTCCTTCTCCAGCTCATTTTGCAAATGAGGAAACCAAGGCAAACAGGGCTAAGTGACATGTCCAGGGTCACACAGCTCGGAAACATCTGAAACCAGATTTGAACTCAGGTCAGCTCAGAGTTCGCTGCACCACCTAGATAAACTTAAGACATCTCTTCTGCAGACAAAGAGGCCCCAGTTCCTGTAAATGATCCTCATACTACAGTACCTTCTCTGGTACTACAGTACCAGAGTGCCTAGGACAGCAGAGCTTCACATATTTAGAGCTGGGCTGGTTTACTTCATCCAAACTGGAGAGGAGGCTGTAAGGAGTGAACAGAGTCCTGGTGTTAGAATCATGAATATCTGGCCTCCTTTGAATTCCACCTTCAGCACTTACTAACTGTGTGAACCTGGACAAGTGATTTCATCCCTCTAGGACTCAGTTTTCTTATCTGTAAAATGGGGACAAAATAGTCACTCCTTTGAAGAACTTTGCTGAGGAGCAACGATATTTGTGACGTCTTTTGCAAATCTTAAAATACTCTTGGACTTACAGTATGACTTTGATCAGTCACCTCATCTCTCTAGGACTCAGTTTCCCCATCTGTGAATGGGGAGACTTCCTGCCAGGAGTATTGTGAGGAACAAATGAGATAACACAGCAGTTCTGTCCCCATAGAAGACTGGGGAGACCAATGAGAGAAGGGGCATGCCAGGTCTTGGTGAAACTCTGAAGCCTTATTATTATTAGAGTCTCACATTATTATTCGAGGCTGACAAAGGACTTCTGTTTTTATCATGGAGGGGGAGCTCACCTCTTCCAAGAACATCCAGGATATGAGCTGCCACTAGCCACACGGTCCTCCCGTCGGTACATCAAACAAGGCAATAAGCTAAAGAAAACAGCCCCAGTCCTTGGGGCTGTGGCAAGCAAAGGTAATATCCTGAGAGTGCCGATGATGCCACACTTTGGATGGCACCTTCAATCCAATAAGGGTGGCCTCCTCCAGCTGGCGGGTGGGTCAGAGAGAGGAAGAAAGGGGACCGGATGGGAGAGCTTACCACCAGCAGGCCCCTTACTCAGTTCCCAACATCCCTCCCTGTTCTGGATGCTTCTAACATAAGCCAAAGTAAGACCGGAGCTGTCCCTTCACCCACAGAGTGGCACAGATGGTGTCAGCCACCCTTTACATGGTCTGGCCCACACTCATGGAAGGAGAATTAAAAAAAAAACGGCCAAATCTCAGCTTCTGCCACATCCTTGGACATTATGGGAAGTCCATCCGGCCTCCTGAGGTGCCCCTCACCCACAAGCCTCCTCAGTCAATTTCACACAGGTGGCAGCTTCAGAAATGAAGCTGTTTGAAAACCTAGCCAACCAATCTCAGAGCTAGATCCGGGACCTTGGAGCCAAAGTCAAGTCAAGAAACAGCCCAATTAATGCTCTGAGCCAGCTTCTTCGTCTCACTCCCCTTGTGACCGCTGTGGGTGACTCACAGGGCCTCTATCTGCCCTGGGCAAATACACGAACACTGATTACTGAAAATCCCTGTGGTGGACACAGTGGGGAAGGCAGGGTCATTGATCTTTTGTATGTGTCTAGCTCTTGGGTCAAAGCCATTTTATTCCTTCTCAATTTCTTCCCATCTAGAAACCAAATTCTCATCAAATCCCACTGGTTCATCCAGAACCCAGTCCCAATCACCATCCTCAACTTCCTTGCCTTGTTCTTATACAATCCAATATAACCCTTTCTCTCAAGATACAGCTGGGAGATGTTTTAAATTGCAAGCTCCTTGAGGGCAGGGACTGGCTTTCTTTTTTGTGAATTATATCCCTATCTCTTAGTACAACATCTGCCACGTAGGAGACATAATTAAACATTAATAAACATTTAATGGATTGGGTTTATTGGATTATCCAAAGAACTGTAATAATACTTCACATTTATATTCTGCTATAGAGGAACCATGGAATTGGGAAAGTAATGGACTTAGTATCAGTGAAACCTGCATTCAAATCCCCCATATGACTCTTATACCATGTGTACTCTTGAGCGAGCCCCAGGAAGCATACTGAGGTTCAATGTCCTCTCAGGAAAATGAGGGAGCTTGCATTGGATGGGCTCTGAGGTTTCTTGTAGTTCCGTTTCCACAGTCCTCTGCTCCTAGACACCTGAGACAACTCCTTGGGATATATTGTTTCAGGCATTATGGGTTTGAGATCTCCTCCAATGCAGAGAATTCCCACAATGGATGAATTCTGCTCAGGGGACTAGTGAAACTTGTTATATACACATATGGGCTTTAAAAGTTTGTAAGGTAATTTCTTTACAAGAAACTCTTTGGTAAAGGGAGGTGGGACAAATATTACCTGCATTTTATAGCAAAAGAAAAATCCCTTTACTGCCAAAGAGATGAAGGGATGTGAAAGAGGTCACACTGTCAGTATAAAGCCTTCATTCCAGCTCATGGCTTTGGTATTTCCTTACTCCATGCAGTTTCAAGCCATAGTCAAAGTAGGAGATTCCAGAACGAACAGAGCACTGGGATGGGTCTGCCGGAGAATTTCAGAGACAGGAAGTGATATGGCCAATAGGGGGACAAATGGATGGTGTGGCTTCCACTTTCTGTGGTGATGGAGGTAGAGGGAGGGACAGAAAAAAGTCAGAGGCAGGGAAAAAAGTAAGGGTGATTTCAGATAAATGACACAACCTACTAGGCCTAAATGACTGATCACAATATCCTCTAAAGTCCCAGAATTCTGCCATAATTTCTGAGTCTGTAAGTTAATGAATTCTCATGAAGGTGGTCTACATCCCAAGAAGGATGTCAAAAGACATTGCTAACAATAACAACAACAAGCGTTTACATGGCATTTTAAGGTTTACAAAGCAGTAACCCTCACAACAACCCCTGGAGATAGGTGCTATAATTATTCCCATTTTACAGATGAGGAAATGAGTCTGGAAAAGATGCCGTGATTTTTCCAGAGTCACACAGATAGTACGTAAGACTGCATCTGAACTCAGGTCTTCCTGATTCTTAACCCAGTACCCCATATATGGAACCACCTAGCTAATTAGATATTATTCTAATTAAATAGATTTTTTTTAAGAAGATAGAGTTCTGAATTTAGAGCCAGGAAGACCCATGTTTGAATGTTCCCATACATAATTAATGCTGTGCAATTCTGGGAAGACTTAACTTTTTTTTTTTTTTTTGCAGGGCATTTGGGGTTAAGTAACTTGCCCACAGCTAGTTTTGTGTGTGTGTGTATGTGTGTGTGTGTGTGTGTGT
>NW_027185697.1:14778645-14825275 GCF_028583685.1 Petaurus breviceps papuanus | reverse complement strand
TGTGTGTGTGTGTGTGTGTGTGTGTGTGTGTGTGTGTGTGTTAAGTGTCTGAGCCTGGATCTGAGCTCAGGTCCTCCTGGCTCTAGGGCCAGCACTCTACTCACTGTGCCACCTAGCTGCCCCCAAGACTTAACATTTCTGGGGCTCAGTTTCTTTCACTTTAAAAACAAAGGAATTGGACTTGATTTCTCAGGAAAAATTCAGTTCTAAGTCTACAATCTTATCCTTCTTTTCTCTGGGCCTCAGTTTCCTCCTCTGTAAAATGAGGGGCTTAGCCTCAGTGACTTCTGTGGTTCCCCCCAGCTCTTAATCTATGATCTTCTGACTCCTAAGACTTTTAGTGCAATGAGAGCTCACCCAAGATGGAATGGAAATCCTTGGAAGGGAAGGGAGCTCCATCTCTATGGGGGTTTTCAGGTAAAAGCTAGCTGACCCACTTCTTGGAAAGGATATTCTTTAGGCATGAGTTGGCCTAGATGACTTCTGATTCTCCTGCCATGGGAAGACTCTGGAATTCTCTATGCCTAAAAATCTCCCTCTTTTATTGTCTTATAGCATAATCCCTTCAGGACTCTTCTTTTGCATTTTCCATATTCCTTTCTTACTATGGATGTTTCTGTGCTTATCCTTTCCCTGGAAAGTTGTGAGTTTCTGGAGAATGAAATGGTTTCCTTACATTTGTTATACTCATAGACTAGGACAGGTCTTTGAACACAGCAGACTTTTAATCCAATAAATGTTTACTGGCAGCGTATACTCTTATACTTGATTGATATGTTGGTTAATTTTGCTTTTTCTCTCCTATTTATAATGATGATAATATTGGTGGTGATGATGATGGTGGTGATGATTGTCATGGTTAAGGTCATGGTCATGGTCATGGTCATGGTGTTGATGATAATAGTAGCTAGCTGGTTTAGCAGTTAGAATGTTGGAACTGAGATCCAGAAAACCAAAGTCCAAATCCTGCCTTGGATACTTACTAGGGGTCATGAAGAGGCAGGCATCCTTGAAAAAGTACAAACAACAGAAGATATGTCTGTGTAGAGGTCACTTAATCTTTTGTTCTCTGTTTTCTTTTCTGGAAAATCGAAATAATAATAACTAGGCAAGTAAAAATATTGCCTAAGTGTTCATTATGTCTTTAGCACCATGTAAAGCACTAGGGATATAAAAGTAAGCAAAAAGAAAAGCAGTTTCTGCCCTTGGGGTGTCAAGCTTTGAAAAGGGGAAAACGACACCCAGAATGGAGATGGAGCAGAGCTGAAGGTACCCTCCATGGGGAAATAGTGTTGAAGAATGGCTGATCTGGGCTCCCCTAAGAAGCAAAGGCCCAGGAGGAAGTCACCAATATGAGGAGGGAAAAGCAGGTTACCTTAGCAGAGGGATGTTCCAGGGTGAGAGGACTGCAGAGAGTGATAGATGCCCAGGATGAAGAGGCGGAGAAAAGATGCAGCAGAAGACTGTAGTGGAGTCATGGTGCGGAAGTCCAGAAAGTCTGGGTAATGTCAAAGCAACAAAAAGAGCAAATATTTAAATTTTATATTAAATTAAATTAACCTATGACCTTCCCTACAACCTTGGGGTACCTCTAGGTAATTCAATACATATGATTTAAAGCTCATTGGATTACCAACCAACCTCCATGTTGCATAATTTCCATTCACTTTCTCTGAGTATCTTGACACAAACAAATGCAGAAACTGTTCCATTTATGTTCAGTTCATTGATTCTCTGTCCTACTGCTGTATCCTCTCCAAACTGGACCAATAAAGACTGTTCCTGAGTCTAGGACCCTGAGCTCTATGCTCTCTTGGACCGTGTTTCTCGATCTTTATTGTCTTTTCCATCCCCCCACCCTCTGAATTTTTTCCAATTCCTGCTCTGGTAACAGGAATCAAATATATGTATCTATATGTGTTTTGTGTATGTGTACATGTATATAGGCATTTACATATATGTATGTGTACCTATACATACATACATACACGTGTGTGTAATATGTATGTGTGTATAGGAAAGGATGTGTCAGTAGATTCCCCTATTATTCGTTCTTGTGATTTACCAAACAATAAGTCCACTCCCTGACCAGTTCCAATAATCTTTCCATATGTTGTCTTTCCCTATAAGATTCTAACTTCCTTGAGTTTGGGATTCTCTTGGTTTTTTTTTTTCATATGTATCCTTTATACCTAGAATAATGTCTGATTGTAGACACTTAAAAATAATTTTTCATTCAATCAATAAATTAAACAAAGCTTTGGAAAGGGCAAACCCACTCACTCCTATCCCATGTATTCATGGATATTTTCCATGTCTTACTCAAATGTACTTTGAGTCATGACACAGAGAACTCAAAACCAGAGACAGAATTTGTCTAACAAATCACTAATGTTAGCCTAGTCATAACTACAACTACTATTTTTTTTTCTGATTAGGTGAATCAATTGAGGGGGTGGAGAACCACAAAGACCTGGGGAAACCATGAACATATAGCTAGAAATGTCATAGATCAAGGGGAGGAAAGACTTACTGGGGAGTTTGATATACAAAGTATGTCATATGGGAACTTCCTATTTGAATTAATGAATACTTTAGGTGTTAGACTCTATTATTTCTATATGACAGAAGATGTGCAAGTGTAGTCAGTACCATCCCTCTAATTTTGTCACCTTAGACCCAAAGTTCCTATCACCCGACCCTAGTTCTGTATGCTTTCAGGCAAATCTGGGGACTGAGAGGGGATAGCCTTGGGGAATAAGTGGGTCCTTTCAATTGTTTTGATTAATCTGTTTCATTTTCCCCTTTCTATCCCCAGCACTTAGCATAGTGCTTGGAACATAGTAGGTGCTTCAAAAAAATGTTCAATTGATTGAACTAGAATAATAAACTAATTTTATAAAAATCAATCAAAAAAGACAAAGAGGGACAGTGGCTTTTTTTTGCATTAGCAACTCTATTTCCAAGATAAAACCAAACAGTTGGAACTTTCCACTGAAACATCAAAAAGAAAATTTGAAACTTTATTTTGTTTTATTTTATTATTTTTCGGGAAGGTTTACAAAGTTGGAAAGAAGTTTTGTGAAGGATCATGTTTCTCTCATTCTTGGCCCTGGGTCCCCAAAGGAAGTGCCCAGATGCTCTGCTAAAAGGCTATGTTCCCCTAGTGGTGCCAATTTTGTTCCAAAGAGGGAGAGATTTCCTAGAACACACTTGGTCATGAGTAAATGTTTCTTTTGATTAACTCCTTTTTATTATTACTACTAATAGCCATGTAATGAAATTACCCGGATCTCAGGAGTGAGCCTTACCTCATAAGATATCTGGCCAAGGTCCCAGAGCTAAACTGTGGGTCTAAATATAGAATATTTCACACACACACACACACATACACAGGATATATGAAACATATGATAGCAATAATGGTTAGAACTGACTCTATCTTGGATCGTTATATAATTAGACAGATTACAGAATTCCTCACTTACATGGCCCCCTTCCCCACCTCCCTCCTTTAGCCTTCTCTGTTTGTACTTATATCCTGCCAGTCTCCTTTCTCCTGCATCTGTGAATCCAACCCCAATCTCCCAAATGGCCACTGCTTTATAATCATGCAGAGTTCATCATAATAATATCATTTATAGAGTATTTCAAGGTTTCCAAAATACTTTACATATATTATCTCATTTGAGCTTTAAAACAGCTCTGGGTGTTAGGTGCTAGTATCATTTGCATTCTATAGATGGTACCACTGAGGCAGACAAAAATTAAGTGATTTGCCAAGGGTTATAGAGATAGTAAGGGTCTGAGGCTGGTTTTGAACTTGGGTCTTCTGACTCCAGGTTTAGGCTTCTATCCATTGCCCCACCTGGCATGTGGTAAGTACTTAAGTAAAAGCTTGTTGATTTTTTAGTCAATCTCAAATATCCTCCTTGTTAAAGGGCCTCAGGGGACATCTCATCATCCAAAACATTTCCAAATGGTCTTTGAAACTTATCTTGAAGACTTCCAAAAAAGAAGAAACCATAAATCCTTCCCTACCCACCACTCAAAGCAGTAACCCACTTAATGAAAGCTTGAATTGTTAAGATGTTTCCTTATACCCAACTAAAAAGTAGTCTCCCTTTTCAACTCTCCTCACTCCATTATTCCTGGTTCTGCTCTCTAGGGCCAACTGACAAAGGTTAACAATCCCTCCTTCATCTGATAACAGTTCTGAAGACAACTAACATGCCTTCTCCCTCCACCACCCCCAACTCTCTTTCTAGGCTAACAATGTCTAGTTCCTAGGACACATCTTTTCTTTCCCCCCCAGCAAAAAAGTGATAGTCAGCACTTGAACCCAGAACCTCTGACCAATGCTCTTTCAGTTACTTTACCAAGTTGATTTTTGCTGGTGTTTAATTAAGATATGACCAGTCCACTTCATAGCTCAATGACTTCTTAGAATTGGGAAAGATGTTTTATCATGGAAACTGTTGTTATTTAGTTTTTTGGGTCCCATCCAATTCTTGATTTGTGACCCCAGTTGGGGTTTTTTGGGCAGAGATACTGGAGTGGCTCTCTATTTCCTTCTCCAGCTTGTTTTGCTAAGGATTAACTGAGGCAAATAGAGCTGAGTGATTTTTCCAGGGTCACAAATATACTAACTATCTAAGGCTGGATTTGAACTCATGAAGATGAGTCTTCCTGATTCCAAACCCAGTGCTGTCTATTCACCGAGCCACCTAGCTGCCTTATACCCCTGATCTCTCAAGAGGACCCTCCTCCCACACCTACCACAAGGAAGTGAATGCTCAAAAGCTTGGCATACTACCTTGAAGAAATTGCCAACCCCCTGTATATGATTTCTGTTCATGTGAGTCAGGGACAGCTAATATTTAATCTCAGAAGAACAAACTGAAATATATGCCCTTGCCATCATTCACAAACCCACAATTATTAGCATTTTGGAATCCTCAGGCAAAACCTCTCTAAAGTCTGGTTAATGAACAAATCAAGATCCATAGAACTATCTAGCAGGAAGGAATCTTAGTGAACACTGAGACCAAACCTTTCAATTTTTTCCAGGTGTTGAAACCGAGGCCCAGAGATGAGAACTTACTTAAGACTGTTTTTAGCAACTTCCCAATCTCCATCTCAAAATTAAGATTCGACACGGTGTAGTGAATGGAGAATAGGCTTTGATCGAGAAGATGTGGGTTTGGGTCCCACTTCAGACACATCCTAGCTGGAGGACCTGGACAAGCCTTTTAACCTCTCAGTGCTAGAGGCTAGATGTGTCAAAGATGCTGTGGGGCCCCCAACATTCCCAAGGGAGGCTGGGTCAGATTAAGCTATAATTGGGAAATATTTACCAAAATAAATTAATAAAAATAAAGATATAAACATATGTGGTTTTCTGAGTCAGTACACAGCCCACACTGATTTTTATATAAGGTTGTTTGTAGGCTCCTGTTTCCATTTGGGATAGACACCACTGCTCTACACAGCTCTAAAACTCGAAGAGAAGATACCAACCAGCATCGGGAGAGGGAGTTAGTTACCTTGTCCAGGAGGGACCTATGCTTGCGACATCAGGGAAGGGACAAAACAATCTAAGCCACATGACTTTTGTGGGTTATGTGAATCCTCCCAAGGCATAGTTGAGGTTATCCTTCAGGTCTTCCAGGGCTGTCTTCACATACGGGCAAATATCCAGAAAATAGGGATTAAGTGTTTTCTTGATCCAGTTGGGACAGATGCCTCCTGCTACTATTTCCTTCATCAGCAGGTGGTAGTCATCCTTCCTGGAGTAATTTCACTGCTTCTCTCTCATCTTTAATGAGTTGCTTAATCGTGCTTAGAGAGAAAATGACTAACTTCTGATAAATACTCTAATAAAGCTTATTCCTTAGGCATTTACAGGAAAGTGACCCACTGAAAATGTATAGCTGAAGCGTTAAGACATTCATTCGTTAGGGACAAAACGCACGTAGTCTGGGATGGGTATTTCATTCGATACTAGAAATACTTATTAAGCAGCTTCACCATTCTTAATTTCTTCCCCATTAAAATGAAAATTCTTTATTCCCCAGCTTCTGTATTAAATACCTTACTCTTCCTTCTCTGTCCTCTCCATCTCCTGGTCTTTCTTTCAAAAGAGATAATTTTGTAAAGTGCTTAGCACAGTCTCTGGGACAATAGTGCTGAATCAAATGCTTGTCCCTGCCCACTTCTCTGTGTCTCTCTTTGCACTGAGTAGGGGAACCTGTGCCATGGCTTGTGTCAAGCAGGCAAGCCTGTATTTCTGCCCCAGCTGAGGGACTGTTAGCTGCTTTCCAAGTGCAGACTCTTCTGGCCCCTGGGTTGCAAGTAAAGGGCTTAGAGAATTCTCTTCATATTCTGGGTTGTTAGGGGGGGGAGGAAGAGTTCCTGAAAGAAACCAAAGAGAGGCTCCAGTGGGAAATAAAGGAGACACTCAGTGGTCATCAGGAAGATGAAGAATAGAAAGGAAATAAGGAAGGCAAAAAAAAGAGAGAGCAATAATTAAAATTTTTAAACAAAAACAATTTGAAGTTCTTCCTTACTTGGGGAAGAGCAGGGAGGGAGAGAGAAATAAAGTGAGAAACAGAGACAGAAAAAGCAAAGAAATACAGAGATAGACATAGGGTCAGAGAAAATGAGGCAGAGAGACAGAGATAGATGGGAATTCTCTCCAAAGAACTAGAAGGTGTGTTCTCAGAAGGTGAGAGGTGAAATGTGGAAGAAGCAGCAGAGGAAGAAAGGTGGAGCAGTAGCAATTAGTGATTTTTATCTTAGGAATACTGAGGCAGCTATGGGTTGCCCTGATGACAATAACCAAGGATCTAATATTGTCTCAGATGTATCTAAGACACAGCAAAAAGCATATTTGACAACTAAGACAAACCTTCCTGAGGACGTGCACTCATTGCTTGTGCCTATCAAGCCCTCTTAAGGCCCTGTCCCAGGGTCATCTGTAATGCCTAATGTCAAGGCAGATTTCTCCACTGGGATCTTGTCCAACATCCAGACCATCTCTAATTTCAGACCACCCTCCATGAGTAAGATTTCTCCCACCTCCTGCCCCTCCACTCCCAGCATCTTCTCCAAGACAGGCAGGCATTCCTACCTCCTGATTGGCTACATACCTGTGCCTGCTTCAGCCTTCTGTGAAGTAGCTGTCTTAGGGCCTCAGGACACATCACTAAGTATCACAAGGTTTAAAATGGAGGAAGGCATAGAACCTTGGAATTACATGCTACCCTCAAAGGACACCTTTCCACCTTCTTATACTCAGCTTCAGATCACTTCTCACTGGTTAACCTTCTCCTGTCTCCACTCTCCACCTATCCTATTGATTCTGAATCTCTGAGGCTCTGGCTGAAAATACACAGACTGCACTCTCTTTATAAGCATACACCTCACCCCTACTCCTCCAGTGCCTTGCACTATGGAATTCCTATCCTATAATTAAAACAATTCCTTTAATCTAAGATTTCTTCCTTTCTCCTTTCATTTTCTGGTTCTCAATGAGATTTGGCTTCCCTCCTGATGATGCCATTCTCCTTACTGTCATCTCCATCACTGACCACACTTTCTCTCCTATACCACTGATCATGGAATGGGACTTGGGATGCTCCTTGCTTTCCATTGTGTAATGGAAATGCAAATTTAAAGATCTTCCCTGCCCCTAGGCTAAAGTGCACCTGGAGCCTGGGGTGGGAGGCTTGTTTTTCAGTAGATACTTTTTGATTGGCCAGTGGGTCAAGAGGGTTGTTACATTCTCTGAGCCAGGAGAAGGCTATATAAACCCTGATTTGAGGCTTTGTTTTGGGGCTCACTTTGAGAAGTGTTCTGTGATTTGATCAGATGAGACTCTGGGAAGCCATTATTGTTGAGAGCCCCACCTCGGCTTTGAAAAACCCAGATGTTGATTTGGTATAGATGTAATGCTTGGACAGTTTGGAAATCTATCTACTTGATCTGTTTCTCTGTCTTGATAATTTTTTTCTGTATACTCTGAAGTTCAGGGTACTGACCTTTTTCCCCTGAACGAGGTAAACAATACATATTTGACTGATTAAAGTAAGCTTGTTAACCCATTTTGAATTGCTTTCCTTTATCAAAGCAGATATAAGAACCTGTGTGAGCAGCCACCCTGGGGACACTGGGGTGCTTGCTGATACACATTGCCACTTCCAGATTCTCTTTCTTCCACCTTCACTACACAAACTCGCCTTTTTTTTAGGGTCAAGCTATCCACATTTATCACTTGATCCAGATGTTGGTGGCTGTTATTTGTCTATATCTTGGAAGGATTTCCCTTCCTTTCTCCATAAATTCAGTGTCTGGACCAGGGGAGGAGAACCTGTGGCATTGAGGCCACATGTGATCCTCTCCATCCTCAAATGTGGTCCTTTGAACACAATTTTCACAGAAAAAAATCCCCTTAATAGAAGGATTTTTTTCTGTAAAACTTGGACTCAGTCAAAAGGTCACATCAAAGACCTAGAAGGCCACATGTGGTCTTGAGGCTGCAGGTTCCCCATCCCTGGTCTGGCCTGTAATCTTTTTCTCTTCCCTATCTCTTTCCTTAATAAGAGGGATTTCAACATATGCATACTCTTACAAATGACCTAACATCCTTTAATGACTCAATTCCCGTGACCTATTCTTCTTCTAGGTATGGTCATAACCTTGATTTTTCCATCACACACAACTGTTTTATTTCTTTGTTCAGAAATTCCTTTATTTGATTATTATTCATCATTCTGTAATTACCTGTGCCTTGTGATGCCTAATCCTGCTATGTGTCCAAAATATCACCTCCATTGCCTCCACCACCACCCCTTTTTCCATGGTAATCAACCCTCCACCTCTGTACTATCATTCTTTCTGTTTCTAACCCCTTTGGTAAACTAGCTCAATTTTGTTCTATCTTACTACTATTCCAGAATATCTTTTTCTCCTTATTCAATTTCTTGTCTCACCTTGTCCAACCCCAACCTTAGATCACTATTACCATTTATGTCTTTCATTCCTATTCAAATGCTTTTGAAGGAAGCTTAAAAAATCCTGAAGTTATACTGATTGGGTCCACTACAAATTTATGACAAGTAAATCTCTACTGGGCCATTACTGTAGCAAAACAAACATCCCTTTCCTTCCTATTGACTCACCCCCTGGCACCCCCCCACCACCTCCATATCCAATCAATTGCCAAGTTCTGTCCAATTTAGCTCTTTAAATCTCTCATAGGTACTTCTTTTTCTCCTCTGGCACTGCCATCATCCAAGGCCAGGCCTTCACTTCACACTCGTACTATTGTAATAGGTTGCTGCCTGGTTTCCTCTGCCTCCAGTCTCACCCTGTTCTAGGTCATCATCTTCTACTCAATTACCGAATTGATCTTTCTTAAGCACAAGTCCAACCATGTCATACCCTCATTCAGTGAATTCCAGTGGATTCCTATTCTCCCCAAGATCAAATATAAATCTCCTCTATTTATTTTTAAAGTCCTGTATAGCCTCTGGCCTGCTGGGTATTTCTTGCACATGACTCTCCATCTCTTGGCTAAACATGTCCCCCATACACTCTCTCTCTCCTCTCTCTCTCTCTCTCTCTCTCTCTCTCTCTCTCTCTCTCTCTCTCTCTCTCTCTCTCTCTCTCTCTCCCTCTCTCTCTTTCTCTCTCTCTTTCTCCCTCTCCCTTTCCCTCTCCCTTTCTTTCTCTCTCCATATCTACATCCTGGCTTCCCTTGTTTTCTTAAAGTCTCAGCTAAAGTCCTATGTTCTGCAAGAAACCTTTTCCTGTGCTCCTTAATCTATGTCCTCGCTCTAAGATTTCCCCCAATTTATTCTGTATTTATCTTGTATTTACATAATTGTTTGCATGTTGTCTCCCTAATTAAACTCCTTGAAATGAACTCCTTGAAAGAAAGGACTGTTTCTTTCTTTCTTCACATGCCCACAGCTTACATTGCCTGGTATATATTAGGTGCTTAATAAATGTTCACTGACTTTCTGTTTCTAACTTTCTTGCTTCCCCTCAATTATCCCACAACAGCACTTCCCCTACCCTATCAGCTGAGTACTTTGTCTTCACTGAAAAAAAAAATGAGAACACTCCCCAAGCACTTCCCCCTTCTTTCCTTCTTATATCATTCCATTTAAACATCTTCCCCCAACACCCCATTCTTCACTACAAATAGGAATTCATTCTTTTTTGCTAAGGGTAACCCTCAATATGTCTCCACGACCCCATTTCTTCCCATATATTTCAGCTGATTGCCCCATCTTATCATTCATACTCTCTCTCTCCTATCTCCAATCTCTCACTATCTTCAGACTCTTTCACTTCTGCCCCCAAACATGTCTATCTCTCCTTTATCCTAATAAACAAACGACCAGACAAAAGTCAAGTTGATCCAGGACTCCGATCGCTTTTCCCTATTATCATCTTATGTCTCTTTGCCATGGTTAAACTCCTTGAGAAAGCCATTTCACTTTGTGTCTTTGCTTTTCCCTCCTCTACCTTGATTCTAAAATCTTTGCAATCTGTCTTCCTCCCTCATCGTTTTACTAAATCTGCTTTCTATAAAGTTGCCAATGATCTCTTACTTGCCAGATCAAATGTTCTTTGCTCAGTCCTCATTCTTCTTGGTCTCTCAATTGTTTTTGACACCGATGGTCACCACATCCTACATATTTTCTTCTCTCTAGGTTTTTGTGACTTTTTTCTTTCCTATTCCTTCTCCCTATCTGATCATTCCTTCTCATACTTATTTTGGAGGTCTTCATTCAAATTATGCACACGAAGTGTGGGTATCCCCAAGGGTCTGTTTTGGATCCCCCATTTTCTTCTTATAGCCTATACTATCTCACTTGTTGATCTCAGTAGCTTCTACAGGTCTAGTTATCATCTCCATGCAGGACTCCCACATGTATAAATCCAGCTTTAGTCTCTCTTCTGAGCTATTGTTTTGAATCACCAACTGCTTTTGTACTTCTTGAACATGACCATCCTGTAGCCCTCTCAAACTCAATATGCCCATAATGATCATTATTTATTACCCAAACCTTCCCCCTTCCAAAATTCATTAGTATTATTGAGGTCATACTTCTAGTTACTCAGCCTCACAAACTCAGTCATCCTGGACTCTTCATTCTCACTTACCACACATATCCAATATATTGCTAGATCTTTCCATTTTTACCTTCATATTCCTCATATATGTCTTTTTCTCTCCACTCACATAGCCACAACTGTAATTTAAGCCCTTCTTACCTCTCTCCTGGACTATGATTGCATTAGCCTTCTAATTGACTTCCCTGCCTCTTCTCCCCAGCCCCTCATAGTCCAGTACATCCTCCACTCAGCTGGCAATATCAAAGTACAGTTCTTAAGGCTAATGCAGAAATTTGTTATATGTGACTTAAATTTGTAATAGGTTTTGGATTTCTTACCTTTTCAGTGGGTAAAGAGGGGATGGAGGGATGAAGAGAATCTGGAAATGAAGATAAAATAAAACTGCTTTTTAAAAAAAGTATAATTTTACCATCTCTCTCTCTCTCTCTCTCTCTCTCTCTCTCTCTCTCTCTCTCTCTCTCTCTCTCTCTCTCTCTCTCTCTCACACACACACACACACACACACACACACACACACACACACACACCCCTCCATGGAGTTACCTATTAACCTCTAAGGTTATTTATAAAGTCCTCTGTCATGTAAAGCTCTTTATAGCCATAAGGTAGGACCTTTTCCAAACTTCTTTCAATTCACAGCCTTCCACATATTCTCTGGCTTCCTTTGTCCTTAAGCTGAGACTAGGAAATCACTTGTGTAATATTTTATTTTAGAGATTTGTTTCATGTGTGACTTGTACTAGATGGCTGTTGAGGTCCCTTCCAATTCACAAAATATATAATTATATTATTATGCATTTTTATGAAATGTATGATAAATTGAAATGAAATATTATTACAACACATGGGAATATAAAAATGTGAATGTCCTCTACAACCAATGAATATCGTGTATTACATGTAATTGACTGGTTTCAAAATACACAGATGTTCTCCCAGCGGCCAGTAGATGGCAAACTTTTGCAGCCTCCTCTTCTATTTAAAAACAAAGGCTCTGCTTCCCTTAACTCCTCTCTCCAATGTGTGTGTGTGTGTGTGTGTGTGTGTGTGTGTGTGTGTGTGTGTGTGATATAAGACCCCCTTTACAGGTAAATGCAGAGGATGAGTAATGGGTTTCTCAGCATGTTTTACAACAGTATCATTAGAAAGAAGCCAAAGACTATAGCTAACAATCTCCAGAAATGGCCTCAGAATAAAGGAACTGTTCCCCTGCCAAGGATACAAGTACCTATCCCAAGGCAATTCTACCTTGGCCCAAATGTACTGGCCATCTGTGTATTTGCTGATAACTGAGGTATTGGCATATTCTACTTTCTGAGTCTCTTTTAAAGGCTGCCATCTCCCCCTGACCCTTGGGACTTGCTAAAAATTTCACTTAGAAGGGATTCCAGCAGTTCAAGCATGTCTGCAGAGACCTCAAAACTGTGTACAGGAGGATGGGTGAGCTCTCTGGGCCTCCATTTACTTCTCAGCAAAAATGGAGGGTTTGGGCTGAATTATTTCAAAGGCTACATTCACCTCTGCACACCTTCCACCCAATTCCTTGACCCTACTGGGGTCCATTGCTGGAATTTTATGGCATTTTGCAAAAGAACAATAGGAACTGGTTGCTAATGAGACTTGTAGGGGATAAGACATGGGCCAGACATGTGCTTTTATTGGCAATAATAATAATTAATAATAACTAGCATTTCGTTGGTTGGCCAGTTATTGTCCTTTGTTTTCCAATAGGACCAAAATTCCTTGAGTATGTTACAGTCAAGTTACAGTGTGTCCAAGGTTTGCAAAGTGCTTTACATGTAAACTCATCAACAATCTTGGGATAAGCATTTATATATAGCTTTTATATTTATCTTGAATGCACTTATAACTAGGATTTCTATATAGCTTTAAGGTTTGCAAAGTACTTTACATATTAAGTCATCTGATCCTCTCACACTATATGTGGTAGATGCTTTTATTATCTCCATTTTATATTGAGGAAACTGAGGTTAAGTGATTTATCCAGGGTCACACAGATAGCAAGTGACTGAGGAAGGATTCAAACTCAGGTCTTCCTGACTTCAGGCCCAGTTCTCTATCCAGTGGACTACCTATGAATTTCTGTCTTTACTAGCAGAGGGAATTTTGTTTGGGTGAGGATCACATGGCCAGTATGTATCAGAGGTGAACCTTGAACCACAGCTTTCTTGGCTTTGGGGTCAGGTCTCTATCTACTATACCACTCTGACTCTAACTGAGATCAGTAGCCCTTTGTAGGAAAAATTCAAAATTTAGGATCCTTGATCCTAGATAGCAGGAGAAGACCTCGGAGACTATCTAGTCTAAGCACCCTTTTTTATAGATTTAAAAAAAAAATGAGTCCTAGAAAAGGTGACTATAAAGGGACCTCAGATGTCATATCCCCAGCACTTAGCATGCTACTTGGACAATTTTGTCTGTTCAGTAGTGTCCAAATCTTCATGATCTCATGTATCATACTGTCTATAAAGTTTTCTTGGCAAAGATACTGGATTGGTTTACCATTCCTTTCTCTAGTGGATTAAGGCAAACAAAGGTGAAGTGACTTTCCCAGGGTCACACAGCTAGTAAGTGTCTGAGATTGGTCTTGAACTCAGTTATTCCTTACTCCAGTCTCAGTGTTCTATCCACTGGGCCATCTAGCTGCTCCAATGTACCTGGCACATTGTAGGTGTTTAATAAATATTGATTGATTGATTTCACATGTACATGTATATATCCATATTCATATTATGTATGTATGTACTTATGTATATACATATATTTATGCATGCACACGTGCAAATATGTCTGTATTTAAAGTTAGAAGCATCATATTAGCCTTTACAATCTTATCTTACCTACCTTTCAACTGCCCCCATAAATTTGATGAAAGTATATAATATGAGGGGACAGCTAGGTGGCACCAGAGTGCCAGGCCCAAAGTCAGGAAGACTCATCCTCCTAAATTCAAATCTGGCCTCAGATCCTTACTAGCTGTGTGACCCTGGGCAAGTCACTTCACCCTGTTTGACTCAGTTTTCTCATTTGTAAAATGAGCTGGAGAAGGAAATGGCAAACCACTTCAGTATCTTTGCCAAGAAATCTTCAGATGAGATCATGAAGCATCAGACACGACTAAAACTAATGAACGACATATAATAGGAATGTAGAAAAGTTTTCATCATAAACATAGAGGTGTAAGGCACCTTAGAGGCCAACTAGTTTAATCTTTTATCAAAAGAAGCTAAAGGGGGCAGGGCCAAGATGGTGGAATAGCAACAGGAACTGGCTTGAGCTCCAGCTCCAAACAACTCCAATACTGAGAAAAAAAGAAAAAAACATCTCTAAAAAATTTTAGAGCTATAGAACTCACAAAGTGACAGAGAGAAACAAATCTCCCTCTGAAGGCAGCCTGGAAGGCCAACATGAAAGGGCTATCACATGGAGCTGGGAGCCAAGCACAGTCCCCATGAGCTGTGCTAGCCCAGACCCAAAGCCCAGACTGGCCAGAGCAGACTTCAGGAGAATGAACGACCCACAGCTGTGTCAGTTTCCAGACTTCTCAACCAATAAACGCCAAAGAGAAAGTAAAAATTCAATGGAGAACTCTATGAGAACTGGGTGAGAGAAGAGCATGGTCCAGCCCCTGTTCCCAGGGCAATAAATGTGGTGGAGGCACAATGGCTGCAGTAGCTGCCTCATGGCTGCCTCTGGAGCTCCTGGCCTACAGATAGTAGGGGGACCAAGCAACAATTCAGAGGGTAATCACTCTTGCTTTGACCTGCTTGGATCTGGGTCAAAGTCTTAGGTGGTGGTCCTGGGGTGTGTGGCCAGTGTTCAGAGCTTGTGGTGACTGTAGAGAGGGCGCCCTCCTCATAGCTTCAACAGCAGCTCTGACAACAACTGTAAAAACAGAAGTAATTTGGGACACAGCTCTCTCCACTCTGGAAGCAGAGTTCTAACGTGGCAAAGAGTTCAAGAGTCAAGTAATTGACTGGGAAGATGAGCAAATAGAGGAAGTACAATCAGACCATAGAATTTTGGGCGGGGGACAAAGAGGATCAAAACATGGAACCAGAAGAAGACTACAAAAGTCAAAACTCCTGCATCAAAAGCCTACAAGAAAAATATGAATTGTTTACAAGCCATAGAGGAGCTCAAGAAGGATTTTGAAAATCAAGTAAGAGAAGTGGAGGAAAAATTGGGAAGAGAAATGAGAATGATGCAAGAAAATTATGAAAAGAGAGTCAACAGCCTGCTAAAGGAAAATAAATAATGAAGAAACACCTTGAAAAATAGACTAACTCAAATGGCAAAAGAGGCCCAAAAAGCCAGTGAGGAGAAGAATGCCTTAAAAAGCTAAATTGGCCAGATGGAAAAGGAATTTCAAAAGCTCACTGAAGAAAATAATTCCTTCAAAACTAGATTGGAGAGGGGGCAGCTAGGTGGCACAGTGAATAGAGCACTGGCCCTGAAGTCAGGAGGACAAGAATTCAAATCCGGCCTCAGACACTTAACACAAAACTAGCTGTGTGACCTCGGGCAAGTCACTTAACCCCAATTGTCCTACCTTCTCCCCCCCAAAAGAAAAAAAAACCTAGATTGGAGAAAATGGAAGCTAATGACTTTATTAGGAATCAAGATGCTATAAATCAAATCCAAATGAATGAAAAAAAAAAAGTGAA
Source organism: Petaurus breviceps papuanus (assembly GCF_028583685.1). NCBI lineage: Eukaryota > Metazoa > Chordata > Mammalia > Diprotodontia > Petauridae > Petaurus > Petaurus breviceps. The sequence goes on along the minus strand of NW_027185697.1, from coordinate 14,809,436 downwards.
TGTGAAATATCTCATTGTAAAAACCACTGACCTGGAAAATAGATCAGGAGAGATAATTTTAAAAGTAGTGTACTACCTGAAAGCCATGATCAAAAAAAGAGCCTAGAAATCATCTTTCAAAAATTCTCAAGGAAAATTACCCTGATAATTCTAGAACCAGAGGGCAAAATAGAAATTTAAAGAATTCACCGATCACCTCTTGAAAATGATCACAAAAAGAAAACTCTTAGAAATATTATAGCCAAATTCCAGAGTTCCCAGGTCAAGGAGAAAATACTGCAAGCAGTCAAGAAGAAAAAAATTTGAGTACTGTGGAAAGACAATAAAGATAATAAAGGATCTAGCAGCTTCTACATTAAGGGATCGAAGGGCTTGGAATATGATATTCCAGAGGTCAAAGGAGCTAGGATTAAAACCAATAATCACTTACCCAGCAAAACTGAGTATAATGCTTCATGGGAAAATACGATCATTCAATAAAATAGGGGACTTCCAAGTATTCTTGATGAAAAAACCAGAACTGACCAGAAAATTTGAATTTCAAATACAAGAAGCATGAGAAGGTAAACAGGAAAAAGAAATCATAAGGAACTTATTAAAGTTGAACTATCTACATTCCCACATGGGAAAATGATAATTGTAACTCATGAGACTTTTCTCAGTGTGAGTATAGTTGAAGGCAATATATATGTATATATGCATACTTACATATATATATATATATATGTATGTATGTATAGGAGGGTGTATGTGTATATAAATATATATGTGAGTGTGTGTGTACATGTATACATAGAAAGAGAACACAGGATGAGTTGAATATGAAGGGATTATATCTTAAAAAATAAAATTAAGAGGTGAAAGAGGAATATATTGGGAGAAGGAGAAAGGGAGGGATAGAATAGGGTAAATTAACTCATATAAAAAAGGCAAGAGAAAACTGTTACAATGCAAGAGAAGAGCAGGCAATGGGTCAACCTTATTCACATTAAATTTGGCTTAAGGAGAGAATAACATGCAGAATCAATTACATATCTTACCCTACAGGAAATTAGGGGCAATGGGGATAAGAGGGAAGATGATAGAAGGGAAGGCAGATTGAGGGAGAGGGTAGTTTAAGCAAGCACTTTTGAAAAGGGAAAGGGTAAAAGGAGAAAATAGAATAAGTGGGGGATGGGATAGGATGGAGGGAAATACAGTTAGTCTTTCACAATATAACTACTATGGAAATGTTTTGCATAAGTCCACATGAACAAACTATATTGAATTGCTTGTCTTCCTAGTGGGGGTGGGTGAGGAGGGAAGAAGGGAAAGAATCTGGAAATCAAAGGTTTAATAACAAATGTTTAAAAAATTGTTTTTTACTTCCAACTGTGAAATAAGACGTGTAGAGGCCCGGGGGCATAGAAATCCATCTGGCCCTATGAGAAGGGGGGGGGGGGGAGGGGGGAGAATATAGGAAAGAATAGATTGGGGGAGGGGGTATTCAGTAGGCTTGTTATTTTGGGGTAGGGTAAATATGGGGAGAAAATTTTGTAACTCAAAATCTTGTGGAAATGAATATTGAAAACTAAAAATAAATACATTGAAAAAGAACAAGAACAAGAAGAACAAGAAAAAACAGCCAAAACAACTGAATGAATATCCATGTACTTCAAACGTTCTTTCTTTTACACATCTCTTTAAGGCAGAGGTTCTGTGTGTGTGTGTGTGTGTGTGTGTGTACATGTGTTGAACTCTTTTATCACATTGTTGAAACCTTTAGATCATTTCTCAGATTCATGGTTTTAAAAAGTTGAAGGAAATGACAAATTTCAGTGGGAGATTCATTAAAATAAAGATGTTTTTTTTCTTTCTTCATACAATTTTGTGGATCCTTTGCATGGATGCCAAGGTAAGCAAACCCCTATTTCAAAGAAACAGACTCCCCTTCTCACTGTTGGTGACTACTGACTGTGGCATTACTGGGTGCAGTGATTTCTGTGTGAAAGCTGTCCTGTTGGATCAGAGAAGTCACTCTCCTTAGGCTATGGCAGGAATGTGAGGACCTGGGAATTTTAAGGAGGACAAACCCTCCTTATTCTCCACCCACCCACCCAGTGAAGAAAAATGTACAGCCTGACTGGAAATCAGAAATGTCTCTCAACCAAGAAATTGAAACTTAGAAAAAGGCCCCTGGGTTTCCAGTCAGAAACTGAAAGCAACAGGGGGATATTGTTCTGTGGGAGGGAGCTCATGAGGGTCATGGGGTTGAGAAAATAATAGTGGGAAAGGACCTCGGCTTCCCCGAAAGGCAGAGTTAACTTCAGTAACAAGATAGTTAATATTTTGCAGACAGAATGATGAGAAGACATAGAAGAAAGGCAGGAAGAATGATCCCAGGGCTCTAGATTTAGAACTGGAGGGATATCAGACATCAGCCAATTCCACCTTTTCATTTTCCAGAGGCAAAACCTGAGACTCAACTTGCCTAATAAGGAAGGAAAACAGCAGCACTAGAAGGGGCGTCCAATATCTCTGATTCCAAATTCATCATAAATGCAATTCAATTTCATTTAAAAAAATACCAAGGGGTACAGTAAAAAGGATACTGTCTTTGAACTGAGAGGATTTTGATTCAAATTTCCCCTCTGGAACTTAGGATTTGTGTGACCTTGGAAAAATCACTTATCCTCTCTGAGTCTCGGTTTCTCAATTTGTAAAATGAGGAAGTTTGAGTAGCTGACCCCTAAGCCCCTTATATTCTACTCTATGATCCAAACCTATGAGCTTCCTGTTCCCTGAGCCTGGAATGGTGCCTGGCATGTAGTGGGTACTATTTCCTTGTATAAATGAATAAGTCATAAGCATGTTTGATCAGTGGGGGCAGAGTGAAGTACTCCTTCCCTGCAAAGTTCTTCCCTGCTGCCAAGATCACAGTCTCACAGATTCAGACCTGGAGAGATGTTAAAGTTATAGAATCCAACTTCTTTTTCCTTTTTAGTTTTTAATTTTAATTTTTGGGTAACGGACATTTATTTTCTTCTCCCCATAAGTCAGTAAACATTTATTCAACACCTACTATGTGGCAGGTGTTATGCTAAGTGCTGGGGATACAAAGAAAGCCAACTGATTCTAGGGGTGGGGAACCTGCAGTTTTGAGGCCACATATGACCGTCTAGGTCCTTGAGTGCAGCCCTGTGACTGAATCTAAACTTCACAGAACAAATTCCCGTAATACATTGATTTGCTCTATAAAACTTGAATTCAGTCAAAAGGCTGTACCCAAGGAGCAAGAGGGTCACAGGTGGCCTCAAAACTGCAGGTTCCCTACCCCTGAGATAGTCCATGCCTCAAGGATCTTACAATCTAATGGGGGTGGGGGAAGACATGGGTAAAAAAGAAATTAAAAAGAGGGGAGTACAGAGGAGGGTCATGATGATGTCCAGTCAGGTGGGAAATGAGGAAATGACTGGCCTGGGAAGCCTCCCCCACACGTGCACACCCTTTGGATGTCAGGATATATCTGTATCCCAGAGCACCACATGTAGTAGGAAGAAGGGATAACAGACGAAAAGAAACACGGTAGGCTATGGTTCCAATTAAACGTCTTCCCATTTTACCATCAGATCTCTTCTGAATTGTTCATCTTTATGTCTCCCCCCACTTTTCCTCCAAATTGGACTGCTAGCACTCACCAGCCACCCAAGAAACTGGGGGACTTATCACTATTGGGTAAAGTATTGTGATTAATTGGCCTTTTCCTGAAAGAAAGTAAAGGATATTGATCTTGGGCTTACTGAGATAAAATTGTTTTATTTGTATTTGAATCAATGTTTGTAAAAGTTGTTTGAGGCCATCTATTTGGGACTCGCCATCTATTTGGGACTCGCCATCTATTTGGGACTCACCATTTCAAAACTTGTCTAGACTCATTATCTCATCCCTATTCTTTAAGGAGGGCCAATGAAAGGCAAATTTGCTCAGAATTTAAGAGAGCAGATAAGAGGGGGAAGCATGACTGAAGTAGTTGTGTGGGACCCTGAGCCTGGCCAGTGTAGCTTTCTCCATAGCTAACAGAGTGAAGGGGCAACTAGCACACATAGGGGATAGAGTGTCAGGCCGGGAGTCAGGAAGACCTGAGTTCAAATCCAGTCTCAGATACTTACTAGCTAAGTTGATCCTGAGTGAGTCACTTAATCCTGTTTGCCTCAGTTTCCTCATTCACAAGATGACCTGGAAAAGGCAATGTCAAACCTCTTAAGTATTTTTTCCAAGAAACCTTAAATGGGGTAAGAAATGACGGAATAACATCAGTGACATAATTGACCTTTTAAATTTTGATCCTAAAGCGAAGGTCTGACTCTGACCCTTGCTGGGGGAGGCAGCTTCACTGCCTGTGTATTGCTTCTAGGAAAAAGAGAAACTCTTCTGTTATCATTAGCATGCTGGGATCAGCTTTGTACCAGCATTAGAGAGCTGGTGTTAAACTTTCAATGGGAGCATTTACACTATGAAAGTCAGCAAATGCTCTAACTTGGGGCTTGGTTGATTAGTTTGTTGATTGTCTAGGCTTAAGAGATTGATTAAGGAAATATTTTAATGCAGATTAAATTTTAAACTGTGATATGTAGTAATTTTTTTGTGTGTGGGGGGGGAGGGATCCAGGTGTTAAACCTTTATCAACATACCCCTGGTTATAAGTCCTTCATAATCCAGCTCCAGTCCAGCTTTCAAGGTTTATTATATATTATTACCCTTTCAGGAAGTTTATGTTCCAGGCTTAACTGCCTGCCCTTTTCTATACATTATAGTCTGTCTTCTTCCTCTAGATCTTACTAGTGATTTTCCCCCATTCCTGGAACCCTTTCACTCCATCTAAACATTTCTCAGAAACCTTAGTGATCTTCAAGGCTAAGTTCTAGAGACCATCACTGGTTCCCCAGTTAATAGTTCAAGACTCAGTTATAGAGAACATCACTGATTCCTCAGTTGATATGATCGCTCAAGGCTCAGTTCTGGAGACCACCAGACTAGTTGATAACTCTGCACCCCCTCCCCAATTCCTTTGTGCTCATTTGCTATCTATTTTGGATTCATTTATCTGTGTACATGTTGTTTCTTCCCAATAAAACGTAATCTCCATGAAGGACATACCTGAAGTAGGTTTAACAATAGAATTAACAAATTCTGGCTGATTGATTGACTAGCCTAACTGGTCTCAGAGCAGTTCATTATCAGTCTGACAACAGGATAATCCACATGTTTCTGAACTCGAAAGAGTATGTCTCTTTCCTTCCCACCCCACCTCACCCACTACCTTTCCCCCTCTATCTCTCACCACCAACAAACGATTGAGCCCCTGCCCCATCCCACATCAAAATGTTACAATTGGCATGAGAATATGAAGCATCTGGGTCTTGAATCCTCCCCAATTCACAGTGATGGTGGCATCCAACAGACTCAAGTTTGGCCTTATTTGACTTTACCGCCCCATAGTGTATTAAAAAATGGCTGGACTGTACTCAGTGTCAGTTTGGCTGAATTTGCAATGTCAGCCTCACTTTTGTTGACTTTGATTCGAACTTTGTTTTTATTGAGAGAAAGTGAATCCATTTAAGCTGGAGAAGCCCTTGAAAATATCCAGTAATTTTGACCATCATTTCATTTCCTCTGGGGACAGGGAGCCCTATCATTTGGCAAACTCCAGGGTAATTAAGTTTCTCAGGAACCACCCACAGAGCCCATCTCCAAAAGCACAGAGAGGTTGTCTTTGGCAGAAGGGAAGAATCAAAACTTTAAAATCAGGGATCCTTGCAGTATTGGAGAAAGAACTGAATGAGCAACTTCTTAGACAGGTCTTCTCACAATAAATCTAAGCTCCTAGTGTCATACGCTTGATTTGGATTCAGAGGATATGTATTCAAATCTTAGTTATGCTTTTCCCTGGTCATATAACCAAGGGTAGATTTGCTTCCACTTTCTGTGTCTGAAAAATGAAGGGATTTATTGGGTTACATTATCCCTAATTTCACTCAGCTCTGGTTTTTATATTCTCCTCTGCTGTCTTAAATGACCTTCTGCAGGTGTAAGGCAGGGCAGTTCATAATTGAGTCCCCCCTCTTTTCTATCCAAAGTATTGTTTCCTAGACTCTTTTGTCCTCAGTGTTTCCATTTATATGATGGATAGCCTGATACAAATGATTTTGAGGCTTCCTTCCAGTGATAACATTAGAAGTTAGAATAACCTTTCAGATCACAAGTTCACCTCCATACTACCTGTTTGACCTTGGGTCACTCACTTTCCATTTCTGGGCCTCAGCTTTCTCATTTATCTGGTGATGAGGGATTAGTCTTGCTGCTCACTAAGGTCTCTCTCTACTAGTTCTAATACTATGATCAATCAATCAATAAGCAAACATTTATTAAACAACTCCTAAATGTCATGTGCTAGAACAGCTAGATGGCAAAGTGGATAGAGCAGTGAGCCTGGATTCAAGAAGACTCATCTTCCTTAGTTCAAATCTGTCCTCAGATACTTAGCTGTTTGAATCTGGCCAAGTCACTTAACCCTATTTGCCTTAGTTTCCTCACCTGTAAAATGAGCTGGAGAAGTAAATGTCAAATCCTTCCATTTTCTTTGCCAAGAAAACCCCACATGGGTTCATAAGATTTGAACATGACTAAAATGATGGAATAGCAACAAATGTTATGCGTTGTGCTGAGGACTTGAGATGGAAATGTTATCCATCTCCCAACTAGGCATTTTTTCGGGAACCCCCCATGCCTGGAACACTCCATCTCTCTGCTTCCTGGCTTTCCCGGCTGGCTTCTAGTCTCAGTAAAAGAAATCTCCATTTGTACATAGTTGGTGGTTTTTCGTGTTCCGTTAGGTCATGAGGTACTCCAGAGAAGAGGCTATTTTTTGCCTTGCTCTGTATCCCCAGCACTTAGCACATCCACTGGAACATAGCACTAAATAAATGCTAGTTGACTCATTGACTGATAGAAACTCCTTGCCCTCAAGGAGCTTACAATCTAGCCCAAGGAGATACCATGTAGAAATGATACGTATAAGAGAGATAAAAATGATTTGTGAGTGGTAGGGGCACTAGGGCTTGGGAAAGATGCCTCGTAGGAGGGGGCCCTTGAGCCAGGTCTCTAAGGAAACAGATTTTAAGAGGCATAGCTAAGGAGGGAAAGCATGCCAGGTATAGGAGACAGCACAAAGTATTGGAGTTTTGGAGTCCACACATTTCCTCTGAACAAACGCAAGGTTCCAGTTAATAGATTAACCTTCTACATGGTGCAGGTTAGCCCCAACACTCCAGATACTTACATCTCCTCCTTTATGCTCATGTCGTCGTTGCTACACTGGGCCCAGACAGCAGAACTGGGACAAATAATGGGAGTTATAGGGAAGAAAATTTCAGTGTCATGCTAAGAAAGACATCCTAACCAAGAGAGCTAGCCAAAAGCTTTTTGGTAAGTAGTGAATTCTCCATCTCTGAAGGTTTCGAAGAAGAATGGATGAATGCTTTTGAGGGAAGCTGTGGAGATGGTTGAGCTATAAAATGGATTCAGTGTCCTTCCTAACTATGAGGTCGCAGTAGTTCATGTGTTCACTCACCATTCAAGTTCTTTGAGGATAGGAAGTCAAGTAGAAACTGCATGTTTCCTTAGAACTTAGACCTGATAAGAACACACACACACACACACACAAAAAAAACTTAGACCTGGATAAGAACACAAAGAGTAATAATGGTGGTAATGATGATCCTGTGATTGTTCAGAGCTTTAGAGAAGCAATTCCCCTTTCTACGCAGGCCCTGCATTTTCCCAGTTTCTTTCATCCCCATGGATCTCTACCCTGATTTATAAATAAATGCCAAGTGAGTAGGGCATACAATTAGTGCTATAGAATTCATAGGAGGAAAAGATATCTGCAGGATCTCATTGTCAGGGAAGACTAGCTGAAAGAGGATGGCATTCAATCTAGGCATTGAGGCATGATTAGTTTTAGGCATACATGAAGAGGAAAAATGAAAGCATTTCAAGTGCAAGACATAATGAGTACAGGATCATCAATTTGGGGCTGGGAGGGATATCATAGGCCATCCAGTGCAAACACTTGATTTTGTAGATGACGAAACCAAGACCAAGACAGAGATGACTTGTCCAAGGTCTTTCCAAAGATGTACAGGGAACACAGTTTCTCTGATGCTAAATCCACCTTATATCCACTGCCTGACCTCCAGTCAATGTTCTCTACTTTCTTAACCCTCAGGCAGAGGAGAGTAACTTGTAATGTCTGAGTTGTCACATGTTCATGGTTCTACAAGTTATTTTTGTTTGTTTTTATTCTCAAATAAACCTCAGAACAAGTTATTGATTCCTTTTCTTCAACATCAGTCCAAAACCTTGGATAATCAATTAATAAGGTATTATTTATATCCAGTGAAACATTTCAAAGCTTTAATTTGTTGGTGGGGAGGTAAAAATTGTAGAAATTCCTAGACATGATGGTACATACTAGAAATGCCTGCTTTGAGGGAAGGTTAAGATTGGTGAATCACTTGAGGTCAAAAGTTCTGAGCTGCATTGGGCTAAGTGGGTGTCCACACTAAGCCAAGAAAATGAACTTCCAGAGATTGAAGGCTTGCCAGTGTAGCTTGGGAGGGGCTAAAGTGGTCTACATTGAGAAAAAAAAAATAATGGAGCAAGTCAAAGTTCCTATGATGACCAGAGTGGGAGGAGGTGATGAATAGTTGATATTCCTTTAGTCTGGGTGAGATAGGAAGACCCAGTCTCAAAAAAAAAAAATAAAAATTAATTCCCTGGTATGGACACTAATCATGGGTGTCCCCCAAGACTCTGTCCTGGGCCTCTTCCTACTCTCTAGACTCATCAGCTCACATGTCTTTATTTTTCAAGGAGACAACTTTGAGATCTATTTATCCAGCCCCAGTCTCTCTCCTGAGCTCCAGGTCCATATGACTCGATACATATGGATATTTCCAGGTAGATTACTTAATTATTGGTAACTCAAACTTGACATATCCAAAAATAGGGTTCATTCTCTTTCTTTCAAATTTAACTCCCTTTAAATTTTTAATTTGTCTATTAGTGTTGAGAGTACCAGCGTTCTTCAAGCATAAGACAATTTTAATAGGTTAAAAACCTGGGCTGAATCTGTTAGGGTGAGATTCAATTGAGGTGTATGTAATATACATATACATACACATATACATATACATACACATACATGCATACACACATATAAATATACATACACATGCATGTACATATACATGCAGGTACACATACATAGACACATGCACATACATATATACGTACATGTACATGCATATATACGTACACACACGTGCATTACACATACATATATACACATATGCATATGCATGCACACAAACATATTCACATACACGTACACATACACATGTATGTGCACACACACATGCACACATGCATATGTACACATGCCCCGATACACATGCATGTACATATACAAATGCACAGATATATACATATACACATACACACATACATATAAATATACATACACCTAAACATACACATATACGTGCACATACACATACATACACACATGTACACATACATTCAAGTACACACATATATGCATGTACATGTGTGTATGCACGTTCACATACACATACACGTACACACATACATGTACATATACACGTGCACTGTACACTTATACGTGCACATATATACATGTGCATGTACACACATATATGCATACACATGCACATAGACACATGCACACATATACACACATGCCCCGATACACCTGCATATACATATACACATGCACATACACATACATATACACATACACATGCATATAAAATGCACATGCACATACACACGTGTGCATATATACATGCACATACATATAAAATGCACATACACATACAAATGCACTTACATATACACTTGAATATACATATACACCTACACGTGTACATGTACATACACACATATACACACATACCCCAATACACATGTATATACATATAAAATGCACACACATATACATATACACATTCACATACATATAAACAATACACATGCATATACAAATGCACACACATATATGCATACACACGTATACAAATGCACATACATATATGCACACACGTATACAAATGCACATACATATATGCACACACATATACAAATGCACATACACATGCACACATACACCAATACACATGCATATACATATACAAATGCACACACATATGCATATATATACACATACACATGAATATACCCAGACATGCATATGCATATACAAATGCACATACATATACACATACACACATATACACATACAAATGCACATACACATACAAATGCCTATACATATACACATACACATGCACATATATACACATACCCCAATACACATGCATATAAATATAAAAATGCACACACGTATACATACACACATGCACATTAATATGCATATACTTATCACAAGCATATGCATATACGTATACATATACATATATGTGTGTGTTTAAAAAACACAGCTTCAGAAGTATAAATTAGAGGAAGCATGGCTACAAAGTAGCTATTCTGAAAATGATGTGAGAGTGTGAGTGAAATGCAAACTCCTTTGGTGCTAATCGTGTTACAAATGTACCCTGGGCCTGCATTAAGGCATTTAATGAGGCCTGGTTCCTAGGAACAGGGAAATGAGAGTTCCTTTGTATTCAGCCCCCATCAGGTGTAATCTGGAACACTGTGTTCAGTAACGGGCACCCAGTTTTATGACAGACACTGATAAGTTGAGGTAATGTTTCTCAGTAAAAGAGAGAGCACTCTTACTGCTTATCCCCAGGGATCAAAACCAGAAGCAATGGGAGGAAGTTGGCAAAGAAGCAAATTTCTGTTTGAAGTCAGCAAAAGCTTCCTAATAATGAAAAGCCTCCCACTGTGGGATGGAGTGCCTCCAGCATGATGAGATTGCTTTTATCAGAGAGACCATCAAGCAAAAGCTGGATGGTCACTGGTCAGGTGTGCTACAGGGGGATTCTTTTTATGGCCATTCTGGACTCAATGGCTACTGAAATCCCTCCCAACTCTCCAATTCTGATTGAGTCTGTGAATATTTCCAATGGTGAGAAACTCGAGAAAGGGTCCATTCCATAATTAGACGTCTCTGACTAGTAAAGGGGTTCTCTTTATTTTAAGACAAAATATGTATCCCCATAACTCTTGCCAACTAAGATTAGTCCAGCCTTCCAGAGCACTGAGGATTTAAGAAAAAAAAATCCTCAAATGTATTCATTCAAAACAATTACTCAATAACAAATCTTGGATACAGAGGGTGAAAAGCAAAAGAAATTTCTTTCGAAATGATAAACCTTTAAACCTTCAGATATTGGAAGACTGCTGACATAGCCCTCCGGATTTTCTCATCCCAGCTTTTTCAGTCTTGCCTCTTATAATAAGTTACAAAAAGACAAAAATCCAAATAAGTTGACTCCGGCAGCCCCCTTCAATGTGTTGCTGCCATCTAGTGAACACTCCTTCCTGGGTCAAGTCAAATATACCTTCAAAGGCTCCCAATACTCCCTAGTGAACTTAACAGAAACGGCAGCAGGAGGGATTTTCAAGTTCACCCAGGTATATTTTACCAGACGAGGAAACTGAGACCTGCAAGGGTTAAAGGACTTTTCTAGGTCACAAGCCAGCTTTTATCAAAGAAGGAATTAATAACAATGATGACGATGATAACAACACATTTCTATAGTGTTTTGAGGTTTACAAAGCCCTGTACAGATATCATCCAAGTCAGTTTTTATAAGCCCTTTGTTCTGGACACTTGTCCTTTAAAGGGTAATCATATGGGAGAAGGTTTAGATTTGTGCCCCTTTGTCCAAAAGGACCAGTGTAGGTGGGTTGAAGTTGTAGGGTGGCAGATTTCAACAACCACAAAAACCTCCTGAAAAAGTAGAACTGCCCAAAAGTCAAATGGACCAACTGTAATGGTCTCTGTCACCAGAAGCCTTCAAGTGCATTGTGGGTAACTATGTATCATATATATCAATCCACTGTAAACATTTGTTCAGGGCCTACTATGTGCCAGGTACTGTCCTATGCACTGGGGATATAAAGGCTCCAGAAAATCCCTGCCCTGAAGGAGCTCACAGTCTAATGGGGGTGACAACATGCAAAAGTACTCCGCACAAACAAGTTGTAGACAGGATCGACTGGAGGTAAGCAGAGGAAAAACATTAGAAGTTACAAGGATTGGGAAAGGCTTCTGGTGGAAGCTGGGACTTGAAGAAGTCAGGGAAGCTAAGGTAGAGATGAGGAGGGAGATCACTCCTGGAATGGAAAATCTCCTGGGAAATGTCCAAAGCCAGGAGATGGAGGGTCTGGTGTGAGGAACAGTAAGAAGGTGGGAGTCACTGGTTCGCAGAGTATGGAGGGGAACTGCAAAGGCATAGGGGAGGGAGAAAAGGTTATAAAAGGCATGGAATGCCAAGCAGAGATTTTATATTTCCTATGGAGGTGATAGGGAGGCTCTGGGAGGTATGGAAGGTATCAGAATTGAGCCTTAGAAAAATCAGTTTGACAGTTAAGTGGAGAATGGATTGGAGTGGGTAGAGACCTGAGGCAGGCCGATCTACAGGCAGCTACTGTAGAAGTCCAAGTGTGAGGTGATGAGGGCCAGAGGGGTGGCAGTATCAGGAGAGAAGGGGGTATATTCAAAAGACAGAGCAAAGGGCAGACCGACAGGCCTTGTCAACAGATTGGATAGAGACAATTAGAGAAAGGGCAGCACCGAGGGTGGCTCCTTGATACTGGAGAGCCTGGATGACTGGTAGAGTGATGGGGTTTTCTACAATAATAGGGAAGTTTGGAAAGAAAAGGAAGATGAGTTCAGTCTTGGAAATGTTGAATTTAAGATGTCTATTGGCTATCCAGTGGGAGTTGCCAGAAAAGCAGCTGGATATATGCACTAGAGGTGAGCCGAAAGTTTAGAGCTGGGTAAGCAGATCTGAGAATCAGGAGCTTCATGCTTCATCTTGAGTGCCTCTGAGGTACCTTCCATCTCTGAGTTTATAGTGGATAGGGAGGCAGTAAGCTTCTTGGGAAGGAGAATGGCTTGATCAGAGCTGTGCATTAGAAAGACTACACTGGGGCAGACTAGAATTGGGAGTGACTGGTCTCACAAAAAAACCAGGAAGAAGGCTAGAACAAGAAGGGCTCAGCACTTTCAGAGATGGCTTTCTGACACCCCCAAATGGATGTCTGGGATGTGCCTCTAGTTATGCAGTTCAGCACCTTCTATGCAACTTTGTGGGCTCAAAAAGTTTCTACCAGCACCATGCCAGGAAACTGAATCTCTTCCATTTGAATTGTCATAGGAAGATTCTGAAGATGACCTGGCAGGATAAGGGACCAGACACTGAGGTCCCTTCTCAAGCTGAGCTGACAAGCATTCAAACCCCACTGCAGAGAACACAAGTCCAATGCTCTGGCCACTCTGTTCATATGTCAAATGTCCATTTGCCACATTTTTGCCTAAAAGCCTATTTTATGGAGAACTCACCAAAAGGTGCTGTGTTCTGAGCAAAGCAAAACTGCAGTAACTCAAAAGAAAAATGAGTTTCCCCAATTTAGAGACATCTATAAATGTTTATGTGGACTATTTGTGCTGGACCAATTCCAGAGCTTTCTAAACTGGTACTAGTCTGATGAGTCACAGGCAGAAACACAGCACCTTGACTCCAACATAAAGCTGTCATTTTGGTTCTCTCCCCGAGCAAACGACAACAGCCAACACCTTGCCCGGGGCCACACAAAGTGTGACAGAAACAGAATTCAAACATAGGTCTTCCTGGCTCTAAGTCTGCCTGTCCTCTACCCGACAGTGCCTCTAATTGAAAATAACTATATGATATACACAAAAACTGAACACTGTGAAATTGCAATGATCAAACTTGCCCCCAAAGAAGAGACATGAGAAAGCATTCCCTCCCACCACCATCCCTTATACATCCTGTTCACAGAAACATACATCTAGCAATGTGGAATGCCACATATAATGTTGGAGTTTTAGTACTTTTGTTCATTTTATTTAACTACCCTCTTCCCTTCTTTAGATGGAATAGCTCTCTATGAGGAGCCCATCAGATACCCTAAAAATAGAGGTGATATAAAAACAACTGCATGTTTATACACATATATACACATGCATATTCTATGTATACATATATACTTACAAATATGTATATGCGTGCATACATACGATATCATAGTACACCTATACATGCATACATATATCATATTACATATATACATGCATACATACGATATCGTATTACATATATACATACATACATACATACTTACATACATAGCCCTGACATGGCATTTATTAACAGAGATCCTAGCAGTAGCCTTGGACATACTTTACTATTCTACCTTTGGTATAAATAATTTTAGTTGGAATTAAGGTTTACCTCCCCTGGGCCTCAATTTCCTCACTTGTAAAATTGGAAGGGAATGGTTAATTTACTCTTTAACATCCTTTCCAGATAGAAATCTCATTCCTCTTTAGTTGCCTATCAACTCCTGTTAATGACTCACTTTCATCTAAGCTACCGTGTTAAAGGCAAGCCAGTATGACCTTGGGGAATCTCCCTTGTTTTCCACTGAAACGCCATTTCATCCTCCAGCTTGGTAATGTCAACCAGAAACCTCTGAGCTGTCATAATAATATTTCTAGTTCTCCAGCACACATAAAGAAGACTCTGTTGACTATTTTTACTGTGCTTATCTTATTCTTACATTTGTTATAAAAAGTTACTCATTTTGCAGGAACAAAGGGAGAAACATATTTGGAAAGAAAGATGTGTTGTTGTGTGTGTTGTAGTTTTTTAAGATAGCAAGATTTTTTTAATTTTTTTTTTCTTTTTGGAGGGCAGTTAGGGTTAAGTGACTTGCCCAAGGTCACATGGCTAGTTTTGTGTTAAGTGTCTGTGGCTGGATTTGAACACAGGTCCTCCTGACTCCAGGGCCGGTGCTCTATTCACTGCGCCACCTACCGGCCCCAGGAAGACATTTTAAATAACAACATTTGACAAATATATGACAGTAATACTGACCTCTTCAGCAAAATTCTTCTTTGATTGTTCACTGTAACCTAGAGATAACTTTTATTGCTACAAAGACAGTTAGTACAGCTGATAACCTGAATGAGCTTAACATACCAGTAAGTATTCAAGTCCAGGGTCAGTCAAAGAGACCTAGTGTCTTTCCTCTGAAAACCAGCCTGGCCAGGGTCAGAGAGGTTGATCCCCAGAGCTGCCACACAGGGTGTGTTAGTTGGACACAGAAACATTTTTTTTCTTGTAGATTTTTTTATTGAAACTTAAATACAAAATTATAAAAGAAAAAAAAAACCATGCACACAACAGACCATAAGATAGGATTTAATCTAAAACAATGAAATTCTATTTCAAGAAAATCTGTATAATAAATACTATGCATTATTTTCAAAGCTGGTCAGTTTTTCTTTTCTTCCTTGTAGTTTTTCTTTTGTTTTGTGCTGTGTACTTTTTGCTTTATTTTTTCCCTTCTTACCCTTACCCTAGAGAAGGCTCCAATTATGCTTAGATATGCATTTATACATACACATACATACATACATATATGTATGTATGCATATGTGTGTATCTATGTGTAAACACATATACATAGATATCTATAAACACGCACACATATATATGACCATACTACCCTTATTTCCTCTTGTCACCTGTTTTTCTGAATGTAGATAGTATCTTTCTTCATAGGTTCAAGTCTTTCCATGTTTTTCTCAATCAAACAATTCATTATTTCCTATGTGACTTTAATATTCCAACCTAATCACATCCTGTCTGAGAGAATGTCTATACAAGGTGTTTTTCCCCAATTTTCTACATTCCTTCTATTCTTAGTTACATAGGTTTTATTTATACAAGAACATTTAATTCAATTTAAAATAATTGAAATTATCCTTTTTACAATCCAACAATGCTCTCCCTCATAATATAGTTTAAGGTCTAATACTGTTGAATCTACTTCATTTACATCTTTTTTTCTTGGTTTCTTTGAAGTTCCTGACCTTTTGCTCTTCCAAATGAACTCTGTCATTATTTTTTCTAACTCAGGAAATTAATTTTAGTAATTTAATTGGGGTGATATTTTATGAATAGATTAATTAGGTAAAATTGTCTTTTTAAAAATTATATTGGCTTTACCTACCCTGAACACATAAACTTACAAAGATTATCACAGGGGGCTCAGAATCCACATTGATAAAGGATTTACCTAAACCCACTTCAGAGATCTCTGAATTACTGAAGGATTTATATTTATGAGGTAGTGCTGTTGAAGACATTGTATAAGCAGGGGGAAAAAGAGATGGTTTGGTTGTGAAGGCAACGAATGGATATAAGCCACCAGTTTTCACATAATATTAATTATACTGGTGGTAATCAGAGGAATTTTCACCCTTTTTCTGGCTGGCAAATTTATTATAAGGGACAGCTAGATGATATGGGCTTGGAGTAAGAAATATTCATGAGTTCAAATCTGGCCTGATACCCTTGCTAGCTGTGTGACCCTGGGAAAGTCACTTAACTTTGCCTCACTTTTCTCATCTTTAAAATGAGCTAGAGAAGGTAATGACAAATCATTCCAGGATCTGTACCAAGAAAACTCAAAAATGGGGTCCCAGAGAGTTGGACATGATTGAAACAAGTAAGCAATATCAACAAAGTATGAATCATGGAGTATGCTGGAGACTCTGGCTCTTTCAAACATGTGGCACATATATGTGTATTCTTCACATTTTCATACCAGTGATGGGGCATGGGGGGGGCTGCTTCATTCTACATAGTTTTTATGAAAGAAAATGATCATGTTTTAGTACTAAGCATATTACCAGTCTTGTATGTGGCAACACCATATCCTATAAAGAAGCGTATCACATAAAGGACAATGGTGAAATGAGAGGTAGATATGAGAAGCTATAGACAACAATCCACATATCTCTCTAAAGAAGAATGAGAGCCAAGGATGCCATCGTGGGAGCATATGCCAGGAAGAAGAGGTGGGAGGGGCACAGGCTTCGATCAAGGGACGCCAGAGATGGGCAAATATCTCAGCGGTATCTTGAGAAGTTGGGGAAAATCAAAGATGGTCCCAAGTGTTAGAAAGACTCCTTCTGGTGAATTTTTGAAAGGTCACAGACAAGAATAGCATCAAACAGGCAGAAGTGGATGCATCACATTCTGTCTCATTTCACATCATTTAAAGGAACTGCCAAAGGCACGAGATCACAGATCCACTGTAATAGTGCAGTTGAGAAATACAAGATACAAAATGAAGAGATTCCTTTATCACAGAAAATTCAGCAACATCCATGGGAGTTGTGAAGGAAGCAGCCAGTTGCAAATTTGGGTACAGTCCCTGGAGTTTCCTTGCTAGTTTCAACAACACAGCTGAACACAGGTTTGATAGAAGTTCCAGTATAAGTACAAAAAAGGGTTATACATCATCAGTCCTTTGCCGCTCAGTGATATTAGCAGAAATTTTGCTTGAGAATCTCCTACAGCAGACATTTGGAGTCAACCAACTGATGACCTGTTAGGAGATGAAATTGGTGAATTTTCTGAGCATTTCTCTTTGTTGTTGTTTTTTGGTTTCATTTTCATCGAAATTCATGAAAATAAATTTAATTCCATAAATAAGGCTTTCTTAGCTTTCATAGGCTCAGAATAGTAATGGGTTCATTTGGAGTTGGCAGAGGACAGAGGTGAAAGCAAAGCTTCTCCCTTATGGCGCTAGCAGAAAGACACCAGAGCTGAGCTATAGAGGACTGTTCATGAAGGACCCTGAACAAGCCACTGAATTTCCTTTTTCTGTAAAATGAGGGAGTTGTAAATGATCTCTAAGCATGACTCTGCACACCCTCCTCAAAACTACATTCTGAAATTTTCTTTTTTTTTCTTTTTTAAAGCAATCAGAGTTAAGTAACTTGCTCAAGGTTACAGGGCCAGTTATTTCTGGGTGTGGTGCTAAGTATCTGAGCCCGAATTTGATCCCCAGGCCATCCCAATACTAGAGACAGTGCTCTTACTCGCTGAGCCACCTGGCCGCCCCTACATTCTGAAATTTTCAAGGAATAAGGGAAACATTTGAAATGAGAAGATCTGGGTTCAAATACCAGTTCCACTCTTTCTCTGTGACTTGGGCAGTCACTTCATATCCCTTGACTTCCTGGATTCTTTATATAATACACTCTTAGATATAACCATATATAATATACCATAATATGATATAACGTAATATATATAGTATAATATAATATAGCAAAGACATTATAAATCCATAGATGTAGGTTTGGAAAGGAGCTCAGAGGCCATCTGGTCCAACCTCATCATTTTACAGGTGAGGAAACAGAGGCCAGGAAAGGAAAACTGATCTGCCCAAAGTCACACAGGTGGTAAGATGCTGCCCAGGTTTTCTGACCCCAAAGAGAGATGCTTTTTTTCTACTCTACCACACCACCTCTTCCAGATGTGACCTCTCAAATCTGATTGTCTCAGGCTTATGTCTGCAGCCGAAAATGATACTAGAGAGAGACTGAGGAACCAGCATGAAGTAATTGAGATGTCAAAATCCTGGGTTCAAATTCTATCTCACACATTTACTAGCTGTCAACCCTAGAGAAGTCACTTAAATTCTGTGTGCCTCAGTTTTCAATTCTATAGCTATGAGCATCAAATGAAATAATGCATACAAAGCACTTTGTAAGCTTTAAAGTACATAAAATGTTACTTTTATCATCATCATTGCCTTGTTTGCACCCCCTTTAGCTTTTCCTCTTGCTTGAGTCCCCTCCAAGTATCTAATAGGTGAATTAGCTTTGAAACTTTCTAATTCACTTACCATCTTCTTTACCCCCCAGTGAGGACAGGTATCATGGCTTATCATAATACTTGAAATTTGCATAGCATCATAACTACACAAAGGACTTAGCATGCGTTACTTCACTTTACTTTAACAATAAGATAATGTTTACTTTAAAATACATCTTGCTCTTTGATCAATTGCATATATTGAAAATATGAGAAAACAAAAGGGGAAGGAAACACTACTATTATGCCCATTTTACAGATTAGTAATCTCAGAGAGGAGGAGTAACTTGTCCAGGGTCATGTGGCTTTTCAGTGACTGAGGCAGCATCAGAATCCAAATCTGCAGAAAGCTAAGAACTAGTTTCACTCCCTGAAGTTTCCAGCCCTTTCCATGGTATTTTACATCATTCCCCCCAGCCCACCCCAAATGGACATACTGGCTACCATGTGCACAAAACAGCCCTTTGGGTGAGGAATTTTCATATTTACCAAGATCAGAGCTTCGCCTACTTGGCAGGTGCCCATTTTTTGTTTCCATAAACAGCAAAAATAAAGTCCCAGGAAAATTATAGTGAAGCTCACAGAAAAGAAGATGAAGAGGATCACATGGCTATCTGGAAGAGGAAATTAACAGGAAGTGAGGTCACATGGGTCAGGGCCCTTAGCACAGTGTCTGGTCCTAATAGGAGCTTCATAGTGCCTACTGACTGACTGACTGCACAGCACAGGCCCATAGAAAGAAACAGAACCTCTGGAGCTCAAAGGGTCTGATCCCCCCATTTGACAGGTAAGGAAACTGAGGCCCAGGGAGAGATATGGAATCATAGATCATCTAGTCCAATCTCTTCATTTTACAGATGAGGAAAATGCTCGGGCAGATGGGTAGGATCATGGATCTAGATCTGTAAGAGCCCACAGATCTAGCCATCTCATCCATCCTTCTTATTTAACATATGGGTAAACTGAGGCCCAGAGAGTTGTTAAGTGTCTTGTCCAAGATCACACAGGTAGTAAGTTGTAGAGGTGAGATTTGAACTCAGGTGCTCCAAGCCCAAATTCACATAGTGTTCCACTGCACCACAATAGAGGATTCAGACTCTACTTGGTGTCTATATAATTAAAAGAAATATGTAGAATATTTATTATAGTTAACAGAAAAGGTGAGGGAAGATTGGAGGACCAAAAGCTAGAAGAGCTCACCCAGTCCCTGTGTCCTGCACCCTCCCCTTAACTATACAATGGAAACTGGGGCCTAGGGAGTAAAAAGAGGCCTTGCTCAGTCACAGGGTTATGAAGCAGCAAAGGCATGATTGAAAATCTAGATTTCTGACTTCCAATCCAGGCTTTTTCCATTTCACTTGACTGTGTGCTATGGCTTTTATGAGAAAAGGGCTAAGGCAATGGAGTGAAAAGACCTGCAATTTTAATCCCAGGTCTGTCTTTATTGCCTGTGTCAATTTGATCAAGTCAGAACTTCCCTGGACCTCAACTCTTCCTCTATAAAATGGTGAGGTTGTACTAGATGACACCTCTATGATCCTATGTACCTTTCTAAGCCTCAGTCTCCCCACCTGCAAAATTAGGAAGCTGGACTCAATAGCCGCTGAGGCCCCTTCTAGCTCTCATTCCATGATCTCTGACTTGGAGTCCTTTTCTAGCCACCATGTGACCTTGTATATGCATGTGTCCTTTACTTCACTCCTCTGAGACTCAGTTTCCTTATCTGTAAAATGATGACAATGATTCCTAAAGAATTACAATGAGAGAACTCTCTATCTGCCACTGCCTTATATACTGCTGTCCATGAAGAGACAGCAGAGGACAAAGTGTCTGAGGGATCCTACTTCAGTTCTCTTTCAATAAACCATGCTGTCTCTCTGTTGGTAGGGCCTAGAAGAGTCCTGTAGATATCATAGGGTTAATAAAATTAGGCCAAATTAGGTGTTCGTTTCAGATCACTATGAAACTTGAACCAGAAAAGTTAAGTGTGGTTGAACAAAGGGAAGTTATGAAATGTGGTAGGATTGGCATTGAGGTTAATGGAAGGCCAGAGTATCAAAAAAAGAAAAAAAATTTCAGAGTTGAAAGGGACCTCAGCATCTACATGGTCTAACTCATATCAAAATAAAATCCTTCTACAAGTACCATGCTCTTGCTAATCTAGCATTTGCCATGAAGACCTTGATGTACTATCTTGGCACAGCCCATTCCAGTCCTGGTTAACTCTAATTTTTGGATTTTCTACTTCCATCCATTTCTCTCTTTGCTATCCATCATTCCTGGCCCCTCTGGAACCAGGCAAAACACAATCTGATCTCCCTTCTGTAATGGGAATACAAATTTGGAAGATCTTCCCTGCCCCTAGGCTAAAATGCACCTGAAGCCTGGGGAGGGAGGCTTGTTTTTCAGTAGATACTTCTTGATTGGCCAGTGAGTCAATAAGGTTGTTACATTCTCTGAGCCAGGAGAAGGTTATATAAGCCCTGATGTGTAGCTTTGTTTTGGGACTCACTTTGAGAAGTGTTCTGTGATTTGATCTGAATTCTGGGAAGCCGTTGTTGAGAGTCCCCTGGCTTTGAAAAACCCAGATGTGGAAACCTAGATGTTGACTGGGTATGGATGTAATGGTTGGACAGTTTGGAAATCTGTCTATTTGATCTGTTTCTGTCTTGATAATTCTGCCTGTATGCTTTGAAGTTTGGGGTGCTGACCTTTTTCCCCTGAACAAGGTAAACGATGTATGTCTGACTGATTAAAGTAAGCTTGTTAACCCATTTTGAGTTGCTTTCCTTTAACAAAGCAGATCCAAGAACCTGTATGGGCAGCAAACCCTGAGGACGTGCTTGGGGTGCTTGCTGCTACACCTTCCCACAGGCTGAGAGCTCTCAAAGAATCTGAATAAATGTTTCATGATCTCCTCTTCCACAAACTCCCATCATCTCTGCAGTTGTCTGTTCTTCAGGCTAAACATCCTCCATTTCCTCACAAAGTCCTCATAAAACATGGACCCAAGACCTAACCAAGTGGGTGTGGAAAAGCAGAAAAGAGCCAATGGATCTGAATTTAAATTCTCCCTCTTCCATTTCCTACATGTGTAGCCATGGATAAGTCACCTCAGCTCTCTGGGACTCAGTTTCCTCATCAGTAAAATTAGGAAGTTTGAATACTTTCACTTATCAATACCCTTCATATTCTTGGCACCAAGAAGTGATCAATCATAGTACTTCTGATGTGGTTTGACCAGATCAGAGTGAAGTGGAACTATCACTGAACACACACACACACACACACACACACACACACACACACACAAACACACCCTTAGCCATGGAAGTCTCCATTCCTTTCATTCAAACCAAGAACACATTAGCTTGTGTGGAGTGGCTAGGGTTGGCATCCCCTTGTGTGTTCCACTGAGCTTTCTGTCCATGAAATCCCCAAGTCTAACCAATAGAGGCAATTGTGCTCAAGGAGTGAAGCAGAAAGAGGTTTTCCATCCAGATTAGGCTACAACAGAGCTCTTAGTGGGAGATATCTACTACTACTAAGGGATATTTCATGGTAATGGGGATAATGAAATATTTGTTTTCAAATGCCTTTCATGGCAGGTATACATTGACTCCTTGAAGGTAGAGACCAATTCATTTGTATCATTGCATCTCCAACATGGTGACTGACAGTAGATACTTAATACTATTTCTTGTGATAAAATGTAAGCTCTTGAAAGCAAGGAATGATTTTATATTTGTTATTATCTTCCCAACACCTTCCTTAGTATCTGGGACAAATAATGTGCATAATGAGTACTTGCTGATGGTTTCTGAGGATGAGTGCATGGTCTGGGATGGCAACATCATGTGATGGAAAGATACAATCACGGGAATGGTCTCCAAAGATTTGCGTTCAAATCCTGACTCAGTCACTTGCTATCTGTATGGCTTTGGTCAACTCCCCCTCCCCCTTTTCCTCAGTTACCTTGTCTCTAAAATGAGGGTGTTGGAATAATCCATTTCTGATATTCTTTCTATATCAAAATCCATTTTTCCCCATATGACAAAGAACCTCTCCCTTTGCCCCCTCCCCAACTGGAAGCTTTTCCATGTCCTCCTCCCCCTCCACCAATAGCCCCCACCTACCAGCAGGCTCCTGAAATGGATACTTTAGTTCAATCTCTGTGTTGAGGACTGGGTGCTGAATTATACATATTGGCCATTCCTGGGGGAGCTGGGGAGGGATGTAGGTGAAGTTGCTGATGACAGTCACAGTCTTGTTAGGGTACCAAACATATGACAGTTGTGGTGTCACCCCCAAGCCATCTGGCAGGTTCCAGAGGATCTTAGGGGCTGGTTTTCCTGTCACCCGGCAGCTCAGGGACAGTACTTCCCCCTCTTCTCTGGTCAGGAGCTGGGCATCCACCTCCGGTTTTGATATGGCTGTTGGCACAACAGGAGAGCCCCTAGTTAAAAGTCCTGGAAAGTCAAGATGAGGGGACCAAAGCATCAGCCTCATCCTACCCCACCCCAAGTCATTCTACTAGCACTGTGACTTAACCACAGTAGCGAAGCCTTGAATTCACACCAAGTAAGGATCAGTTGAAAACAGCAGAATTTTCAGCCTAGAGTAAAACCTTGGTGTGGGAGGCAGAATGATAGTAATGCTCCAATATTTTAAGGGTATCCTTGTGGAATAATTAGACTTTTTCTCTTTGCCCTCAGAAGACAGAATCAGGGGCAATGGGTGGGTAGGTGGTGGAAGGGAGGTTAGTTGTGAAGGGGCAAATCTGGGTTTGAAATCAGAAAACAAAACAAAGACAGAAAACTCCCTAAAAATTAGAGATGTCCAAAAATAAGAGGGGCTTCCTTGGGAGGTGGGGGATTCCCTCTTACTGGAGTTGTCTGAACAAAGACTGGATGAGTACTTGTTGCCTTTGGTCATGGGGATTTTAGTTCAGATACAGGTTGGAATAGATGACCTCTGTATAGCATTCTATTGCCCTCTCTCCCCAGGACCTTCTATCACCAGTGCTCAGAAGCAAGCACAGGCCAAGCTTCCGTGGACTTTGTGGCAATGCCAACTGAGAAGGCCCCAAGGGAAAAGGAGGGACACTGTTATGGCTATACAGGAGAAGATTTTTGTCTATAAGTAGAAAATGGAAGAGAACCCCACCCTACATTCCCACACAGACTTTTGGTGGTTCCTTAAAACGACAATAAATTTGCCAAATGTACTTAGTGAACAAAATGTTAAAGTTGGAGTCAGGAAGATCTTGATTTGAGTCCCCACCCTGACACTTACTAGCTATAGGACCATGGGAAAGCTTCTTTACTGCCTAAGCCCACAGTTTCACCATTTTTCAAATGGTGCTTGGGGGAGGGAGGGGAGATGTTTCAGAACATGGCCTCCTTCTGGCTTCTCAGTCTTCTTACATTTCCTCCCCTTCGCATATTTGACCATTCAGTAATCCAGTAACCCTGGTTTTTCTGCAGTTCCACAGACTTAACAAGCCATCTCCCACCTCTGGGCCTTTGCAATTGCTGTTCTCTATGTCTGGAAAGCCTTCTCTCCTCACCACTTTCTCTTAGCTTCCCCACTTCCACCAATATGCAGGAAGCCTTTCCTGGTCCTGCCACTGCTAGTCCTTCCCTCTCTGAAATTACCTTCCATCCACTCTGTAAACATATTTTCTTTTTTACCGTGTTATTTCTATTTTAACACTGCCATTAGAATGTGAATGTGAGTTCCTTGGAGATGGCAGCCATGTTTTGAATTTCTTTTGTATCTACAATGCTCAGCTCATAGAAAGCACTTAAAATGCTAGTTTACTGACTGCCTGGATGAGAAGGTGTCTGAGATCCCTTGTGTCTTCTTGAATACCCTTAGTCTATGATGCATCCTTTTTGGTGAACTCCTGGGACACTGACTGGCTGCCCCAGCAATAGAACACTAGTGAAAACCAGGTGTTTTTAGGAATTTTTATGTGCAAGATGCCTTCTTACTGTAACTAGACTAGGTGCTCTATGATGGTTAGGAATGAGCACTATCCTTCCTCGTCTCTACCTTGGGACCAAACACGATGCAACTATTCTCATGGGCACCAAATTCTCTAAGGAAAGATTGGAAGAGACTGCTTTACATGGTTATATACCATAGCAAAGGCAAGATGAAAGGATAATCTCCAAAGGGTTCTTCCTCTTCTGGTACATTTTGTCTTAATGACTTTGAAATAAATTGTCTAGGACTCCCCCTCCTTCCAAACAAGCTAGGAGACAATAGATCAAAGCCATCTCCTGAGCTTAGCCAGCGATGGCACTAAAAGGATTGCCAGGAGTAAGCTATGTGTTCTCTTTGAGAATCCATTAGCCTGTATATTAGAGCTGGGATACAGGAAGTAGTCAGCTTATATCCTCTTAACTTCAAGTCATTATACTAATATATGATTCCATGAAAGTAGAGAATATTCCATTCTTTGTATTTATTTGTATAGAACCACACCATGTACACACTAGATACTCAATAAATATTGATTCCTTGATTGGCCATAGACCCCCACCCCATCTTTGGTAAGGACCTTGGAGACCATTGGAACAAAAATCCTCTCTGCAACTCTGCTTGGTGATGCTGAATTTGGGGGATTTAACCACTTCCCAAAGCAACCTGCTCTACTGTGGGACTGTGCTAATTGGTAGATCCTTAGTTACATCTTGACAAACATATTCCTTTATAATATGCATCCATTGATCACCAGTTCTGCCCACTGGGTCTTAGTAGTTCAAGTTTATTTTTCCAAGGATAGCAAGGCAAATATTTGAAGAAAATATTCAGGCTTAACCGCCTCATCCCCTTTTCTCCTCCAGGAAAAAAACATCCCCTTTGTGCATAAAACACACAACTCCAGATACTGGTAGAAACTCCCCATATCTCCTAGACGACACTTGGGATTTCCCTCCCTGGCCCAAACCAGAAGGAATCATTGCTTAACAACTCCTACCCCCATTCACCCCTCACTTCTTTAGGAAGAAGGAGGAATCTGATGATTTTTCTGGATGGGAGTTGGGAAAGGAAAAAAGCAAGAGTAATATCCTTAAGCTTCCCCCAGACACACACACTTTGACCCCACATTATGGGTGACTGGTACAGTCCAGGCCTCATCTCATGTTGATAACAGCTAGGAGTCATACCAGACTTAAAATGTGCTTTCCCTCCAACAACCATATCAGGTAAGTAATATTGGTATTATTATCCCCATTTTACAGAGAATCTCGAGGTTCCAAAATAATATTTGCCCAGGGTCACATAGCTATTTAAGTATCTGAATTGAAATTCTGACAAAAGGCTCCTGACTCCAACTTTAGCTGCATTTTGCATATACTTTATATGAGTACATGTTGTCTCCCCCAGAGAGTGGGAGCTGCCTGAGGGCATCAGCACTTAGAACAGCTCCTCCGATTTTATGATTGTATCCTCCCAAGTCAGGCCATAAACCTAATAGAATGTCAGGTCTTGCAACCCCGACTCACCTTCTCTTCCTCTTTTGTAGGAGGCACAAAGAATAGAATGCTGAACCTGGTGTCAGAAAGACCTGAGTTCAAATCCTGCCTCAGATAATTACTAGTTGGGTGACCTAGGGCAAGCCATTGAATTTCTGCAAACTTCATTTTCTTCATCTGAAAAATGAAGATAATAATACCAACTATCTCCCAGAGCTGTAATGTGGAGACAATGATGGAATAATTGTAAAGGGTATATCACAGTGCCTGACACATAGCATTATGTAAAAATGCTGCTGGTGTTGTTGATTACAGAAATTAACGTCCAGCTGTATAGTGACCTCCCCATGGTCACCCAGTTAATTAATGGTGTGGCCCAAACTAGAAAGCAGTTCTTTTCACTCTTCCCTGGTGCCCTTTCTATATCATAATACCTCTCTGGGAGGGACTTCCCTTCCCAAGACCTTGCCCATCTTGACCCCTGCCTTCTCCCTTCCACTTCCCTTGGTCAGCATCTTTCCTCTGCAGCAATTTAGTGACTTCCCAGCACAACACATATTAGGTCAGCTGTTTAAAGTACAAATGATAATTTACTGTAATGGGTGGAGATCTCAGGGTCCCAATTACAAAGACAAGGGAAGCGAGTAGCCTAAGGTTAAGCAGCTGGCTGATGGCACCACTAGAATTAGAACCCAGCTCTGCTGACTCTTAGGTCAAGTGATTAAAAATATCTTTCTTATTTTTTCCACTTCCTAACAGTTTCTTATCTCTCAAGGGACAAATACATAAATTCTTTGGCTATAGCATATATAACGAGCTAAAGAGAATCCTTGTGGGACCTCAGAAGCCATTTGGTTTAACTCCACTCCCTTTACATAGACAAGTAAATGAAAGGCAGAAGAGACAAAAAGACTCAGGTGACTCCAAAGGTGGGATCTGAACCCTGGCCCCCTGAATCAGTGCTATCACACTCTAGTAAGCTCATCATTTAATCCAAGACCCACATTTTACAGATGAGGAAACTGAGACCCATAAGGTTTAAGAGACATTCCTAAAGGAGTCCTTAACCAGATCAGGATTTGACTCCCAGCGTTTTGACTGTCATGGTGAGAGAATCCCAGCTATGGAATAAAATGAACCTCAGAGGTTACCTAGTGCAACCCTGTCCTTTTTTTTTAACAGATGAGGAAACTAAGAGCCAAGGAGGATAGGTTATTTTCCTAAGGTAACAGATGAGGACACTCAAGCACCATGAGGCCCGGAAGGTGCCCAAAAAATCAGGAGCAAAGGGTTCTAAACTATTGAAGCAGTCAATGAGTTCAATTTTCTCACTTTGTGAATCAGGAAACAGAGACCCAGAAAACTGAAGTGACTGGTCCAAAGTAACACAGACAGTAAGTGTCAGTAGCAGGACTTGAACCCAGGTCTTCCTGATACCAATCCCAGGATCCTTTTCCCCTAAACTTTCCTTTGAGCAATGTTAAAGCAGGAGCAGATCCTGTGCATCTGTCTCATTTTACAGATGAGGAAACTGAGCCTTAGGCAGGCAAAATGATTTCCCCATAGTTGAACACTTAGCAAGTATCAAGAAGGACTTTTAAATCAAAGTCAATCCCTCTGACTGTCTCATAGACATTTCCATCTCAGTCAGATGAGCACAATGGGGCATTAGGACAGTAAATGAGTACTGGGTAAAAAAATGTACCCCCCCCCCCAAACACTGGGGTTATTTCCCACTCAGAAGACACATGGAAGGCATTACTAGTGGTAATAATGTCCATTTCCTTCATATTTTAATTAAGATTTTCTCAGCCCTTTATTCCTAACCACCCTATGAGAATGACAGTGTGATTATTTATATCCCCAACTTACAGATGAGTACACTGAGCTTGATTTGTCTAAGGTCTCAAAGTGAGGAATAGTTGGAGCCAGGATTTGAACTATGATCTCCTTTTCACAAATCTACCAATCACGCCCCTATCAGCTGTGATTGGATAAAACTTATTTCTTACCCCTATCCCCTATTTCCTATGTTTATTTCTTAGGTGAAAATGTTTCTACCCACTACCTTAGAGATCTGCCATTCTATCCTGCTTCTTCTCCTCATGAGAGCCTCCTCTTTTGAACATTGGTCTTTGCTATATTCAAAATGCTGACGGACCCCCTGCTGAGATGTCCTGATCTTGATATGGTTCCTAGTGAGAAGGCCAGTCACCTTTCACTGATTCACTGGACTTGATAGCTCATAATCTCCACTCCCCATCACCATCAGACTCAGCTGACTATTAGACATAGTCTGGATATCCCAGAATCATTTCAACTTCAACGTGTCTAAAACCAGACTCATTGTATTGGAACCTACCTCTGAACTTCCTCATTTCTGTTAAGCATGGGCACTGCCATCCTCCTGCTTACCCAGGCTCATAACCTTGGTGTCTTCCTTGACTATTCTGCCTCACTCTCATAACCAACTGGCTGCCTACTCTTGGCATTTTTACCTCCACATAATCTTTGCCATGAAGAGAAGGGGAGGGGAGGGGAGAGGAGGGCAAGGAGGGGAGAGGAGGGGAGAGGAGGAAAAGGAGGGGAGGGGAAAGGAGGGCAGGGAGGGAAGAGGAAGGGAGGAAAGGGAGAGATTGTAATCCCCCTTCTATACTGTATGACCCTTAAGGGAAGGGACTATTTCCATTTTTTTTCTTGTACCCCCTGATGCCTCCTAGCACAGTATCTGGAACATAGCAAGTTCTTAATAAGTGCTTGTTAACTGAGTGATGACATCTGGCATTCATATAGTGATTTGATATTCATATAGTGTTTTCATACTTGTGAGTCTCACAAGAACCTGTGAGGAAGGTACTATCGGTATCATTATTCCCATTTTACAGAAACATTTACTGATGCTCAGAGAGACTAACCCACTTGTCTGGGGTCACAAAGCTAGGCAATTTCAGAGGCAGTCAAAGATCCTAAATCTTCCCAATTCTACCTTTCCATGTGCCTTATGAAAGAAACTATTTTTTTCAAAGGTGGGATAATTATGGGGATTTGGTAAAAAAAAAAAAAGACCCCATTTTTTGGTGAATGTTCCCTTCTCATTCATGCTAAATCTCAATGTTAAATCTGCACCATTTTAAAAAGTCATTTCCTCTCCTTGCCTGGAAACCATGTTTCTTTGAAATCAGAGAATTTGAGACTCAGGAGAGACTTTAGAGGCCATTGAGTTAAACTCATATGTGGAAGGGAATACTTGCTATAAACATACCTATGATGTTGTCTGAGTCATATTAGCCAATGCTGGATCTTCCCCCAGGAACTTGCTAACCCCTCTGTATCTCTGCAGGACACACATCTGAAGTTAGTTACCTCACAAATACACTCAAATTTCAATGCCTTTGTTAAATTTCCATCAAAAGCAAACTAGAGGAAGAAAATGGAAACTCTACAGTCCTTCTAGATGCAAACTAATTTATTTCAGAAGCCAGGGAAGAATGAAATAATTCTAGGGATAAACACATATGAAATAATCCTTGCCCTCAAGGAGTCTGCATTCTCTAAAGGTGTATAATGTGAATGAAGGTGTGGGGAGAAGTGAGGGTTAGGCTTAAACTTCAAAAATGAGAAGGAATATGGCACAATGGGAAGAGATCTTAACCTGCAGCCTGAGAAGTTGAGTTCATAATGGGGAGTTGCCACTTTTTGCCTTTATGAAGTTGGACAAGTTCACAGAAGGTTCACCAGACATTCTTTGGGCCTCAGTTTCCTCACTTGTAAAATGAGGGGTTAGATAACATGATCTCTCAGCCCCTTTCCAGCTTTAGAGCTATAAGCCTGAAATCCTGGGACTATATGAGCTCTTAAGCTCCCCTCCATGATAAAAATAGATCCTATAATTGCCACTGATTCCCTTGAAAGAAATCTCAACCAAATTCAAGAACCCATAACTCCCCTGGCACATTCCAGCTTGTCCTCTAGGATCATGAGACATTGATCATATGGCTGTGTGTGGTGGAAAAACCATGAATCATTCAACTATTGGGCAATATGCCAGAAGACATGAAGTTAGACCATGTCAAGTAAATATGGCCAAGAGGAACAGGATCTGAACTCAACCATAATCCATTCTCTTTCTCCTCAGCTGGAGTACCTCCTCTCACAAAATTACCTTCTCTGAATTATATATAGATATAGACACAGATACATATAAATAGATATAGATATGAATATTTGTAGACAGATAAAATATATAAAATAAATAAAAGATAATTGACATAGATAGATATAGATAGATTTATATCTATAATACACACATATGTGTGTGTGTGTGTATATATATATATATATATATATA
>NW_027185697.1:14739683-14778545 GCF_028583685.1 Petaurus breviceps papuanus | reverse complement strand
TATATATATATATAGGTATGAATGCAGGTAGATAAATTTGATTATCCAAAAAGTATTAGTACAGTTTTGAGCTAATAAAGCTTCTAAAACTATCAAGCTTTAAAAGATTAAACCTGCCCTGACTCCAAGAACACCATGTAAATATATTTATGTAAGCATCCATCAATCTATCTATCTATCTATCTATCTATCTATCTATCTATCTATCTATCTATCTATCCATTTATCCTTCTGTCTGTTTCTGTCTCTCTATTTCTCTCTATCAGTCTATTCATCTATATCTATCTGTATTTCTGTCTGTCAGTATTTCTATCAATTTATGCATCCATCTATATCTATCTCTATCAATTTGTCTATCCATCCATATCTATCTATCTATCCATTTATCTATATATCTCTGTCTGCCTATCTGTTTATCTGTCTCTTCTAATAGAATGTCAGGTCCTTGAGGGTAGGGACTGCTTTGGGTTTATTTGGTTTTTTAATATATATAACCAACAACTGGTACTTAGTAGGGTCACTAGATACATATAGGTTGATTGATTAACCTTGGTTGGAAACTAGGTTCAATCACGTTTCTGACTAGTTCAGAAGTAGATTCAAATTCTCCATCTGATATTCAGTGACTGTGTGAATCTAGGCAAATCAATTAACTCTCTATGCCTCAGTTTCCTTCATTACTAAAATGAGAATAATATTTGAAAGGAGCACTACATAAAAGTAAGGTGGTGATTTGCCACCTAGCCAGGAATGAACCTCCAAGAAGAAGTCCCTTTTAGGGACTCTGATCTCCCCTGACTTATTCTCAAGTTGCGTATGTATAGGGTAAATAGATGGTGAAAAATTACAATAATAATAAAAATAATACAAATTGGCATTTGCACGGTGCTTTATAATTTACAAATGCTTTCTGTAAAATTATTTCATTTCAACTCAGACCTGTGGGGAGGGAGGAAGCAAGTATAACTATTCCCACTTCAACTGAAGTTCAGAGAATTTAACTGACTTTGTGAGAAGAGGAATTTGAACCTGGGTCTAGGTCCAGCACTATAGTTTGCACTACACTGTTCCTATCTTAGCCCAGCCCTTGCTTTCTCTTTCCTTCTTCGATTGCTTCAAGCCTTCCAAACCCTTGACAGTATCTCCCTTATCTGGAATGCCCCCCACTGAATATTTCCCTATGAGTTATGGTCACCACAGTTATTGTTACTGGAAAGACATAAGTTGGACTTCCCTTTCCCTCTTGGCCTTCTCCCTTCTTGGTTCAGCTTCCAGTTCCAGCCCACACATATTAAGGAAGCTGATTGGGTGCCAAGTTTAAAAAGAAAACTATTTTCATTTTGAAGTACCAAAAAAACCAAAATGACAGTGCAGTATCTTTCCTCTCAAGGAATTTCCCTAATTCTCTTTCCCAATGGTTTTGATGGCAAGATTGACACAGAGAAAGGTCACCACTGAATCAGCTTCTTTGGATCCTTGCACTAGCTACCACTTTTAATTCCATTATCTGCTGGTCCAACTCAGTACTCTGGGTATGGAAAAATTAGATTAAAGAATTATGGGAAATGACCCCCCAATTCAGCTTGATTTGCTTCAATTGTCCACAGCATCACGGAACTTAGAAATATAAGGGACCTCAGAAGCCACTTAGTCCAATATCCTCATTTTACAATTGAGGAAACTGAATCTCAGAGAAATTAATTGACTTGCCCAAGGACAAACAAGTTATAAACAACAGAGGCAGTCTTGTTTCTCATGCCCTTTGAGTCAAAAGTCAGTGCTCTTTCAAACATGATACCTTCTCTGTGCCTCAGTTTTCCTAAGCTACAAAATAGAATGCTAAGACATGTATTTGAAGTATGTTTTAGTAGTTTCCCTTATACACCCCCAAATCTTCCCCAATAGAATTTCTTGATTCTTACACCTTTCAGAGGTTAGTCTTATAAACCACACATGTGACTTCCACATACCTCTTAGGAGGGCAGAATGCATATAGACTTGTTCTCTCACATTATTCCTTCTGCAGTTATGGATTTTATGAACAATAGAGTCATTATAAACCATTTTGTCTAATAGTATCTAATATTTCCATACTTTTATAAAGTTTGCAAACTTTATATTCAGTTGATTTACTTGTATCTTCCTCTTTGTGACCCCCCTGGATTTTCTAGGCAAAGATACTGAAGTGGTTTGCCATTTCCTTCTCCAGTTCATCTTTATAGACAAGGAAACTAAGAAAAATGGGGTTAAGTAACTCGCCCATGGTCACATAGCTAGTGAATGGCTGCATCCAGATTTGAACTCAGGTCTTCCTGACATCAGACATGGCACTCTGTCCACTGCATCACCTACCTGCCCTGGAGCTCTCATTCCAAACAAACCCATGTCTTCCTGACTCATTCAGTGCTATAACCATTGCCCTATACTGCCTCCCATATTTTGGACATGAAGAAATGAATATCCTAAGAAAAAGAAAAGCTAAGGTAAAAAAAAAGGTAACTCCCAATCCAGCCCTAGTCAGAATCTTGGCCAATCCCAAGCCTGGAGAATGCAGGGCAATGAGGTGGAAAGAAAAAAGGAGTCTGTTTTGTAAGGTGGGGGAGGTGGGAAGGTGGGAAGATTGAAGTGTTATGATTTGGAGAAATCCCATTCTTATCTGTCCTACATTTTATTATTTTCATTTAATAAAAGCAAGGGGCCTGGTTAATGGAATATTTTCATAGAGTTATTGGTTAAGCATCCCAAGTCCCTCGGGGACAAAGAGGAAGTTTTTCTGATAGGCTGAGATAAGGTATAGAACAAGCTAATCATCTTCTTGTTTGCCTGGATCCACAAATTTTTAAAAAAAAGTGTTTTGGGGAGGAAGGAGTCTTCAATGAAGAGGATGTCATCCACTCTCTTTTATATGTCCCTTTTTGTAATTTACTCAGGTAATTGACTAGTTCAGACCCTCAGCATTGCTCACCTAGACTATTTTTAAAGCATATATGTGGTGCCTTCTTTGTGCCAGGCACTGTATTAAATGCTTTTCAATTTTCATCTCATTTGATTCTCAATCCTGGGAGGGAGGCACTCTTGTTACACCCCCATTTTGCCAATGGAAAAGAAGAGCAGACTCTCTGAAGTGGAGAGAAGACAACCCTACCAGTTTTCTGATTGGTCTCCCTTGCTTAGAATGGTCTCCCAATAGCATCTCTTTCTCAAACCTATCAGTTGTCATTATTCATTCAGATTATTTCCCATTTATTGTTCTTATATGTGTGTATGTGTATATGTATGTATACATACATACATGTAGATGTATATGTATACACATATAAAATATTTTTCTGTAGAAATGATACATCTCCCCCAATCCTCCAAGAGGAGGGGAACTCCTTAAGTGAGGGGACTGTCTTATTCTTGTCTTTCGAATCCTAGCACAGTATTCAATATATTGTGGGTGCTTAATAAATACATGTTGAGTATTATACATAAATTGATTCTCTGTGTAGATGATAACATAATATTCCTATAAAGCCCAATTTTGACCATGCCACTCCTTGACTCAAAAAGCTTCTGTAACTCTCTATTGCTTTGATGAGAAAATAGAAATCTTCTCCCTAACATTTAAAAAGAATACTGGACTTGAAATCTAAAACCTGTGTTCAGATACTGACTTTTTCACTTATTCCCTATGAGGTACTGGTCAAGGAACTTCAACTCTCTGGGTTTCAGTGTCCTCCTCTGTAAAATGAGAAAAGTAGATCTAGAAGGCCTTGAAAGTCACTTTAGATCTCAGGAACATACCAAGCAGTCAAATGAATAAACAAAAATACAAGTAAGTAAATAACAAACAAATAAAAATAGCACAAAAGTTAAAATAGTAACAAGTAAATAAACAAAATAGCAAATAAGCAAGTAAATAAAAAACAATAAAATGAATGAGTGAATGAATAAACATATGGATAAATAAATGAAAGAATGAATATAGATAAATGAATAAATAATGGATACATAGATAACTGATAGCTAGATAAATAGATAATGGATAGATAGATGATAAATGGATAGGTAGGTAGGTAGGTGAATAAAGATAGATAATAGCTGGATGGATAAGTAGATAGATGGTGAATGGATAGATAGAGCAAAAACTGAGGACATGAAAAAGTATGTAAATTGGATGGTTATCCTGCTTCAAACCCAGGAACTGTCTGGTCATATGTCCTTGACTCATGGGTCTCAGTTTCTCTAATAGGAATAACATTGAATATATATATATATGTATATATATATACACATATCTATGTATATATATGTATATACATATGTGTGTATATGTTTTTCTGTCCATGAGTCATTCTTTAGTGATTTAAATCTCTCTAAAATTTGGAGTTTGTGGGAACTGACTTCTTAGCTTCAATGTGCCCATAGTCCTGCCTTGGACACTTCAAGGATAAGTCAAGGCAGTCAAGCCCTCTAAACCTCAGTTTCCTTAACTATAAAATTAGATTGTTGGACTTGATGAATGCTGAGGCCCAATCTCACTCTGATCCTGTTGGCCCTACTGGGAGTTAGATGGCATAATGTAGAGAAAGCTGTTCCTAGAAGCAGCAAAATCTAAAACTGAATGAGCCCTCACAAATTCATTTGTTTTTGTGATCCCAACAAATCACTTCACCTCCTTGTACCTGGGTTTCCTCCTCTGTAAAATGAGGGAGTCAAACTAGGTGATTCCTTAATGTTCTTCTACTTTAAAATATGTGATCTTCTGATTCAATGATTCCATCCAAGTGAGGGTTTATACTCTGCCATGGGCATTCTCAGGATTCCTACACCCTTACTTTGGCTAATGGCATTCTCCCTACTTGGATTCTATCAAAATCATAGAATTTTCAACAAACAAGGAACTTTAGCAGCCATCTTGTCCACTTACACAGTATGAATAATCACAATAACATGCCCAACAAGTGGTAGTCCCGTCAATCCATGCTTAATGACCTCCAATGAGGGGGAACTGTTTCCTCCCAAAGGAACTCATTCCACTTTTGGACAGTTCTCATTGTTAGGGTGAATTTCCCACTCCTTAACCCTAAGTCCGTCCCAAACCCTTTCAAGCCTGAATTAGACATTGCAATTTCTGCTCCTGGTTCTGCCCTATAGGGCCAAACAGGTCAAGTCAAATCCCTCCTTCATGTGTCAGTCCTCAGGCTGTTGCAACCCCACCCCCTTCATACACACTGTCCAGGCTAACCATCTGCATTTCTTTCAACCAGTCTTCACATGGCGACAACCAGAGGCATATTTCGCCCTTTAAAAGATGTGCTTTTCCGGACATCATTTAAAATCTCAAGATGTACTTCTTAAAATTTTGGCACCTGAAACTGAACACAATTCTCCTGACGGAATCGGACTAGGGAAAAGGTACAGCAGACATTTAATAAAAGCTTGTTGACTTGAGTCCTAATACATGGTGGAAGTAATGGTCATTGTGGTAGAAATGGTAGTAACAGAGGCCCTGGAAGCATCACATGAAAGAGTAAGTGCATATATTTCAGAGTCCTCAAGAAGGAAGGCACAGTCCTCACCTAAACACATATTTATCCTATCTTCAGTACGACCAGAATCAGAGGATGTCATAGGTGGAAGATACCTCAGCAGCATCTAGTTCAATCCATAATCAAAATTATAGTCCTACTATGTGATGTGTCTGATGAATGTCCATCCAGCCTTTGCTCAGAAACTGTCAAAGGAAACCATAATATCCCTACCATTTCCAACCAGTGCTACAATTTAGAAAGTTTTTTTTTCTTTGTATAAACTGAAATACCCTCGTGGTAAACAACCTCCATATATCACATCCTCTGGGAAACAATGGTTTTATTCTCAAGAAGAACAAATCTTATACTTTGAGAAGAGTCCATCCATCAATGGTCCCAACTCAGTGACTTACCATAAACACTCAAACACATCCTGCCCTGGACAGGCCCTATGGGAAAGATGTTAAAAATGCATCTGTAACATCCTTCATCTTTTAAGGAGACAAGCTCAAGGGTGATGGCTGAAGAGTTCAAATCACTTTGGGTCACTTGGACGTGGTCATGGTAGGATCCAAGTAATCGAGGACCATGGTTGGAGCTGTATGTGGCTATGTTATCTGGTGTTTGACCTTCCTTCTGCCATGTGACTTGGAGGACCTCCTTCTCTGCAGATAGTTGGCAGGACAAGGTTACGTTTTCCCCCACAGTGCTGTTCACTTCTGTTTTGTGAATCACCCTTGGCATATCTGAAGACAAATGGAGAACAAAAAGAGCTCATGACAACATTGTGTTTCATAAAGTCCTTCTCCACAACAAATCTGTGAAGTGTATAGTGTGAGAATTAGCCTGACAATTTTACAAATGGAGAACTGAAGGGAGTGTGGGGCAGTAAAAAGAGGGCTAGATTTTGGGAGCTCGAGGTTCTGGACTTAAATCCTGCTTCTGTCATTTATCTTGTTATTTGGGGCAAATGGCTTAATCTCTCTGATCCTCAGTTTCCTCATATGTAAAATGAAGAGATTGAACTCAATAATCCCTTAAATAACCTTCCAGCTATAATTCTGTGAAGAGCCTCTAAGAAATTCAATTTCTTGACCAAAATCACTCCATTGCTGTGTCATAAACAGAAATCCAACAGTCATCTTCCAACTCTAGTCCCAGTGTTTTTTTTTCCTATTACAACTCATAACATCTGATATATATCAGCACCCCTTTCCTTCTCTGTTCCCAAAACCTTTCCTTCTCAGTTTCCAAAACCTTTCCTTTCATATGTAGCTCCATGTTTCCCAAACCCCATTCCCCAACCAGTCACAAATCACCAACTCTTGACTGCTCAAAGCCTTTCTTAGGACTCTCTTGAAAAGCCTTCATTCACTCAGTGATGAGAAGAATGAACTTAAGGCTTGATCCCTAGGTCCTTTCTTCATTTCTAGTAACAACCTGTTGCTAATGGATAGTAACTACTTTATTATTACAATATTTATCAACTTATAAGTCAATCAATAACTATTGGTTAAGCACATAACTAAACATCAGGCACTGTGCTGGGTGCTGGGGATAAAATAAAATCAAATCAGACTAAGCCTTCCCTCAAGAAACTTACATTCAAGGAGAGATGGCAGATGTACATGTAAGCACATAGAAAATATGTATTCACCAAATGTACACATGAAGAATACAAGGCAGGATCTGATCCTTCACAACCACCACCCATCAAAAGAAAGTTGGTCCCAGGTTCAACTCCCAGGGCATTTTAAAAATTTGCCAATTCAAAGGTTAGATCAGTGCCCAAACAATGTGAACCAGTGCTCATCCCCAACCTCCCTCCCTCACCAGCTGCTCATTTCCCTTTCAGCATTTGACCATACCAGCAAACATGTTCCCAGAGACAGAAAGCACCACACACACTACCAGCAGCAGCATGATAATGAAACAAAAAAAAAAGTCTCAGGCAAATCAAGCCACTGCTTCAAAACTTCTCCCTTTTATACTCTATGTGTAGTCTTGTGATTGGCTGGGGCAGTCCAGAACTCCCAAGGCACAAAATTTGGTAATCTAAAATATTTTTCAGTGCTCTCTGTGACTCAGAATAAGGCAATTCATTCCCTTTAACTTTGGTTTCTTCTCCTGTAAAATGAAAGAATCTTGAAGGTTCCTCTGAGCTGTAGATATATAATTCTATGATGCTACAAGGAGCTGTCATCATTACAACTCCAGCCAGAAATTTAGAAGACAATGTAAGGAACCAAAACAGAGACCATCCCAAAAATCCTTACCTTTGAAATCAAAGTGTTCAGGAAGTAATCTTCTATCAATACAGAACATAAGCTAGAAAAATAAGATGCAGAAGTAGAGGTGGGAGAAGGATGAGGGAAGATTAGGATTCATAAGACACTAAATCAGACACTAAATTTTCTTTCCCACTAGAAAAATAAATTTATAGTCTTTCCATGACATGGAAATGTATGTAATAAGGTTTGAAATCTGAAACTACTAGACCTCCTTCCTTCACATTTCTTTTCCTTGATATTCTTAGACCTTTTATTCCTCCTAATATATTTTTGGGGTATTTTGATTAGTATGTCACTGAATAAGTAAATTAGCATAGTTAGAACTGTCAGATTTTTTATATTCGCTCGGTCTATCCACGAGCAATTAATATTTTTCCAACTGCTTATATGTGTCACGTAGGATATAGCCAAAGCAGTATTAAGAAGAAATATTTTATCTGAAAAAGCTTATATCAATAAAGAACAGATCTATGAATTGGGCCTACAACTAAAAAAAATAGAAAAAACAACAAATTAAAAATCCCTACTTCAACACTAAAATAAGAATCCTGAGAATCAAAGAAGAGACTAATAAAATTGAAAGTTTAAATAAAAACAAAACATGAAACTAATAAATAAAACTAAAAGCTTATTTTAGGGGGGAAAATTAAATTGATGAATCATTAGTTGACTTGATTTTTAAAAGAAAGAATTACTAACATCAAAGAGGAAAAGGGTGAAGTGCACCACCCATGAAAATTAAATTAAAGCAATTATTAGGAGTTATTTTACCCAACCATATGCCAGTAAAACTGATTATCTAAAATGGATAAATATTTAAAAAGATATAAACTGCTCAGATTGACAGAAAAGGAAATAGAATACTTAAATAACCAAATCTTAGGAAGAAATGAACAAGCCATCAAGGAGCTCCTTAAGAAAAAGACTCCAGCAAAAGATAGATTCCCAAGTGAATTCTACTAAACCTTTAAGGAACAATTAACCCTAATATGAAAAATGCTATCCACCTCCGCCAAGAGAACTGTTAAACTCTGAATATGTATTAAAGAAAACTTTTTTTCCCTTTTAGTCTTTTTTTCTTTTTTCTTTTGCAATATGGATAGTATAGAAATATGTTTGTTGTGACTTCATATGTATAATTGATATAAAATTCCTTTTCTTCTCTAGGAGGGGGAAGAGGAAGGAAGGAGGGAGGGAATTTGAAGTTTAACCTTTTAAAAATTATCTTAAAATTTTTACATCTAACTAAGAAATACTTAATGGAATACATAAAAAATAAATTTCTTCTGCATTATTAACATTTCTCTATAATTTTCTTAAATCTAGTCAATCAACAAATCAATAAATCAAGCCCTGATTTGTTAAATCATAATTGTTCACACAAATTTTAATAATTTTCTCTTCAAGAAGGTTCAAACTGGATCCCAAACACCAATATGTCTTGAGGAAAGAGTCAACCTACTTAAGTTTGTGAGGTAAAGGGAAAGAGTCCTTTTGACTTACTTGACTCATTTTATCATGGAATTGTGACAGATACTTGTGTTAGAAAGTATTTGAATGACATTTTCCTGCCTCTGAGTCTGGGGTCTTCTAGAAACTCAAGAGTTTCTATATACTAGACTATATACTAGGCAGGTTCTATATATTAGACTTGAGCAGAGTTAGCACTGGGTTAGAACATTTTGAGCTGAAAGTGACCTTACAAGACACCATCTCCAACCCCGTGATTTTACGAATGAAGGAGCTGAGGGCAAGAGAGAGTAAATGATTAGCCCAGGGTCACAGAGCTTACTAGTGTCTGAGGTAGGCTTCAAACTCTGGTACTCCTAATTCCAGGCCCAGACTGTCTTCTTCACCTCTTACCTCATGTTGTCCCAGAGTGTTTAATCCTATGTCATTCTCTGCAAGAAGCCCCAGGACTTCTGATTTGAAGTACTCTCAATGATAGAGAATGGCAGCATGAGTTTGATTGACCTTCTTATTCCTTGCTGCATAGAATTCCAGATTCTCAGAGTTGTATGGGACTTGAAGAACCATTTAGTCCAGTGATTATTGAGTCATATGGATAATACCAAAGACAAAATTCTTACCAAGTGCTCACCTAGCCTTTAGTGAGGGACCTCTAGTAAAGGGGATCCCAAGACTATTGGGATACCTTTGAGTATTAGAAAAATGGTTTTCCTCATTTTGAGCCATTACTTTTGAGCCTTTCCTTTGTTTCTAGTTCTGCCTCAGGGGGCTGGCCAAACAGAATAAGCCTTGCTCCCCTTCCATGTGGTCACTCTTCAAATATTTGAGGACAATAATCATGCCCTCCATGCCCCATCCCCTCCACCAAGTTTTCCCTTCCCCCAGGTAGACATTCAAGTTCTTTCCATCAATCCTTACGTGGCATGATCCTGAGACTCTCAAATATTTTGTTTTTCACTCTTTACATTCTCTCCAGTTAGAAATGTCCTTCCTGGAATACAAAGCCCAGAAAAGGTCATAATACTGGAATTCAGATCTCACTGAACACTATTGCCACTTTCTTTCTGGATGCTAGGAACTTATTCTTCTAGCCTAAGACTGAGTAAACTTTCTTAGTTATGAGGGCATGCTATTGACTCAAATCAAGCTCTCAATACAAAATCCCCAGTCTTCTTTCATATAAGTAGTAATCCAGTCATGACCCTCTGTCATGAGTTCCAACTCAACTAGCCCACTATATACATGTATATAATACATATATGTATATCCATACATATATGCATATGTATGTATATATAGTTGAGATCACCAGGCCATGCTTAGTAATTTGGCTATGAGTTCCTTGAGGACAGAAACTGTTGGTTTTTGTTTTGGGCTTGTTTGTTTGTTTGTTCTGCCTTTCTTTGAATCCCCAAAACTTAGTACAGTTTCTGGCACATAGTAGGTGATAGCTGACTGATTAACTGTCACCTTGTTGCTTCATGTGTACCTGACTTCGCCTTCATGTTCTTGGCACAATAATAAAAATTCAAATCAAAAGTATGTGAATTTGGCTTCCATATGAATGAGCTTACTACCCCTGTGACTTGCCAGACTATCCCTTTCCTGTTATATAGATATAGATATACAGATGCATGTATAGATATATCTGTATAGACATGCATATTTAAATAGATATCCATACATCTATATACACATATGTAGATATTTGTATATAAACAGAAAATGACTGAAAAAACTCTTATTAAGAACCTACTGTGTACCAGGCACTATGCTAAGTCCTGATGATACTAATACCTTAAAAATGACCCCATTCTTGTTCTTGAAGAACTTGGAGTCTAATGCAGAAGATAATATGTATGTATGTAAGTATGTGATATCTATCTATCTATCTATCTGTCTATCTATCTATCTATCTATGCTTGTAGGTATATTTATAATAGAGAATATTTCATTCTTGTCTGCATAATCCCAGCACCAAACATAGTGACTGACATATAGTAGGTATTTAATTTTTGAATTTAGTTAAAATCATATGACTGTGTTTTTGAAAAATGATCCATTTTCTATCTTCTCTTAAACTCTCCCAAATTTTAAAACAAAAATTTAAGTTCTTTAAGTTAACAGGCAAAAATGTATGACTGAATAGATGAATGAATGATTATAATAATAATAATAATAATAATAATCCTACTAAGCTCCTACTATGTTCCAGGTACTGTTCTAAGTTATGATGCAAAAAGTACCTTAGAAGTGAGAGCGTCTTTGTCCTCAAGGCATGAAGGAAGGAGATGTTGCAGCAACGAGGTAATCAGGCTGCAACATAGAAAGTGTGGCAGGCAGGTCATGTGAGATCTAAGGGAAGATAGGTTGGAGCCAAATTGCAAAGAGTTTCAAAGTCCAAATAGAGGAGTTCACATTCTGTCCTAGAGATATTAAAAGGTAATAGTTTTGAAGGCAAAAATCCTTAACAGTACAGAGAGAACTAAGGCAAATGGATTCAGTCTTGGGGTTTGGGCTCACAAGTCCTGGGACAATGAAGGCTGAACAGAGCATGTTCTATATTATACAGGAATCTGTCCCTCACCCACACAGCACCTGCTTATTCTCACAAGGGAAAAGCATTTTTATCAATGGTGTCAAACTAAAATATAAAGAGATCAATAAGCCAGACATAAAGATACCTACAGCTGGAGTAGTGACTTAGAAAACCATAACTTGACATTATGCATGTTTTATTGCATTTTAAATTTGTTGTATTAAACATTTCCCATAAATCTAAACACCATTTCATATGTACTTTGACCTATCCCCTCATCCTCCCCTCTAAAGATCCCTACTTTATCCTCTCCCTGCCTCTCCCTAACCACTTTCTATTTTGTTTCTTTCCAAATAAGAAGACTTATGTAGAGGTATATGCATTTTCCCCCTCTTAGACCCATTCCTGATGAAAGTAGGCTTTCAGAACTGTCAGTCCTCCTTCCTCATTTAATTCCTCTAGATGGGTTCTTCCTTTCACCTCATTTGTATAAGATAATTATTCTTTTTAACTGGTCTGTAATATGACTTATTAATCTTTCTTATGGACTACCCCATCACTAATAATAGTCTCAGACATGTGTTTTACCTTTTTCATACATAAAAAGATAAACCGTCTCTCCTTACTGACTCTCTTATACTTGGTCTTGAGTATGTACCTTATGTTTCTCTTGGCGTTTGAATGTCAAACCTACCATTAAGTTCAGGAATTTTTTAATCAACTTTCTTTAAGTCCATCTAATTCCCCATTATCTTTCAGCTGCATTGCTCACACAATTGACTCACAGGAAGTCCCAGTTGTTTCAGAGGAGAAGCTTCTTGAAAAGTAACCTCACCCACATGACTTCACCTCAAAAGATGCCAAGACTGTCTCAAGCTATCAAGTAAGGAATTGGAATTCATTTCCTTTCGCTCCAAGCATGTTTCCCTCTTTAATGTTTTCAGGTCTTGATGTAAGCAGAGTATATTATCCCTCAAATTAACAGAGAAAAATGACTATAGAAGAGAAAAACTAGCTAAAAGAGGGAAGAAACTCATGTAATTATAGCATTCAGATGGTCCCTGGGGGTTTCTGCACAGCATTACTGGAAACAATTTTTTTTTTTCCTGCAGCTGAGAAAAATACATTTGAATTTGAAGAAACAACTTTCACTTTTGCTTCTACTGCTGGCTTGTAATCACTTCATCACATTCAGATTTGTAATCTCGAAAATATCTTAATAATCTGGTGAAACAGAGGACAACGTTCATCAAGTCCAACCCAAGTGTGAACAAGAATCTTCTCTAAACATCCCAACTAAATGGCCACTGAGTTTCCACTTGAAAACCTCCAGGATAGGGGTTAGAGTGTTGGAATGGAACTAGGAAGACCAAACTCTCTGACTTACTAGCTGCATAACCTTGGTCAAGTCACTTAATCCCATGTGAGACACAGCTTCCTCAGTTGCAAAAGGGAGAATAATGTGTGTAATCCTGACCTGGCAGGGTTGTTGTGAACTTCCAATGAAATAATGCATGGCCAGTGCTTTGCAGAATGTAAACAGCTTTGTAAATGTAAGCCATGACTATCTCTGAAAGTAGCAATTTGCATTTCGGGCAACTCTCTTTATTAAGATGATTTTCCTTCCAGGAAGCTCAAATATGCTTGGTCACATTTTTACCTATTGTTCCTAATTCTG
Organism: Petaurus breviceps papuanus; assembly: GCF_028583685.1. NCBI lineage: Eukaryota > Metazoa > Chordata > Mammalia > Diprotodontia > Petauridae > Petaurus > Petaurus breviceps. The sequence continues at coordinate 14,765,048 of NW_027185697.1, read as the reverse complement.
ACCTCTGGGGCAAGCTGGACAAGCTTGACACTTCTTCCACAAGACAGCCTCACAGATATAAGACAGCTACTAGGCCCCTTCACTTTTTCCCTATAGGCTAAGCTTGCACAGGATTACATACCTTTCCTGATCTTTGTAAGACAAGGCTTCTCATCCCCTACCTTTCTCCTTTTTGTCATGCAGTTTATCAACAGCTGTCCTAAAATAAGACATCCAGAATAGAAAAAAAAATATTTCAAAGTAAATGGGATCCTCCATTTATACAGAAGTTACAGGGCTCACAAGGCTTTATATAACTTTTCTAATTAGATCCTCAGTAATCCTTTGAGATGAAATGGGCAGAGTAGGTAATTACCGACATATTTTTAATGAAGACACTGAAATCTGGAGTGGTTATATAACTTTCTAAACCTGAACCCCCCTAAAAAAGAACCAAAGATTCTCAGTGTCAGAAGGAACTTCAGTTGTTGACTCTGTGCCTGGATAAAATCCAGACAATGATCATTTCTCCTCCATTTTAAAATCTCTAACAAGAGACATCCAATTACACATCTGGGCAGCTCTAATTCCTTCTTTAAGGAAGTGTTTAAAATGAATATACAACTGTCCAAAGACTTGCAAATGATTAAAAGTCACATAAAAAATCAACTCAACATCACTTTGTGCTAAGGACATTGTTACATATTCAGTACTTTGACAAAGACAAAGAAAGATGGGAATAAGTGTTGGAAGGTTTTGGAAAAATAGGTGAACTAATACTTGCACTTTTGATGGAGCTCTGAATTTGTACAAACATGTTTTCAAACAACTTGGAATTAGGTTAATCTGGATCCTTTGATGCAGAAGAGGCTAATAAAAATAGGAAGACCAGACATCCTCCCAAATATCTAGAGCAACACATTATAGGAACAAAGAACTCAACACATAGTAGGTGCTTATCGATAGAGAATGATTAAACAAATTGTGATACATGGGGATCATAGTTTATGAGCCAGAAGGTTAAGTTAGAGTCAATGAGTCAGCCTCCTAATTTTACAAATAAGGAAACCGAGGTACTGGAAGCTAAATTATTTACCCTGAGAAAAGAATAGAATCCAGGTCTTCCAGAGTTCAAGCCTACTTCTCTTTCCACTATATAACAAGTGAAAGTAATGGCATATTACTGAAACAATCAATATAATGAAAGGAGAAAAGAATATCTTTATCAATTAAAGCAAAGTGAAGTTAATAGAATAAGGAAAAAATACACACCATGACAATTTAAATAGAACCAATGCAGCAAAATACTTGAAATAGTCAAGCTAGGTTACAAAGAAGAGACAGGCCAAAAAACTTCCCCTTGTCATCTGTTACAGAGAGAAGGGACAAAGGCGATTCCATACTGAATATCATGTCAGACTTTCTCAAAATCCTCAGTTTTTTTTTTTGTTTCTTTTTTCTCATTTTAATTTTGGTTACAAGATAGTTTTATGGGAAAAGAAAAGGAGATCCTTCAGAAAAAATGCATTATATAAAAACTAAAGTCATCATAAATTTTTTTTTTGTCATCTGAGCAACATTCACTTTTTTCCCTTTTTTCTTTCTTTGTCATCTTTTGACCACATTTGTTCTTTCTCATCTCTTGACCATAATTGTTCCACTAATTGTTATTTGACTACTTCAACTAGTCCTGGTCTTATTACTGTGAGTGTTTCTACCAGAATGAACTAACTTGTAGGTTCAGTGCAGTATAAAGGGGGAAAAAATCACTGGTTCTAAAATCAGGAGAAGTTTGAATTATAATTCCGACACTTCCCATCTTTTTTGGCCTTGGAAGTAAGTTGCATTACTTTGCTGGGCTTCTGTTTATTCATCTGTAAAATGATTGACTTGAATGGGTGCAACGGGGTAGCACAGTAGATAGTGTCAGGGTGGGGTCAGGAAGACCTAAGTTCAAAACTGAGATCAGACACTTACCAGCTGTGTGACCCTGGGCAAATCATTTTACCTATTTGCCTCAGTTTCTTCATCTGTAAAATGAGCTATAGAAGCAAATGGCAAACCGCACCAATATCTCTTCCAAGAAAACTCCAAATGGAGTCACGAAGAGTCAGACATGACTGAAATGACTGAACAAATACAATTAAATATCAGTCCCTGGTGAATGCCATTAGTGACTGCCCTTCCTTCAATTTCACCTCTAACTCCAAATCCAATTATTCCCATCTGGCCCACAACCCTTCATTCTGTCCACAAGCAGAGGATCGTGACAAATTCTTGAAATCTAAGTATACCCTGTCAATAGCAGCCTTCCAATGAATGCATAATTTCTCAACAACATGGAAGACTCCCAACCTAAAATGTAGTACTTAGTATCTAAGCCCTCAGGAGTTGCCTGAAATATTGGCAGGCTGAAAGATTGGCAAAACATCATGGCATCAGAGAATTATAGCTGGATATCTGGAAGAGACCTCAACAGTAATCTCATGCCAGCTCCTCATTTAATCCAAAGAGCTGAAGTGGTTTGTCCAGAATGACAGTAAGTCTGTGAATAAGCTTTTAGTAAGCACTTGCTATTGCCAGGCACTGCACTAAGTGTTGAGAATACAGAGAAAGCCAAAAAAAAAAAAAAACAGTCCCAGTCCAAAAGATGTTTACATTCAAATACATTAGGAAACTTATGAATGACTTGTTATATACATAAATGAATGAATAAATAATATTTATTATCTGCTTATGTAGCACTGTACTCTGGAGATACACCTAAAGATGCCCCCGTGCTACCATGCTGTGAGCTCCATGAAAATAGGGAGCATCTTGTCCTCTAAAGACCTTACCACTTAGCACAGTGCCTGGCATACAGTAAGTGATTAATAAATGTCTGTCCATCTGTCTATCTACCATCAAATAGAAAAGTAAGACAACCCTTGCTCTGAAGGAGCTCTCCCTGTAATTAAGGAGACAACATGTTCCAACTGTGATTGAGAAGGCAAGGCCCCACTGCCTTTAAAGTACAATGCAGAGAAGATGGCAATAAGTATTCTTATTCTTTCACAAAATTTCTCCTGATAAATATGTGTATTTTTTCACATTGAATCATTAGCCAATAGAAAGGTCTTTGGGTCAAAATCACGTGTTAAGGAAGAAGGGGCTCCAGCTGCTGCAGAAGCAGGAAACATCATTACTTCTTGGGAGAGAGAAAGACTGAGACAAAGACAGACAGAGATAGGAGAGATAGAGAGACTGGCAGAGACAGAGAACAACAGAGAAAGAGAGATGAAGAAAACCAGAGACAGAGAGAAAAAAAACAGACAGAGAGGGAGAGACAGACAGACTGCCAGAGACAGAGAAAAATAGAGAAATTGAAAAGAGAGAGAGACACAGAGAGAAAGGGAGAAGGAGGGGGGAGGGAGGGGGAAGTGCAAAAACATAGACAGAGAGACAAAAACAGAGAGAGAGAAAAAGGCAGACTGCCAAAGACAGAGATATACAAAGACAGAGAGAAAGGAGAGACAGATAGTCAGAGGGAGAGAAAGGCAGACTACCGGAGATAGAGAGAGATAGAAACAGAGAGACAAAGTCAGATAGAGACAGGAAAGATAGACAGAGTGGGAAAGAAAAGGAGACTGTCAGAGACAGACAAAGAGAGACAGAGACAAAGACAGACAGACAGAGACAGAAGGGACAGACAAACGAAGAGGGAGAGAAAGTCATACTGCCAGAGACAGAGAGACAGACACAGAGGTTTCCATGATAGGAATGAGAAAGGAAAACCTTTAAGATAAAAGCAAGTTTGTTCTCTCTCCAGCAGGCATCCCAGGAAGCATAGCAGGCATGGTCATGAGAAAAGAATGTGGGGATGTGCCAGATAAGGGGGAAAAGAGAAGTTTCACTTTGGACCAAATGATGACAGCCATCTAAATGTTTGTGGCATCCCCTATTGTTCAGTCAATGATGCCACAATAAACACTTTGAGTATATGAAATCCCATAATCAAGTTTCACTTTAAAAATTTCTAGTTACATGTCATTCTGAAGGCAGGAAGGTCAGTTAGAAGCTGGTCACAAGCAAGCATTCTAGGAAGAAGGAAGAATGAACGCTTAGAAGAACTCTAGCCTCTCAAGATTCCCCATCAAACAAATAATAGAAATTCCCTTTAAAAGAAGCAAAACTATCTTCCAAATACATCAACTGAAAAATTTAAAAACCCCTCAAATGTATGAGCAAGTCAAGGAATAGCTGGTATAATTGCAAATTTTGAAATATGGATTCAAAGAAGAAGAGGGCAAATATCCGGATGAAAACCATACTACAACCTTCTTCAGAGAGCATTAGCAAGGAGACAAAGAGTTGGGACCAGAATTAAAAGACATCTCAGAGAGAGTACTCTTTAAAAGACAGTGAATTTTGTTACTTTAGAGAGTCCCAAGAGTCTTGGTGAAGTTTTTAGATATGAAAGTTTAATGCAACAGAACCTTAAATTACATTAAGATTTTGGGGACACCCTTATTCTGAGAGACAGCCTATGACAAAGCTGGAGTAAGGATTTTGGTGTCTGAGTCTGACCAGCCAGCCTAGAATTCTGATCAAAAGCTGGGAATTTGTGGTTCTTACACAGAGATTCAGCATGAATTAAAAAGAAAGGGGCGGCTAGGTGGAACAGTGAGTAGAGCACCAGCCCTGAAGTCAGGAGGACCTGAGTTAAAATCCGACCTCGGACACAAAAAAAACTAGCCCTGTGACATTGGGCAAATCACTTAACTCCAATTGCCCTCCAAAAAAATAAGAAAAACGGAAAAAAAAGAAATGGGAACAAAACCAAAAAATACAAATAAAAAAAAAAAGAAAGAAAGGTTCAGTTCAATCTGTAAGAGGAGATGTTAGAATAAACTGTTATGCTAAGGCTTAGTAAAAGAGGTAAGCATTATGCCTGAGGGGGTAGGTTTGGGGATTTTTAGCCTTCTTCTATTTTCTATCTTTATTTAAAGAGACAGAAAATAACTTCATTAAAAATATTATGTTTATCTCTCAAGATTATCTGGGATCTCCTAATCAACTAAATGATGATGTCTGGTAGAGAGTTGTCCCTAGGGATTTGATCATTTCCTTAACAAAGGTGTGGACATGCCCATGGGCATGTGTAGACCCACGGATGCTTCATTGAAAATGATAAATAACTAAGTCTTAGTTGAATTGGATAAGTTAGAGGACAGAAGTTGCTTTTTCTGTCCCTATAAAAAAAACTGAGTTGAAACATTAGACCTTTCTCAATTTCACTTTGGTAGTATTGCTGTGGCTCCTTATTTTCAGAGAGATTCAGATGGATGTGAATACAGGTCAGAGAGTAGGGTCTAGAGGTCATGAAGAAAATGTATGAAAGGAAAAAGTGAAGGCAAACACACGGACATTCCAGGTACTGACAGATATCTATTCACCTTTGTAATGCTGTGCATTTAATCATGGGTATTTTAAAATGTCCTTCTGAAAAGGGGTCCATAGGCTCACCAGACTACTAAAGGGGTCCATGACAGAAATTTTATGCACATGTGTATATGTATGTTTGTATACATATTCTTATAAATACATACATACACACATACACATGTACATATGCACATATATACATATGCACACATATACATATGCACATATATACAAACAGAAATATAGATATTTTATAGATATATTCAATATATTGTATATATTATACTATTCTATATATTAAATTATATACCTACACACATATCTTGAACTAGATAAGTGGAAGGACTAAGCATTAACATAGCACCTACTATGTGCCAGTTGCTGTGCCAAGTGCTTACAAATATTACCTCATTTGATCCTCACTACAACTCTGGGTATATGTTTTTATTGTCTCCACTTTACAGATGAGGAAACTAAAGTAAACAGGTTTAGTGACTTGCCCAGAGTCACACAGCTGATAAGAGTCTGAGACTAGATTGAATTCAGGTGTTCCTGAATCCAGAGGCAATGTTCATTGTTGCCCTAAATGCTTACAAATAGTATATTATTTGTCCTCACAACAACCCTGGGAGGCAGATGCTACTATTGTCACCATTTTACAAATAGGGAAACTAAGGCAGAAAGAGATTAAGTGATTTGTCCAGGATTACAAAGCTGGTGAGTATATGAGACTAGATTTGAACTCAGGTCTTCCTGATTCCAGGTCTAATGTTCTAGCCACTCTTCCACATCAACAAAGTTCCCTTTAATTATCTGAGCAATAGAGACAACATTAACAGGTTATTAGCCTGAATTAAAGCATAATTAAAACTGAAATTAGTACAAGTAAGGCATCTGAAACCCCATTGTCTTCTGGGAAATGTTATTTTTTTTAATAGAATAGAATTTCAGGTAGAATTTCCCATGAACTTGGTGTTAATCAATAGCTAGACATAGAGCACAATGGTAATATAATGACAATATAATGTAGGTGCCTGAGGCACATGATTGATGGGTTGCCAGTGCCTGAATATGACTTCAATAATTGGAAAGTGAGAATCAGGTAGCCATCTTCCCCTTCTCTGGTTTGGTATCACCAACTTCTCCCTCTTACATGAGACCTGATATTCCAGATTGGCTTTTGAATTCTCTTTGCCTTTCATACTAGCTTGCAGCAAGTGAGTATGAAGGAAATCCACCCCCTACTACCAACAGTAGCAGAAAATGTTGAGTAGAGGAAGAAATACACTAGTTTGTTGCTGTTGCCACTTGCCAGGTGGTCTGAGAGGAGAATGCAAGCTAACTTTTAGCTTTTTTGTTTCCTTTCCTGAAAACAGAACTGAGAGTAGAGTTTGAAACAATACAATCTGTTGTTTTTGAAATGTTTCTTTTTATTTAAAGTTTTATTCTAAATTTAACAAACATAAAAAAGTTCTATTTCTATTTAAAGGTAGAACATAAAAAAATGAGCATGTATGAGACTGTGAATCTCTAGTCCTTAATATTTGCTTTAAAAGAAAACATAATAAATTCTACACTTTAAAAAACCATTCCAATTGTCTGTTTTCCTTCTTCTTTGTCTTCCCTTCTCTCTATACTTCTTGAATTTGGTTTAGTGACTCTCATTTTTCTTTCCTTTGGTAGCAAAATCAAAATCTTTTTTGTATCAAATCAAAACCTTTTCCTTCAATCCACTTCCAAATAAAAACATTTTAAGATATATAACAAAAAAGGCATAATCAAGTAAAACATTCACACTGTGCTCATGTCCAAACATACATGTCTACTTCCCAACCTGGAAACCATCATCTTCCTACCAGGACACTAATCCTTAATCATGGATTCTCCCCAACAGTCTACATATTTGCTTTGAGGATATATATATATAAATTGGCAAATCACCTATCTTGTTATATATTTGAATCTATTTATTACATATCTTAAAAATGAGATCTAAACCAAATTAAATATTAGCAAGGCACCTCCAATAACATATTACAAAGTTTATACACTATGATAAAAGTCGATATTTACAAGGAATGCTGCAAAAATTCCTTTACCCCCAACCCAGTTAGCTGTTTCCCTTTTACTCTTAGCTTCTTTGAATTTGTTTATGCAAAACCATTCTTAAAATATTGTGTCCTAAAAATTCTTCATTTTATCTCCTATGATCCTCTCCTATTCCTTCTTGGGTCATAATCTCTTCTCTTATAAGTAGCTGTGGGTAACTAGGTGGAACAGTGCTTAAGATGACAGGCCTGACGTCAATCAGACTCATCTTTCTCAGTTCAAATCCAGCCTCAGATATTTACAAGCTGGGTGACCATGGGCAAGTCACTTACCCCTGTTTACCTCAGTTTCCTCATTTGTAAAATGAACTAGAGAAGGAAACAGCAAAGCATTCTAACATCTTTCCCAAAATAAACCCAAATTAGATAACAAAGAGTCAAACACAACTGAATAACAACAGTATTCATAGATGAGAAAGGTAATTTCTTCCTTGCTACTTTAATTTGTTTATGCTCTAGCCCTTTATATATAGGTCATTTAGCTTTTTGGAGCTTATCTCAGTATATGGTGTAAAGTGTTGGTCTAAACATATATATAAAATTTCCATTGAGAATAAGGTTGACTAATTTCCTTTTGCCTTCCTGTTCTTCCCCTCCATTATAATAGTTTTCTCTTGCCTTTTCTATTTACCCCATTCTATCTCTCACCATCTCCTCTCATTATAGTCCTTTCTCACTTCTTAATTTCAAACATCATCCCTTCCTATTCAACCGGTCCTGTATTCTCTATCTGTGTATACCTGTACACATATATATACACACACTCACATATGTATTCATATGCCCATATACCTTCTTATATAGACACATATTTGTAACTCAAAATCTTATGGAAATGAATGATGTGAACTAAAAATAAGAAATAAAAATAAATATATCTAATTTCTGCCAGATTGCTTTCCAGCAATCCCAATGGGGTTGCTGTTGGATTTTGTTGTTGTTTATTTCTTTTTGGTCAACTAGTAAGGCCTTAGCCCAATGGCTGGGGTCTTTGGGTTTATTAAATATGAGACCACTAGTTTTAATTCCTTCTGTGTGATACATTCTCAAGTTGTTCCACTGATCAAGCTCTTTATCTTTTAACTAATAGCAAGTTATTTGGATGATTGCTGCTTTACAGTATAGTTTGAGATTTGGTACTTCTAGATCCTTTTCCCTCCCCCTTTTACCATCATTACCCTTGCTGTTCTTACTCCTTTGTTGTGCCACATCAATACAGTTATTAACTTTTTGCATCATAAAGTAATCATTTGATATTCTGATGTATGTCCTACTAAATAATGGGTGACTGATGTGGTATTGGATTTTGTTTTATTATTTTGATTTGACCTGCCCATGAGCAATTAATAGTTCTTCAATTAATTATGTTTGTTTTTATATTTGTAAACAGTGTTTTGTAATTTTCTTCACAGAGTTCCTGTATCTATTTTAGCAGGTAGAGTCCAATTATTTTACTCATTCTGTAATTATTTTAAATGGAATTTATCTTTCTATCTCTTCTTACTAGTTTTGTGATAATTTACCAAAATGCTAATGACTTATGTGGATTTATTTTATGTTCTCTGAATTTTCTGGTTATTATTTTAATTAAATTTTAATTGACTATTTGTGGTTCTCTAATTACACTATCATCTGAAGATGCTAACTTTCTTCTCCTTTCCCTATTCTCACTCCCATTATTTCTTTTTCATGTCAAATTTTTAACCACTATACCAAATAATAATGGCAACAATGGACATCCTCACTTTATCCCTGACCTCATTAGAAAGGATATTTGTTTATCCACATTGGAAGCAATGCTGGTTCTTGATTATTATCCTATATACCATTTACCAAGTTAAGGAAAGATTCCTTCTCCCTGTTCTTCAGTTAATTTATTCTTTTGTTTTCTGATGTTTTTAATAGAAATGGATTCTATATCTTGTTCAGAGCTTTTTTCTGTATCTGTTGATATAATTATGTGATTTTTACTATTATTAGTATGCCAAATTATGTTCATAATTTTCCTAATATTGAACCAACTCTGCATTTTTGGTATAAATATACATTGATCTTGATGCATGAAATTTCTGTTATGTTGACATGGGCTCTTTGATTATATTTTATTTATAGTATATACATCAATATTTATTAGGTTTCAATGGATTCAGAAAAACCTTGAAAGACTTATATCAACTGATGCATAATGAAGTAAGCAGAACTAGATCAATTTACACATTAACAGCAATATTTTAACGATAATCGACTGTGCTCTAAATCACTATTGATTAGAGAAATGCAAAGTAAAGCAACTCTGAGGTACCATGTCAAACCTATCAGATTGGATAATATAATCCTCCCAAAAAAGAAAAATAATAAAAGTTGGAGGGGATGTGGGAAAACTGAGACCCTAATACACATTTGGTGTAGTTATGAATTGATCCGATCATTCTGGAGAGCAATTTGTAACTATAGCCAATGGATTATAAGCTGTCTACCTTTTCATCAAACAACATCACTGCAAGGTATAGCTAAAAAAGAGATTTACAAAGAGGGAAAGGACCTACTTGTACAAAGAACAATGATAGCAGTTCTTTTTGTGATGACAAAGAATTGGAAATCAGAAGAATGTCTATCAATTGTGGAATGGCTGAACAAGTTGTGGTATATGATTGTGATGGAATATTATTGTCCTATAAGGAATAACAAGCAGTATAATTTCAGAAAAACCTGGAAAGATTTGTATTAACTGATACAAAGTGAAATGAGCATAGCCAGGAGAACATCGTACACAGTAACAGCAATATTGTATGATGAAGAACTGGGAATGACAGTCATTCTCAGCAATACAATGATCCAAAACAGTCCCAAAGGACTCTTGATGAAACATGCTATCTGCCTCTAGAGAAAGAACTGATATTGTTTAAACACACTGAAACATACAATTTTGCACCTTCTTTCTTTATTTTTTTATTATTCAAGTATAAAATGGCTAATATGGAAATGTCTTACGTGATTGTGTATGTATACATTATAATATTCTTGCTGTCTCAGAGAGGGGAAAGGGGAAGGAGGGATAGAATTTTAAAAACTTAAAGAAATATAAATGTTAAGAATTGTTTTAAAATGTAATTGGGGGATACAATATCATTTTTAAAAAGTCTAAGCTTCTTTGATCCAATTAATGATTCAAGATAATTCTCAAAATGAAAAATTCAATGAATCTCCAGTGAGAAAACTGATGAATTCTGAGTGTAAATTGAATTATGTTTTATTTTACTTTGTTTTTCTTGTCTTTTCTTTTTGTAATGTGGATAATATGGAAATATGTTTTACATGATTTCACATGAATAATTGATGTCATGTTGCTTGCCTTCTCACTGGGTGGGAGGGAGAAAATTTGGAACTCAATTTTTAAAAAGAATGCTAAAAATAAAAACATATTTTAAAAGATAATTGGCAAAAAATATTTATTAGAGACATGTGTCTATACTTTTCTTTTTCTATTTTGACTTTCTATGGCTCCATCAAGAATATATTTATGTCATAAAAGTAATTTTGTAGTAGACCTTTCTTCATTCTTTTTGCAAATAATTTATGTAAAATTGGATTTTTTTTCCTTGAATGGGAATCCATCTGGTCTCATTTTAAAAATATTTGGGAGGTCATTTGTAGCTCATTTGATTTCTATTCTTGAGACTGTATTATTGAAATTCTCTATTTTTTTCTCTTAAACTGACTTTTACTTCATTGATATTTATTTTTTGTAAATATTCATATATTTCACTTCATTTGTTGGTTTTCCGTTTCCTTATTTTAAATCAAATTATCTAATTAACTATTTCATTGCTTTCAAAAAAACAGCTTCAAGTTCTTTAATTCAGTGTTTTTACTTTAAAGTTTATCAATTTCTTCTTTGTCAGTATTCCCTTTCTGTTGCACAATTTTTATTGTTGTTTTTAGTGATTTTTAATGTCTAATTTATAAATGTTTTCTTTCTCTCCTTTGTTGATAAGAATTTTAGAAGATATAAATCTTCTCCTAAAAACTATTTTGGCTGCATCCAAAAAGTTGTCTTTAAAAAATTGTTCTCATTATTTTAAATTATATTTCTGTGATTTTTATTGGATCCACTAAATGTTTACTTTTAAGTTAGTCTCCAATTAATCTTAATCTTTTTCTTGCCCCAATGACCCTTTTCAAATATAATTTTCCATGAATTGTAGTCAATAAAAGATTGTTTAATATTACTGCATTCTGCATTTTATATAACTTTTTACGTCCTAACATGTGGCCATTTGCTGTAAAGCATATATATATACCTAAAAAATACATATACTTCTATCCACTACTATTCAATAATCACCAAAGATCTATCATACCTACCTTTTCCAAAATTATATTCAGATCCTTAACATCTTTCTTTTTAATTTTTTAATTAAGTTTCATAATCTCTGAAAAAGAGATTTTATTATCTCTGAAAAGGAGTGAGGTTCTTGCTCTTTCGTTATAAAGAAGAGGATGAGGATTAAGGAGTCCTCTGTTGTAATCTCTTTCTGTTTCCCTACCCCTTTACTTTTCCTCACCCCAAATCCAGTCAAAGGTCCTTATCCTTTCATTCATTTTAAAACTTTCTTTCTAACTTCCCTGTTACTATATTACCCAGTCTCAAAACCTAGGTGTGTGTTATCCTCTATATTAATTTGGTTTCCAAGTCCTATATCCCCCCCCCTTCTCTCTTCAGGCATGGCTATTACTCTGGTGTGTGTCCTCCTCATCATCTTTTCTTGTTGTTCAGTCATTTTTCAGTCATGTCTGACTCTTCATGACCCCATTTGTGGTTTTCTTGGCAAAGATACTTGAATAGTTTGCCATTTCCTTCTCTGGCTCATTTTACAGATGAGGAAGCTGAGGTAAACAGGGGTAAGTGGCTTGCCCAGGGTTGCACAGCTAGTAAGCATCTGACAGTGAGATTTGAACTCAGGAAGATGAATCTTCCTGATTCTAAGCCCAGTGCTCTCTCCTCTGTTCCACCTAGCTGCCCAATCCTCATCATTTTGCATGGTTGCTGTCTCTGCCTCAAGTCTCTTCACAATACAGTAGATCTACTCAGCTGTCAAAATTGATCTTCCTTAAGTATAGGTATGACTATATCACATTACTCTGCCTCCTCTCCCAATCTCATGAACTACAGAGAAGCTTTATTAACTCCAATATCATAGATAAAATTTTTTATTTGGCTTGGAATTCCTTTATAATCTTCCCCTTTCTACCTTTCTAGTCTCATTATACCTCACTCTGTTCCCCCACTACTACCATGTACCCTGTGATTCACTGACCTCCTTGCTGTTCCTCCAATATTATGTTCACTCTCTCTATTCCATATATTTTCCTTGTCTGTTCCCCATCCATCCTATTCTCTACCTCTTGACTTGACTGGCTTCTTTCAGATCTGAAATAAAATCTCACTTCTTACATGAAGCTTTTCTCTGTCCTCCTTAACCTTACTGTCTTCCTTCTGAGATTATCTCCAATTTAACTTTTGTATATCTTGCTTATACATAGTTGTATGTCTCTCCAATTAAACCATGATCTAGCTCTTTGAAAGCAGGAACTTTGTTGTTTTTGTTGATGGTGGTGGTGATGGTGAATCTTTTTTTGTATCTCTAGTGATTAGCAAGGTGTCTGGCACTTAGTGGGTGATTAATAAATGCTTGTTGAGTCTTTGCAACCTCCCCTGTGGTGTTTGTTTTGCTTATGAAACATCCCTTCCTGAATTTATCCTATCTCTTATTTCTCCCCTTCCCTTCTCCCTATTACTTTCTGTTTCCTATTGAGCTGAATGTATTTCTATAAGAAACTGAGTGTGAGTGTGTATGTGTATGTATGCTCTACCACCTTTGTCCAGTTCAAATGAAAGTGAGATTCAAGAGACACATGCCTTTTCCAACCATTCTTAATTTGTATAAACTCCTTGTTTAATCATGAGATAATAAACTTCCCCAATCTTCCTTCCATTTTCTTCCCTGATGGGCCTTTTCCTCCTCCTTTTCCTTTCTTCTTTTAATTCATTAAAACATAACAAAATAATCCCAGGGTTCCTGTCTTATTTGTTTTCCTTCAAGATTCCCAGTGACATAGTAGTTCTGAAAGGAATGCATAGCATATCTCCCCCATTAGGATGTAAAAACTACATCCCTATAAAGTTCATTTCAATTATTCAGTTTTATTTGGTTTTTTTTGTTTCTCTTGATTCCATGTTTGCATTTGAAACTTTCTATTCAGCTGTTGGTCTCTTCATCAGGAATGCTTGAAAGTCCTCTATTTCATTAAAGGTGATTCTCTCCTCATAAGATTACACTGAGTTTTGTTAGATCCAATATTCTTGATCATAAGCCTATATCTCTTCCCCCTTTGCCATTATTACATAATATTATTATAAATAATCCCATGCTCTCCTCTCTCCCACCCATTGATAGGGTTGATTATGTGATTTTACTTTGGAGCTGAAGCAAGAGCTGCTCTCCAATTGTCATGATTTATATCTTATCATTAGACCCAGATGGCTCCCGAAGAGAAAGGGAGGCTGGTCACTTGGCACAGCCCTCCTTCACTGTAATCTGATTTGCTTGCATATCATGGCATCACCTCCTTGATGTCACAGTCCTTTTTAAGTGAGCAAACAACAAGCATTATATGACATGACCTATATCTCAGCATAATATAATATTGCATTCTTTATTATAATCTGCCCCAATGCTCTTCCCCCAGCATTCTACTTCTGCTGTGCCCACTTGGCCTCCAGCTTTGGGTGAAAGGAGGAATAAGAGTTTCCTCTGACCACAATCACTTCCATCTCCTGTTGTTCCTGTCCCCTAAGGGAAGAGGAAGAAGCTAGTCAGTGAAGAGCAGGGCATCCATCTCCTGCTATGCATCTCCTGCCTAATCTCCAGCCTCCTCTGGGAAGAGAAGTGGCCCCTTCCACTCACTTATGAACATTCTCACACCTGTTCATATCCTATAAATCCCAGGGATTCTGAATCCCTGTAGGTCCTTGCCCAAAGTCCATTCTCTATCACCCTGTCTTCTGATTCCTAATTCCTAATCCCTAATCTCTCCCACCCCTAAATTCCAACTAAATGCCATCCGTCCCTTCCAATCTGTCTTCTGGAATGCCTGTTCCATAGGCAACAACCTTCCTTTTATCCTAATTTTTCCCTTTTCCCTTCTCTCTTCTAGTAATCACTGAAACTTGGTGACCCAGTCTCCTTAGTCACTCTTCACAGTATGGGGTGCACCTCTATTTATTTTTCTTGGCTCGTCAAGACTCTTGCTCTACCTCCATCAGTACGTAACCTCTCCTCCTTTGAGATTCATGCAATTAATACCTGCCAGTTCAATCAAAAGACGTATAGCTTGTGTCCAGACCTCTAGGTTACTCTCCTTCCTTCGTCAACGAGTCGGCACCTCTCTCATTGTTTTTCTCTTCTCAACTCTTGCCTTCATACTATGGGATTTCAGCATACACATAAAATCTCCCTCACAGAATAACTACTCAGTTCCTCAATCTGTCACTTCCCATGACCTATTCCTCCATCCCAACTCAGCTATGCAGAAAGGTGGTCATACCTTTGACCTTACTACCATCCAGAAATACACTACCACCATGTTCAAGAATTCTGAAATCCTTGAATATCTGACCTTAATCTATTAGCTTTCTACCTCTCCCTCTGCCTTCTCTTAGCAAATCCTACTCTTCATCCATACTTCAACCTTCAGTTCTTCAATTCCTCATTTCTCCCCCAGTCCATCTCCTGTGAACTAGACACTGTCTCTTTTTTTCCTCTTCTTAACCACTTGGTGAACAATTCAACTCTACACTCCCTAAGAGGAATCTTGAATCTCTGCTTCTTTTATCATATTGCCAGTTGTGCTCTATCAAGCCTTAGTTTGGATCACTGCCACCAAACACTACCTTTGCTCCTTCACAGCTGCTGCTGAACAAAGGTGGAGAAAATGATGCAACGCTTTTGATTGGGTCTACTACAAATTTATGTTACACAACCTCAGCTGGATCCTCATGGCTGCTAGACAACCCTACTACATCTCCTTTATGAACCCACTCTCTGCTTGGGCACTTTCAAAATTTTCATCCTTGCTTAAACCCATGTCCCTATCCTGAGGCTGAGGATGTTGCATCCTATTTTACAAAAAAAGAATTGAGGCTATTTGCCATGAGCTCCCTCTTCCACCCTCTTCCTCATCACTTACAACTCAGATACCTTCTGTCACTATCTTCTCCTTCATCCGTGTCTCACATGAGGGAATAACATTACTCCTTACCAAGGCTAAATTCTACTTGTTCAAGCAAACCCATTCTTTCTTGTCTTCTCAAACATGTTGTCCCCTTTGCCATCGCCCTTCACTTATTTTCTTTTTTATAACTATTTTTATCTTATTAAATATTTCTTAATTGCCTGTAAAAAATTAACAATCTTTTTTTAAATTTTGAGTTCCAAATTCTCTCCCTTCTTCCCGCCCCTCCCCCTACCTTAAGAAGACAAGAAATTTGACTTTGATTATACATGTTGTCATTTATCTTCATTCTCTCCCTGTCTCATGGATCATTTCCTACTGCCTAAAAACATACCCATGTCTCCTCCATTGTGGAAAATGACACTCTACTTCACTCCTTCCATCTTTGCCAACTCTTCCTACCTTGGCCCCACCATAGTGATGTCATTTTGGTCCTCTTTGAGAATGAAGAACAGCAACCAATTATTCCCAACATTTCCACTTCCCCATTTAAATGCTCACCAGTCATCCCTAGACATATTCTAGATTTTTTTTTTCCAGGACTGGAAGTAAAAATGGAAGTAAAAAACTTCTTTAAAAAATACTCACCTACAGTAGTTTAAAAGCTCCTTCTTCCCCCTTTAGAAAACTGTATTTTTCTTTGTATATATTCCTGTGCCCTCCATCTCTTCTACCTTTGTGGATAATCTCAGAAAGCCTACTGACAATGGATGCCTTCACTTTTTCTCCCCTTATTGACTTTTTAATCCCTTACATTCTTGCTTCTGACCTTACCATTCCACCAAAACTTGATCTTTCCAAAGTAAGTGATGGTCTCTAAATTTTCAAATCTGATGGATTTTTCTGAGTCTTCATGACCTCTCTCTAGTTTTTGAGACCGTCGATCACCACCTTTTCCTTGATGCTTTCTTCTCTTTAGATGTTCAGAACAATACTCCTCCGATTCTCCTCCTATGTATTAAACCATTCCTTTTCAGTCTCCTTTGCTTCTCCTCCAGGTCATTCCCTCTAACCATGATTGTTCCATAGAGTTCTGTGATGGACCCTTCCTGTCTCCCTCTATATTACTTCACTTGATGATCTCATCTGTTCTCATAGATTTAATTATTATCTCTATACTGAAGATTCTCAGACATACCTGTCCTGTCCTAACCTCTCTACTGACCTCTAATCTCATAACTTTCAGCCTTTTCAAAATGGATGTCCGGTAGATATCTTAAACTCAACCTGTCAAAAACTGAGATCTTTATCTTTTCCCATGAACTCTCCCTTGTTCCAAACTTCTCTTTCATTGTTAAAAGCAACACCATGCTTCCAGTCTTTAGGCTTACACACTAAGTATCATCATCAACTCCTGTCTCTCACCCATACCTCCATATCCAATCTGTTGTTAAGTCCTGTCTCTTTCATTTTGCAATATCTCTTGAATATACCCCTCTCTCTTCTCTGATACTGTCACCACCCTTTTACTAGTCCTCATTAACTCCCATTTAGACTATTACAATAGCCTGCTATTGGGTCTTTCTACCTCAAGTCTCCCTCCTCACTTCAATGCTTCTTGCATTCAGTCATTAAAGTTGTTTTCCCAAAGCTCAGGTCTGATCATGCCACTGCTATACTCAAACACCAGTGGTTCTCCATCACCTTCAGGATCAAATGCAAAGTCCTCTGTTTAGTATTCAAAGCCCTTTATTACCTAATCCCCTTCTACTTTTTTCAGTCTCCTTATCCCTTACTTCCTGACATGAACTCTTCAATCTAATGACAATGGACTCTGTTTTTCTATGAACAAGACACTCCACCTCTCAACTCTGGATATTCTCTCCAGCTATCACCTCCAGAAACCTAAAAACAAGTCATACCTCAGTTTTATTTAAAGTTTGTTTATTTCCCCTAGAGTTTACAAGGTGTAGACATAAACCAAAGAGAAATTGACATCTTGGGCTTAAATCTTTAGTACTGTACCTAATCCATGTGACCTCAGACTCCTTTTGGGGAATGGAATTGGGCACTTGATTATAGGTTAGCTAAAAATGATAGATATTGGGGTGGCAGCTAGGTGGTACAGTGAACAGAGCACCAGCCCTGGAGTCAAGAGGACCTGAGTTTAAATCCAGTCTCAGATACTTAACACTTACTAGTCGTGTAACCATGGGCAAGTCACTTAACCTCAATTGCCCTCTAATAAGAAAAAAAAATGATATATATCTTACATTTGTATGGTGATCAAACATTTAACGTTTACTGAAGTTAATTAATTCCATGATTAAATCAAATTAGTGATTTCATTCAAAGTTATATATTATTTTAAAATATTCTTTTATTTTCTAATTTGACATTAGTCAATTTATTTGTGATACATTTTTCATTCTGTAATTGAATTAATACTAGACTGCATGATAACATTAAGATTTAAGACTTACAAGGTAATTTCCTAACAATCATCTTGGGAAGATAAGGAGCACAGGAATTTTTAACATTTTATGGATGAACATATGATAAAAAAATCCACATTTTACAGAAGAAGAAATAAGCCCAGAGATCAGAAGCACCTTATCCAAAGCCCCAAAGATTTCAGATGACAGACCTGCTGCCTGAACCTTTTGCCTTCTATTCTCTGCTTTCATATCCAGTCTTTGTCCCATTCCAAAGACCCATCTCATTAATGTTCTATCAACATTCATTTCAGTTTTCATGAGTGTAGACATGAAAACTCACAGCAAAGGGAGTCATACTATTATTATGCGATATATAATCAAGAGAGATCTAGGTTCACTTTTCACTTCCTAAGCTCCCTAAAGACAATGTGTCATTGTGGGACTATGCAGGAGTCGCTCCAATGGGTCATTTGTCACATGGCTCAAATAAAATAACAAATTATAGCAGTTGTGTCAAACTCAAATAGAAAAGAGGGTTGCTAAACTGTACATAAGGATCCATGGAGGTGTATATTGGCTTAGAAAACCACATATTAACTTTATCTATGTTTTATTATATTCTTATTTTGTTAAATATTTTCCAATTACTTTTTAATCTAGTTGAATAAACACTCACTGGGGAGATTTGTTTTGTTTTGTTTTTCATGATTTTTTGTTTGTTCCTTCTGCTAGATGCCAGGCAGGTGCTAAGAGAGGGGACAAACAAAAGTGAAAGCCCCTGCCCTCAAGGAGCTTCGATTTTAATGGATTTCGGGCTCCTTGGATCTTGAAAGATTATTTTGTTAAGGACTCCATCCCAATCTGTGCTCCTCTCCCCTTCAATTATACAAGCATAAATTTAGGGTTTACTATGTGGTAGGCATTGAGGATGCATTGACAGAGGAGAAACAAGCTTCCTTCAAGTGGCTTACACTCTAATGTTTAAGACTGGGTCATTTGTTATATGTCTCTGGATTAAAGTACTTTGTAAAGTTGTAAGTGATATAAAAATTTCAAATCTTCTTATTATTCCTAATTCATTCAACTCTCTTCTCTCACTTTACTCCCTACCATCCACCCTTCACCCCTCCACTCTACCAGTGTGTCTTTGGAGGATTTCATTGAATCATAGGTGTAGAGCTGAAAGGGACCTTTGAGATCAACTAATGCAACCTCCCTCACTTTAAAAGTGAGGAAACTGAGATCTAGAGTGACTGTTAAGTGACTTCTTCAAGGTCTTGATGGTAGTGATGGCAGAACCACAATTTGAACCCAGATTCTTTGGCTCTGTACCCATTGTTTTTTTCCAGTTACTACACTGCCTCTCCATAGGCCTCCTTGGCTTAAATCTGGGCACATTCTCAGCTCTGTCCAATAACACTTGATTAGCCACATCCCCTTGGCCCAGGGATTTAGGCACTGCATTGACTATTAGGGTAATTCCAGGAAATGACTAAAATCTACACCAGGAGGTTCCAGCATTTCCTCCAGATTGACCCAGTGGGAAACAGAAGAGGAGATATTATATGTTCCCTTTCCCTTTTGCCTCAATGCCTTGACCTAAAGCCCAAGAACAGGGGGTGTGAGATGAGAACCAGTAACTAAAACATCTTAAGAGGGAAAAAGGAAGCAAAACAAACTTTCTCTAGTGAGGGTGGATTTGGAATTGGCTCATGAAATGAGATAGGTGCTGATATTAATGCATTTGTTGCCCCCACCCTCAGCCTTATCTATCTGCCTTTGTTTTCTATGGAGTTGTTACCTAAGTAGCCAAGGGAAGTTCTCATTTCAAAGTTTGTTACAGTCAACTCTAACAGGGTCTTTATAGGTCATCTGACCCAACCTCTTTATTTTACTGAAGAGGTAACAGACTCATTAGGGTAAAGTTATAACTAGTCAGTGGCAGAGATAGAATTTGAATGTATGACTTCCAGCCAGCTTTCTTCTACTGACATTTTATCCTTCTCTTTTCACTTGAAAAGGCTGGGGGTCATTATGGAATGATGAAGAACAGGGCACAGTTCTGTTTCCTGCTACCCATGATGGCTTCTGGTATTTGAGAGTACTGCTGTCCCTTTTATTAATAAATGATGATGAGAAATTATGTCTCTCAAACTTTTTAAACACCATATTGAGATGTCTGTGGGACACCAGGTGTTTGCATCAAATGGGATTTTGATTTCAAAACTGATGTTTTTGGCAGAGAATAACTGGACTTTCTGCTAAGTTGTGTCATGAAATGAGTCCCCACTATATTTCCAAATTTTAGCTGAAGACTGCTATCATCTTATTTGTGGTTCTTCAGATTGGTTGATAGCCAAGTTTCCCAACCTAAAGGCACTTGCCTCCAAAGCATCTCTCCTATCCATCCCCTTATATCCACTACCCTATAGTTTCGGCTCCTATCACCTGTGTATTTGTTGCCTCTAAATTGGACTCCCAGCTTCCAGTCTGTCCATCCAATCCAAAACAATAATCCCAGAATACAAATCTGATTGGTCACTCTCTTGTTCAGAAAGTGTTGGTGGTTCCCTCTTGTTTCTAGAATAAAATAAAATAAAAATTCTCACCTTTTCATTTAAAGTCCCCCAAGGTCTGATTCTAGCCTACCTTTATAAGCTCATTTCACTTGCCTACCTTCCATGTAGACACTCCAACCAAATGAGTCTACTTTCCATTCCCCAAACTCAGCGTTGCATTTCCTTTGTACCAGTTATCTCTCATCCCTGGAAGACACTCCCTCCTCAACTACACCTCAGCTAAGACTTAGTCTATGTGTCACTTCTGTTCTGTGTAAATCATTCTGTAAATGAGCACTGTGTTTCTTGTGGTTGCCATTGCTTTCTGGGTAAGAAGAAATGCCCTGTCATATAACCAATTCATATTACGCATTCGGCATTTCTATATTTCTCCCCTCTACCCCTTTTGGGGAACTCATTAAACTTTTGAGCTATAACTATTGCTAATAGACAGATGGATAGATAGAGACATATATACACACATATACATATATACATATATGTGTACATGTATGTGTATAGGTGTATGTATGTATGTAAATATAGATGCCTATGTGCATCATACATATATGTATGTATATGCATTAGTGTATGTATACATGTGTCTATGTATATGTGTGCATTGTGTTTATGTATATATGTGCATGTATTTATGTATTTGTGTGCATGTGTGTATTGTATATATGCATATGTACATATACATATACATTTGTATGCAAAATAATATGTTGCTTTAAAATATATGCAATTTTCTCTGGGATGTCAGGGTGTAGTGATAAGCCGGTAAATGTGAGAATTGGAAACATACTTCTACTTAGAAGAAGCTTTCCATCTAGACAAACCCAGGCAAACCACAGTGATTGGGTGAAGGACAAGGTAGGTATAGGCTGCCACCGTCATCGCCTTGGCCAAGTAGTGCCTTTAAGGTACATGCTACAGACACATCTGTCTGTCTATCTCTATATCCATCTATTTATATTTGTACATACCTAGTTAGCATGCATACATAAATATATAGATAATATACATGGATATGAGTGGATTGAGCAATAAATAGTTATACCAAGAGATAGGTATATGCAAACTGTTCTATCCCCCACATAAGAATGTAACCTCTTTGAGGTCAAAAAATTTTTCTTCATTTTTTTTCAATGTATTTGTAGCTCCTAGGACGCAGGAGACAATAAATATATTCCGGATTGATTTGGATGAGATTGGATAGGACTGAATTGAATTAAACTAGACTGTAGTAGAGAGGAGTGGAGCAGATCCCATTAGGCTGGATAGGATTCCACTAGATTCAATTGGACTGGATTGGACTGAGTTGATCGAATCATAGGAGAGAATAAATAAGTACATAATTTAAAATTAGAAAGAGCCTCAAAATTGGTTTAATCTGATTTTGTTTTAGAGAAGAAAGCCTATAGAGTTTTTGTAATGTCTGAAGCCTTCACAGTTTAATAAGTAGCAAGTACACAATTCAAACCCAGGCCTTTTTACCCTGGAACCACTCCAACACACCCCTGATGGAGCCCCCCTGGCACCATTCCTGGGAAGTACTGGGGAAGACACTTGGAACAGATTCCATATAGTCAAGGCCCACAAGAGGGCGCCATAAGCATTGTTCTGGGCTTAGCATCTCACTAGCATGGTGTGAGGCCAGCCACTCTTTTCCATCAGACTCTAACCTCAGAGGAAGTGGGTGGACAGCCCCAAGGCCTGGGAAAATGACCGTAGCAATAGTCACTTGTGTTTACAGAGCACCTTTCTCCAATGAGCTCAGCTCACTGAGGGATTGTTATTCAGCTGGGGGCTCCTAGATGTGGGAAATGAGAGAGCATGTGTTTTTCGCATAATCTAGCCGTACTCACGTGGCTGGCCAGTGGTCCCACTTCCACAGACTGCTGGAATCTCCCCACTTCAAATCCCCATCCAATTAGCCTCCCTGATAAGCTGATGCTTGACCTTTCTAGACTATTTCCTTAGGAAACAGCAGCTGAGCAAGCCAGAGGTCCTCATTCACATGTGTCCAGGGAAAAGGAATCAAAGTTCTGAGGATTTATTATTTATTTATTTGAAGAGACAGAAACCTCAGGATTGAGAACAGGGTCCATTCCTGACTGCAAAGGCCTTTGCTGTCATGTAGCAAACGCTAATACCAGATTCATAACCAGGGTGTGTTGAGCAGGGCCTAGCCCCAGGCACAAAAGTTTAGAGGGACTCCAAAAGGCAATACATATACTCTTGGGGAACTTGGGGGGAGGGGGGGCAGACTGCCCAATGATTTATAGCTAGAAGGGACCTTAGAGGTCATCTAGTCCGAACTCTTCATTTTACTGATAAAGAAACCAAGGCCCAGAAAGATGACAAAAATATGAAAGTGCAGACAACCCTTCCTATCTGTAATCTACCCCTTCATAACCATCACCTCAGAATCCTTCATTTCTCTCAAAACTCAGATCAAGTAGCTCCATCTACACAAAGAGCTTTCTTAGCTCCTTCCCTGCAGGATGCATATAATATTATCTGTGTTACTATATTTCTATTTATTCTGCTAAAAATTTCCCAATTACATTTTCATCTGACTGGACTGTATTCACGAGTGTTGTGGCCCATGTGCCCATTGCTGTTTACATTTCTGTTCTTCTCAATTCCCTAAAATAATAAGTTTCAAGGGAGGTGCTTCCTACATTGCTGGAGGGAACATCCTCACCTGGGAATTCCCTACATCAATGAAATCAGAGATCCACTCCTAATCTGTATGTATTTAAATAGATATACATTGACTTCCCTGATAGAAGCTTCTTGAAGGCAGAGACCATTTTATTATTGTTTTGTCTTTTTATTGCTACCCCTAACATGATTATTGGCCCTAACTCAGATCTGAATTTTGCAATAGGAATTGTGAAATGTCCCTGTCTTGTCCATTCCCAAATGAAGAAGTAAAGGAAAATGAGGATCAGAAGCATATTGAATTCTAGTACAGGAAAAAAAATGTTTGTGTCTTTGTGTTAATGGAGGCCATACTTCCATAAGAGGATGGGTCTAATTAACAAAACTAGGGGTCACATTTAGTTGAGAAGGAAAAATGGTTATTGATTTCACTAATTTTTGGACAGAGCATTAACTCTCTACTGGAGCAAAGGGGATGGCAGCAAAAGCTCACTAATTTGGAATTTCTAAGTATTCATCCTTTTCAAACATGATTCTTATTAAGTTGAATGATTAAAATGATCAAATCTTCTGCAGATGTCCAGGACTAAGTTTGGAGTGTATTTCCCAGCTCAGCTACTTACTACTTCTACAATTTACAGAGTCCCACTCTTCTACCTCAATGTCTTCATCTTTGAAATGAACCCAATAAGATCTAAGGTGGCAGCTAGTTGGCGCTGCATTGGATAGAGTGCCCTAGCCTGGAGTCAGGAAAGCTCACCTTCATGAGTTCAAATCCAGCCTCAGGCACTTACTAGCTGTGTGACCCTGGGCAAGTCACTTCACCCTGTTTGCCTCAATTTTCTCATCTGTAAAATGAGCTGGAGAAGGAAATGGCAAACCACTCCCTTATCTCTGCCACGAAAACCCCAAGTGGGGTCAAGAAGACTCAGATGCAACTGAAAAATGAGAAAACAACAAGAAAATTATCTAAGGTGCTTCTAGGACAAGATCTTCTAATCCATGGTAAGTGTACATAATACTGAGTGATGGGGGGCTCACTACCTGTTGGGGAAGTCCAATCTATTATTAGACACCTCAAATTATTGGGAAGTTTTCTTTTACTGTAGAAGCAGACCTCTCCACAACTGACTCTTATTGTTGCCAAATCTGAACTCTGGGACCAAGCAGAAAAATCAGGTCCTTTTCCCACATAAAAAGTCATTCAAACACTTGAAGGGAAGCAGCATGTACCCTCCCTGTATCTTCTCTTCTCAAGGCTAAACATGCTGAGCTCTTTCAATTTATGTTTGTGTTGTTCTACAATGTTAAGACACTCCTAACTAGACTATACGGCAACTGATACAGAGAGAGAGAGACAGAGAGAGACAGAGACAGAGACAGAGAGAGACAGAGACAGAGACAGAGAGACAGAAACAGAGACAGAGACAGAGAGATCACTTGTTGATTAAATTCATCTATATGTGTATTTATATATATATTTATAACTGTTGTATTTATAGACAACATATAAATTATACATTTATAACATAAATATTATATATGTAAATTCTAGAATTTATTCAAATTATAGAAATATAGAATTTATAAGATAAATTATAAAATATATAAGATGAATTTATTATTTTAATTTATATGTTTATAACTTATGGTGAATAGTTTATTTATAATAAATATATAAATTATACATTTTATTTATAAATACATGTTGAATACATATATTTGAACCTTAGAGATGTGTGTATGTATGTGTGTTCATGTATGTATTTGTATATAGACATGCATGTATATGCCTGAATGTATATATGTAACCATGTGTATTTACATTGTGTTTACATATATGTGCGTGTGTGTCTATATATGTTTGTGTGTGCCTCTATGAATGTGTGTGTGCATATATGTATGTGTGTTATATGTGTAGGAATGTGTATGTGTGTATATGTGTATGTG
>NW_027185697.1:14716620-14739673 GCF_028583685.1 Petaurus breviceps papuanus | reverse complement strand
GTGCTCTTTGATCTGATGGCCCATTAATTATTAACCTGGAAATGAAAATATCTGGTTCTTCCCATGTGATCTGGAATAAGTCACCTAATTCTTGGCCTCAGTTTCCTCATCTGTAAAATGAAGGACTTGGACTGATTAGCTTCTAAGGTTTCTTCCAGATGGAATTCAATGATGTTTTTCAGTAAGTACAATGTTAGCAGGTGATTATACAGGGCTTTGGGGTTCACTGAGACCTTCCTAATCAGCTTGGGTGATACTGACAATAAACCTAGGAGGCAGGTGGAATTATTATTCAATTTCAAATTATAAAATGAGATGGAAATCAGTCCATTCAATTCCAAAAGCATTTATTAAACACCTACTGTATGCAAGATGCTACAAATCTGTTTGAGTGCTAAGTGTTAGAGATACAAAGATAAAATGCACTCATAAAGCTAATATTCTAGAGGGAAGAATCAACCTGCATACAGATAAGAAAAGAGATTGACTTGCCCAGGATCATGCAGATACAAAGTGTCTAAGGCAGGATTCACACCCTGGTGTTCCAGATTCTAGCTTTAGGTAAAACAAGTACCCTAGAATACCCAGGATGGCTGCTAGCACAACTTCTTCTTCAGGGCCAGAGGACATCACAGCTTTCCTGACGCACTGCCTAATCACACAGCAACAAAAGGTGTGCACCTTTCTGAAAAACAAGCTTCCCCCAAGCAAGCTTCTCTTACTGGGCTCCAAGCGAGGCCCATTAAGGGGCAGGGAAGATTTTCCAGTTCCCTTACCATTACAGGGATCTGTCCATTATGCCAAATAAGCTCCCTGGGCTGCTTTCAAGCCTCAGCTCAAATGGGCAGGAGGCAGTTCATGAGACACCACCTTCCACCTTCTCTGCTCACTGCCAGTGCCTTTCTTTCTCAGATTAATTCTTCTCTACTCTCTCTGTAGTGTGAATGTACCACCCCCATTATGGGTTCCCTTAAGACAGAGCCTTGCTTTCTCTTTCTTTGCATCCCTAGCACTGAGCACAGTGCCTGGCACATGGTAAGCACACTTTACTCATGATTTGTGTGTCCCAAGTTTCTATCCTCAGTCTTCGTCCTTTCTCTGCCTATTCTTACTCTTATCATGCTCTCATCAACTCCCTTGGGTTCCATTATCCCCTCTACTCAGATAAATCTCATATTTAGATAATCAACCCTAATGTCACTGAATTCCACTCCCCCTTTGCCAGCTGTTCCAATCGGAATTTTCAACTTGCTAACGTCTAAGTACCTTAAATTTGGAATGTTTAAAACAGAACTCATTATCTTTTACCCCAAAACCTCCTATCTTTCTAACTTAACTATTCCTGTCTAGTACACCATTAGCCTTCCAACTATTATGTTCATAAGCTCAGACTCCTCATCAACTCTTCCCATTCCCTCCTCATACCCAACAAAAATTGTTTTTTTCAGGCCAGAAACTTTGAAGGTCTTTCCTTCCCAGACTGATATCTTTGAGGTGGTAAATTGGGTCATATTTTGTCCACTTTAATATCTAGCCTTTAGCTAGGTATTAGCTCAGATAAACTGAGGCCTGGGAAAGACATTAGTTAAGAAATGCCAAGGTCATCCACTGCATCCCAGGCCATCTAGACTTTGGTCTTGCCACTGAACTTCAATGACTTTGGAGCAGAGTGAGGCTTACGATTTTGTACAGCTCTGCCTCACTTAGACCCATTCATACAGCAGTTAACACATGACCCTCGTGATGTCACTGGTCCTCATCAGGAGAATGAAGGATGAACAGCAACCACAAAATGTCCTCTCAGTGGTTCAGTTTTGTCAGTTTGACCCTCAGAACATCTGGCACATCTATCCCTTGTCACCACCCAAGATAATGTCAGCTCTAGACCTTGGGATCCTTCCCACTCATTTTTTCAGTTCCATTTTGGGGGACTTTCTAAATTTTTATTTTAATCCCATAGAAGAGAGACTGAGGCTCAGTGATAATTGCACTTTACTAGTCACGCTGCCAGTCATCTCTAGTCTTCCTTTCTGGGACCATTCTCCAACACACACACACACACACACGCACGCACATGTACATGTGCATTGGATCAGCTTCATCTGATGACATTCTGCATAATGTAGGGGCCCAGTCTTGTTGCCATTCCTGCCCTGCCCTGTCTCAACAATGAGGTTTCACCCTGCCAGTGATGCCCAGGTCCATGCCTTGTACAAGGCACAGTAATTGTAAGAGACAACTTTAGTTCTGGGACTTCATTGGCTGGGGAGGGAGTGGGGAGAGGGATGGATAGAACAGGATATATCACACTGGAAAGGTCTGGGGCAATAAAGCTAAAAGACCCACAGGGTCAGGACACACAACCTAAGAAAGTATCAGTAGTGAAAAGCAGAAGGAAGATGATATTCTCATCCCACCTTCCAGGATATCCTAGAGTCATAGATTTACAGCAGAAATGATCTGAGAGTCAATATAATCATAGAATTATGTCTACCTGGTAAATCCACGCAAGAAAGGAGTCATCACTTAGAACACATGACAAGTAGTAACCTAATCCCTACTCAATTATCTCCAGGGATAGCAAGCTACCTCCTCGAGAATGGGCCCATTTCACTGCTAGGCACCCCCTTCATTTTTTTCCAGATGAGTCAACTGAGGCCCAGAGGGGTTGTAACCTGCTCAAGGTCACAGAGCTAAGAAATTGCAAATTTAGTTTGAATTTAGTTCCTCTGAGTCCAAATCCAATTTACTCGGTTGCATGTAAGAAAAATGTCATGGTGAGAATCCAACATACTTCTGCATTTCTCCTTCCATCCTCATCCCTACTATAACTATGGTAACCACCCCGGACACCCCACAAGAAAAATAACTGAAATAAATACAGTGAATAAACCCAGTTCTCATGGATAAAGTATATTCCTCAGAACAGACTTGTCAGTGAGATGGCATGCACTGGAAAAGCTCAATTTACAGATGAGGCAACTAAGGGTTCTAGTTCCTTCCTGAGAGGCAGCTGGGAAGTCAGGAAACCCTCGGTTCAAACTTCTGACCCATATGGGCCAAAGAACATTAGACACAACCCCTCAGTAACCCAAGCACCTCTTTCAAACTAGAAATTAGACAGCAATACTGGGAAGAGGAGTTACTTACTGGGAACACCCTGAATCATGAAAATCACAAATCTGTTAACATTTAAAACAAGGTTGAATTTGGAGTTGGCCATGATCTTAGGGATTGTGTGCATTGCACAGATGGTGACATAGGTGTGAAAGGCATCTGTGGGACCCCTCCCCCCATGGGGTGACCACCCAGGAGGAGTCTTCCTATTCCTGGTCCACCTGTGTGACTCATTAACTGGGGGATAGGTCACAATGGCACATCAGTGGGAAAAGTGACTCCATTATTATTGGCAGAAGACACTGGAAAGATTAAGCAAATGCTATGTGATACAATTATTTAACAAATGTTATGAAAATGAGAAATCAGAAACTGATGGGTTTCAAGGATGAAAACCCAAGAATCATATTCCAGCAGAAAGATAATAATGCATAACAGCTACCAGACTTTAGGGAGGTGAGAATGGACCACGTGGAGAGGAAATGTAGAATATTTTCCCTGTGAATTTTTTTTTTAAATCTCCTCCTTATTCTTTAATCTTTCCAGGCACTCATTCTTAATTCAACTAGCTTTTTCTCGTTAAACACAGTACACTGGAACAAAGAATTTTGGAAAAAGGAAAAAAAAAAGGCCATCCTCCATAGGAATTTGATTTTCTTTTATTTCTCTGATAATTTCAATAGGCAATATAGTGTTGTAGAGAGAGCCCTGGGATTGGAGTTAAAGAAGAGGGCATGGAACAGTGAAAAGAGCCCTTTCCATGCAATGAGAAGACCCGAGTTCAAATTGTGCACTGTCTAGCACCATGAGGAAGTTACTTCCTCTCTCTGGATCTCTGTTGCCCCCTATGTAAAATGTAAGGGAACAAGTTTTCTCTTAGGTCCCTTCCAGCTCCAAAGCTATGATCCTCTGGGCTTCAGTTTTCCTTTCTATAAAATGAGGGGCTTGGGTACATCCTACTTTAAGTCCTAAGATTTAGGATGAATTGTAAGAAGAATAAACTCTAGGGACTTCATATTACTTCAAAGATCAAGCGCTTTACAACATGCCATAAGCCCCCTTTTCAAGGCTTATCCCACATCAATTATTCTCCTTCATGTGCACCACAGTCCATCCAAAGTGGCTGTCTTAATAACAGTGTTGCTGTTATTATGCATGACACTCAATCTCCCCCATCTCCATGCCTTTGCATTGACCAGCCCCCATGCCTTTCCTCCTCCCCTTTGCTTATTTGAAGCTCTAGATTCCTTCAAATTTCTGCTAAATGGAGCCTTTCCCAATTGCCCTAACTGCTGGTGTCTTTCCCCCAAATTACCTCAGGCGTATTTTGTGTCTATGGCACATTTTGTATGTATCTATATATGTGGACACTGTTTCCCCTGGTTAGACTGTGAACTCCTGGACGGCAAGGAGTATTTGAGATTCTTACCTCCCCTTACCTTCACTTAAAATCTGTACAGATGCCATGCAGCATGAAACAGTGTGGGACATTTTTATCCCCTAACACAGGGGCACACAGCAGGTACTTAATAATTGCTTGGGGGTGGATTGTTTGATATGGATCCTAGGACTCAGCTGAAAAAGTCTAAACCCTTCATATTACAGAAAGGGTAACTGAGGCCCAAAATAGATTGAAGATTGTAAGCAATGATAATAACAGCAACACTCACAATAACTAGTATTTAGATAGGCCTTTAAGGTTTGCCAAGCACTTAGCAAGTCTTCTCGTTTAATCCTCATTGGATAACCTGGCTGATAGGTGTGCTCAATGCCCTCATTATACAAAAGCCAAGAGAGGTAAAGGAAATTGCCTGGGGTCATAGGGCTAGTAAGTGCCTGAAATTAGGATTTGAACTTGAGTCTTCCTCTATGATTTAGAAGAAATTTGATTTGGAGAACTTGGGTATGGATCTTAGAATTTAGAGACAAGAGGCAGCTGGGTTGCACAGTGGATAGAGCACTGGGTCTGGAGATGTGAGTTCAAATACAACTTCAGACATTTAATAGCTGTGTGACCCTGGGCAAGTCACTTAACCTGTTTGCCTCAGTTTCCACAACTGTATAATGGGGATAATAACAACCCCTACCTTCCAGGGTCATTGTGAGGATCAAATGGGATATCTCTAAAGTACTTAACATTAGGTACATAATAAGTACTACCTGCTAGTTGCTATTATTATTATCATTATAATTCACTTAGACCAACTCCCATATTTTATAGAAATACAAGTAAGTGAAATGATTTGCTTAAGGTCCCACAGGTGGTGGGAGAGAGATTCATAGCCATGGTCTCACCCTAGATCCTCGTCCTAAAGCCAAGGTCCTTTCCAATATGGCACCTATATGGGCTTCATCAGGATTGCACTACATATAACTTTCAAGTTTCTGGGACTTGGCAGTTACAACCGGAAAGAAGGTTATTTAAAATGAGAACATTTTAACAGGGCTACTGGCCTTGCCCTCTGTGAATCACCCCAGATTCCCTACAGACTTCAATACTTATTAGGACTGGTATCTAGTCCTGTGAACTATATGAACTCATAGCTTTGTATACTCAGAGGCCACCCCAGTGCCTGACACATAGTAGGTGCTTAATAGACATTAACTGAATGCAAGAGTTACCAGCCATCCAGGGGAGAAAATTTCCAAAGCTGAGGCCCTGCCTTCAGCCCTTTCAATTCCCCTTTTGTGGTACTTGACTGTGTCATTCTGTTAATCTGTGAGGAGGAAACATATTCGGATTTACATCTGCTTTCTTACAGGACTAAATTTAGCCTCATGTCAACAGTTTACTTTGGCCCCAGACCATTTCCTCTCGTCACATACCTTCTGCTTTCCAGCTCACATCATTGGCATGGATGGGTAGTAAAGGGAATGGAAGATGCATGAACTTGTGAGAAAGCCGGACTCCTCTAAAATAGCCCTTGACTTTCAGGGTCCAAAGGGGTGCTTACACATTGACAGAGTAAACGGTAACCTGCATGGTCTAATTTGGAACAGTTCAAGAAGGGCCCTTTTCCCTACTCAAACTTAATGCCCCCAGTCTTCGGTGCTACCTAAAATTCTAGCATTGGGCAACT
The DNA here is from genome assembly GCF_028583685.1 of Petaurus breviceps papuanus. Lineage (NCBI taxonomy): Eukaryota > Metazoa > Chordata > Mammalia > Diprotodontia > Petauridae > Petaurus > Petaurus breviceps. The sequence goes on along the minus strand of NW_027185697.1, from coordinate 14,733,476 downwards.
TCTTTAGGAGGAGAATCCAATCCAATAGATAGACCCTTAACACCTTCATGAGAATTAGCTTGCTAGCTGACATAGGGGTTTGGAAGGAATGGGTTTGATAGGTAGGGTGCACATAGTAAAGAAGGTTAAAATTAGAGGATCAAGATAAGTCCCATGAGGAAAGATCTGGATGGATGTTGCAGAGGACACTGTTAGGGCTGTTTTCATCATTTCAGTCACATCTAACTCTTTGTGACCTCTTTTTGGGGTTTCCATGGTAAAGATGCTAGAACAGTTTGCCATTTCCTTCTCCAGCTCATTTTGTAGACAAGGAAACTGAGGCAAAGAAGGTTAAGTAACTTGCGCAGGATCACATAGCTAGTAAGTGTCTCAGACTAGATTTGAACTCAGGTCTTCCTGACTCCAGGCCCAGCACTCTATCCACTGACCCATCTCGCTGCCCCTATTGGGGTGCCAGTAGGGAAAAAGTCAAAAGGGTAGGAACCCTGTCTTCCATCTAAAGTGAATTTTAAAATGTTGAAAGTAGAAGAGTCTTTAGAAATGATCTGGTCTAGGTCCTTCACCAGTGGGCTTAGATGTGGAACTAATATAGATGGGGAAACTGAATTTCGGGAAGAGTAAGTGACTTGCCTATAGTTATACAATCAGTTAGGGGAAGGATGAGTACTCAAATACAATTCTCATCACTTCCAGTCCTGAGTCCTTTTCCCTATATCATGACTGTCGCCAGCAAAGATTGAGGTTAGTAGGATTTGTATGGTTCCCTCTAGCTTTGAAATTCCATGGGTCTACTGTTTGCCCATCCCTCTGTCCCCCACAGCACAAAGGAAATGTTAAATAAATGCCTGTTGATGATGCTTACTGGAAAGCTGGGAGCACATGTCCGTTTACATCACTCCTCTGCTCAAGAAGCTTCAATGGGGGGCAGCCAGGTAGCACAGCAAGTAAGAGTACCGGCCCTAGAGTTGGGATGACCTGGGATTGAATCCGGGCTCAGACACTTAGCACCCACCCAGAAACACCCAGTCATGTAACCTTGAGCAAGTTACTTAACCCCAATTGCTTAAAAAAAAAAAAAGCTTCAATGGATCCCTCCTACCTGCTCCCAATCTATCTTTCAAAGGTGATTGAACATTACTTCTGCCTGAAGCTTAATACAATGAATGGCACATAGTAGGTGCTTAACAAACACTGAGTGACTCACACACTGTCTATGCCAGTCAAAGGAGTCAACTTGATTTTCCCTACCTACAACATTCCATCCCGTCTCTATACCTTTGAAGTTATTTTTCAGAATTTTTAGTGGCTTCAGAGCTCAGCTCATTCACTGCCTTCCACCGGAGACCTTTCATGATTCCTTTCACCGCTGTGATGATGTATTATTTTTTACACAGACAGCGCTGAGTAGTAAACAGAAGTTGGACATGAGTTCAAGTATCACTACTAGTGCACACAAGTTGTGTGACCTTGGGCAAGCCATTTCATGTCTGGCTGACTCAGTTTATTCATCTGCAAGACGGGAATAATAACAGGGTTGTTGTGAGGATTAAATGAGACAATCCTAAAGTGCTTAACACACTGCACAGCACATAGTAGGTGTTTATAAATGTTTGTTTCCCCCTTCTCTCAGTGGAATATCAGCTCCCTGAGGGCAAGGTGTGGGTCATTTTTGTTTTTTTATCCTCGGTGGCCCCACACAGAATGGGTGTTTAATGAATGCTTGTTGAATGGAGCTGGGAAAGGAGAGCAAAGATGGACAGCACAGAGGGAAGTCCATGAAGACACACTTTCCTCCCCACAATTATAACTGGCTTAGAATGCATTGGGTTCTGCCCTGGGGTGCCACCAAGTCTTGTGGAGATTCTCTTCCTCCTTCCGGAGCCCTTCGAAGTCCCTGCCCCAGGAGCGAGAATTCAGCACTCTCTCCATATTTTTTTCCCTGGGACTTAGCCCTGCACGGAAGCCCAGAGGAGACCAGTCCAAGGAGGCCAGGACAGAACATCCCTTTTCTCATCTAGATGAAAGGACCGTGCAGAGTTCCTGATGCTGGCAGCAGAATCCCACTTGCTGCAATCGGAGGATGTTTACTCGAGTGGGGACAGAGCCCTCTCCCCCTGCAAAGCTATTTTTTTTTGTTCATTCCAAGATGAAAAGCAAACATTTATGGATCAAACAGCCTTGTTTTTGTGGGTTCTCTTCCAGAATCCATAAAGGCGGAGGCAGATACTCCAAAGGCACACACGCTTTGGAGAAATGAAAGCAAAGCTGTTGGAGTTCTGCCTGGAGCGTTGTCAGAGACAGAGGCAGCGCTCTCAGGCAGAAAATCGTTTGCCAGAGTCTGTTCTGGGGGGCTCCCAATTGCCCCCTGGATGCCTGTCCTTTCTTCATTCATTTAACGATCATTCATTTGTGCTTCATTCATCCATCCATCCCTCGTCCAAGTCACCATCTTCAGCGTGTGGTATGACAATAAGCGTTCACAGTATCTTACTTCTTTTATGACATTATTTTTTATTCCTCAAATCAGTGAAATCCATGCTTAGTTTGATCCTTGCAGCAGCCCCTGAGTGAAGAAAGGCGATTGAATATTTTTATCCCATTTTAGAGATGTGGGCAACTGAGCCCTAGAAAAGTGAGGCAACTTGCCAAAGGTTCCCCAATTCGCCTGTCTCAACTACGTCTCTAAATGTCTAGTTCAATGTAATTTTTGGCACACTAGAAGACTTCCCTAATCCCCTCCTCCACTTTCCTTCTCTGGGAAATGGAAGTCAGGATTCTGAATCCCAGGAAAGAAATGTCATCCAGGGATGAAACAATTTACAAGATGTATTTCAATATAGGTGACAAAACAATACTTCGAAAATGCTCAATCTATTGACTGAGGCTGTTTTAATTCAAGTAACTAATTCACCATCAGCTCATAGCTGAAAGGAACCTCACATGCTATCTAGTTCAATGCTCTTATTTTACAGAGAGAGAAACTGAGTCCCCAGCAAGAGAAGCACCTTACTCAAAGATAGTGAAGTTAGAGGTAGGATTAGAAACTAGCTTCTCCAGTTTCTCAATTTTGTATCTATATCTCCAGTCCTTAGCACAGTACTTGACAAGTAATAAATTATATATATATATATATATATACATATATATATACACATACACATATACACACATACACACACACACACACACACACACACACACACACACATATATATATATATATATTTACATATTTTTTTTTCTTCACAACACTCTATCTCCTAGGTCTGGGTCTTCCCACTGACTGTTCTAACATATTCAGATGTCTCTCCCTCCTTATCTCCACTTCCAAATGCCTCTATTCCTTTAAGGTGCCCTTCAGCCACCATCTTCTGCAGGAAGCCTTTCTTCATCCCCCCAGTAGCTCATGCTTTCCCTCTCATGCTACCTTGGATTTAACTACTATATATATATTTTTTTCACTTTATATTTATGCTACATAAATTTCCATGTATACTTACTGTCTTTCCTTACTAGAAGATATATTTCTTGTAAGCAGAGATTATTTCATTATTTGTCCTTCTCTCCCCAGCACCTAGCAGAGTATCTAGTGCTTAATAAGTAGGTAGGTTCTTAAGCTGGTGCTTAATACTCAATTCTTTCTTTCATCCTGTTTCTCTTTCTTTTCTTCTCTCTTTTTCTTTTTTCCTTCCTCTTATCCTTTCCGTCTTTTTTTCTTTCTCTCTCCATTTCTTTTCTTTCTTTTTTCCTTCTCCTTTCTTTTTTCTATATTTCTCTCTTTACTTTCCTTCCTTCCTTCCTGCCTTCCTTCCTTCCCTCCTTCATTTCTTCCTTGCTTCCCTTCTTTTTTCCTTTCTTTCCTTTTCCTTTCTCTCTCTTCCTCTTTTCTTTCTTTTTCTCTTTTTTCTTTTTTCTTCCTCCCTCCTTCATTTCTTTGTTCTTTACTTCCTTCCTTTCTTTCATTCTTTCTTTTTCATGGCATTTCAATCTCTTCAGATGTCTGCCCAGTTGGCCTTTCAACTGTGCCATTTAAGAGGGCCAAAATGTGGGGGAATGATCTGTGGCTGCCTATAGGCTGACACTGGAGTTCATTCTGTTCCTTACTAGATCAATGACCATAGGCAAATCATTCAAAGACCTTTCTATGGCTCAGTTTACTCATCTGTTAAATGGGGAATTTAAAATAGATAGTTTTAAGGTTTCTTCTAATACTGAATATTATGGCCTAGACATAAAAAGGAGCAGGGCAGGGTACTGTATTCTCTAGAAGAGTGGCGTTGAGATTTGCTAGGAGGCAGGGTTTTGCTTTGCCCTGGGCAAGTTCTTGACAGCATATTATTAACAATCCCTTGAGGTGGTACACATTTTGGACCTGGGATGAGAATGTCTCAGCCTACCTTACGTCAATAGAGCTGGGTAAAGCCTTATCAGTCAGCTAAGCCAATACTCATGAAGAAACTGAGGCCTGAATGCCTTGTCCATTAAAAAATTTGGTCCAAACTTCTCTTAGAGAGTGTTCTGAGACACTCAAAGGGTAAAGGACACAACCAGTGTGTGTTAGCAGCAGAACCTCAACCAAGACATTCTAGTCTCCAAAGCTAACCCTCTGAATACTGATCACATCACACTGACTTCCAGGGAGATAGTTACTATGGAGAGAATAGAATCTCCTTGAGGGCAATGACTGTTTCATTCTTGCCTTTGTTTCCTCAGCACCTAACCTAGCGCCACATATAGTTGGCACTTAATAAGTGTTTGTAGATTGATTTTTTTCTTATATCTTCAACATTCAACAATGCCTGGCATATAGTCTGTGCTTAATAAATGCTTATAGATTGATAGATTACAAATGATATTATCCCCATTTTACAGGTGAAGACACTAGATCTCAGAGTTTGAGTGATTAGCTCCAAATCACAAAACCAGTGTGTATCCAGAGTTAGGACTTGAACTCCAGTCATCCTGGTTCCTTAAGTCAGTCCTCTCCTATAGTGTATTGCTTCTTGCCTTTGTGATAGTAACGGAATATAAAGATTCCCCTGTATTGGCTTGGTTTTCAAATTGATTGTGTTAAAACCCAGAGCTTGTTAATCCCACCTGTGGGATGGACTTGTTGATGTAAAAAGAGAGTCCTGAACTGGGAGGAGCTGGTGATGTAGATTTGGAGAGACAAGAGAGAAGCAGAAGAACTTTTTGGAAGCAGCACCCTCGTGGAGGCAGAGAGAGAGAGACTGAGAGGATTGCTGGGGGCCACTTTGAATCGCCCTGGACTTTTGAGACCTGTCCCCTGAGCTGCCAAGGACTGAGGAGACATGGCTGTTTTGCTGGTACTTTGTCTATCTGTTTTGATGTTGTTTTGCCAGACTTGTCCACTGGTGAAAGACAGTCCTTTTGTTGAAAAAGTCCTGGAACCTGGCTGTTGGCTAAGAGCTCCTGAAACTGTCCTGCAGACAGAGAGTGAATACTGTCCACTGGTGAAGGACAGTGCTGTTGTTGCAGGGGTCTGGGAACCTTTCTGTTGGTTCAGAGCTACTGAGACTGTCCTGCAGACAGAGAGTGAATACTGTCCACTGGTGAAGGACAGTGCTGTTGTTGCAGGGGTCTGGGAACCTTTCTGTTGGTTCAGAAGCCCTGAAGAAGGATTTTCTTGTTGTATGTTTACAGAAATCCTGGGAGAGGGTTTTGCTAATGTGTTCAGGGGTTCTAGGACTGTTCTGCAGACAGAGGATGAATCAATGAAGAGACTGGCAATGTATCTTGTGGCCTTGCTAAGCCTTGTCTCCCCAGGAACTAAGATTTCTGAGAACTTGCCTGGTGTCAAGATGAAGAAAAGACCTCCATTTGGGTATTAAGTGCTGTGCTTAAACTTGTTGTAACTCTGGGGTAGATTCAATTGTGATCCAGGGGTGGGGAACTTTTGACCTTTTTGTGTTCTATGATTGAACAAATGAATGTACTTTACTTAGATTGGAAACTAATCTCCATTTGAGAAGAGGGGCTTTGTGGTGGACTAAATGAAGGTACAGCCTAGGGGTGGAGTAGTATTTAGACCTGGGACTTTGTAATTGATTGAATGAGTGGAAGGTCCTGGGGTGGGGTAGTACTTGGAGATTATTTAATCACACTTAGTAAATGCTGTATTTTGAATGATGTCATGTTTTGATCTTCTCTGTTCTTGGTTGGTCTCTGAATAAAATGGAGAGCACCTATGCTGGTATTTTGAACCCTGGGAAGTTGCCTTTCCTTGGCATTACATTACAGCCTTGTACCTAATAGGGAATTAATAAACATTAGTTGAGTTAAATTGAAGAGAGTTACTCAAAGTATATGTTGTGTTTGTTGTTTGTTTCGGTCATGTCTGACTCTCAGTGACCCCATTTGGGGTTTCCTTGGCAGAGATACTAGAGTGGTTTGCCATTTCCTTCTCCAGACCATTTTATAGATAAGGAAACTGAGGTAAACAGGGTTAAGTGATTTGCCCAGGGTCACACAGCTAGTAAGTGTCTGAGGCTGGATTTAGATTCACCAAGATGAGTCTTCCTGACTCCAGCGCTACTCACTGGACCACCTAGCTGCCCATCTTTGTATGCACACATATAAATATTTGCAACATACATCTGAAATAAACCAATTGGAATTTCAGGGTTTGTGCTGGCAGTTCCTAAATGTTAGTAAAAACCCTATTGTAGGGAGTAGTATTTCAACTGAGCTTTTGAAGGAAACTGGGAATTCTAAAAGGCAAAGCTAAGGAGGCAGAACATTCCAGGTATGGGGGCCAGTCTACTATGGAGCTCCCTCACTGTCCTCATTATCCTTATCTATCTTTAAAGTGAGGACATTGAACTGCATGGCATTTGAGATGCTTTCCAGCTCAAGAGTTGTACTGCTATGTGCATCCTTGGCAAGTCAATTCCCCTTTTTTGGGACTAGGTTTCCTTATCTGCAAAATGGGAGCATTGGACTAGACCAGGACTTCTGAAACTTTCCACTGGCTCACAACCCCTATTTACACTTTGGCAGCATTCTTGGCATGGAGTGCCCTGAGGTCAGGAGCAATGCAAAATGTACATACTTTTTATTCAGAACCAAGGATAAAGAGAAGTTCCCCAATCCAACATGGGCAAGTGCTGCCAAAAACACTTCCAATTCATTACCTGCTTGATTGTGAATTAAGTTTTGGTCTTTGCATGTTCAGAAAACTTGGTCACAACCCACAGTTTCAGAAGCACTGGACTAGATGCCCTTCAAGGCACCTGCCCTCTCGAAATACTAAAAAGTACTTTGCAAATTGCAAAGAGCTGTGGATTTAGGTATTGTATTTTCCTTCCCTCTCAGTATATATTTATATGTATGTATGTGTGTGAGAAAGTCAAGCCAACAAGCACTTATTAAATGTGTACCATTTTCACAGCCCTATGCTAAGCCTAGGGGAGACAAAGAAAGACAAAGATAGTCCCTTGTCTCAAGGCTCTAAGAGGCAAATGTGGGGACAACATTCAAACAAAGATGCCCAGGTCATCCATGGCATCCTGGGCCTTGGGCAGTAGTCTTGACTTTTGCCCTACCGTTGAACTTGGATGACTCAAGGAGAGTGAGGCTGACAACTTTGTGCATTTCTGCCTCACTATAATCCAATTCACACACAAGTCAATACATCATCCGTGGTATCATTTGTCCTCTTCAAAAATGAACACAGCACAAAGAAGCAGACAGAGGATGAATTGGGGATGGTGAACACAGGGAGGGCACTAGAATTAAGTGGGGATTCCTATGGAAGATGGAATTTTAACTTAGGCCTGAAGAAAGAGAAAAGGGGAGGAAGAGAGAAGGAAAAAGAGAATTCCAGGCATGGGGAACAGCCTGGGAAAATGCACACAATCAGGAGATGGAGGGCAGTGTGTTAGGAACAGCAAGGAGGCCAGTGAAACTGGACCCAAGGGTACTCAATGGGGAATAAAGTATGAGAAGCCTGGAAATATAGGCATAGGCCAAGTTTGGAAGGGTGTTGAAAGCCAAACATAGGATTTTATATTTCATCCTGGAGGCAATAGGGAACCACTGGAATTTATTGAGTAGGGGGATGACACGATCAGACCTGTGTTTTGGGAAAATTACATTAGGATAGATCAGAGAGGAGAGAGACTGGAGGAGAGCAGACCTCCCAGCAAGCTACTGCATTAGCCCGGGTATAAGGTGATGAGGAGCTGCACTAAAGTGATGGTAGGGTCAGAGGAGAGAATATATTGACTTAGAGTTCTTTACAATCCTAAAAATGGCAATAGCTCTAGTCCTGGCTTTTTGCTCTTTTTCTAGGCCTTAGTTTCTCTGACTACAAAATGAGTGGGTTAGACTAGATCATCCACCAGGTTCCTGTTTCATCTTTTTAGTATGGTACCTGGCAAACAGTAGGCAGTCGATAAATGCTTGTTTCCTTCCTTCCTCTTTAAATAGGGTAAGGGATAGGGATTGGGTGTGCAACTTCATTGATGTCTGGAGATCCTGGTGAAGATCTCTACTAAAGGACATTATCTTTCTCTACAATTTTTGCCTAGAAGATCCTGAGATTGTGACTTTCCCAGGATCATACATTCTGCATGTATTGGAAATAGGGCTTGATTTCAGACCTTACTGGCTCATGGACCAGTTTTCTATCTAATACCTCATACTATCTCTCATGTTAATAACATGACACTTAATAGCAGTGGATTGAAAGTCTTACACTCATGATCAAACTTTCTGAGACAAAAATGAGCAAGGCTTAACTAGACTAATTTATTTGAAAATAAAAGAAAAGAAGAGGAAAGAGGAGGAGAGGGGAGGAGAGGAGAGGGAAGGAAGAAAGGGGAGTAGAATGGAGGGGAGGGAAGGGGATAGGGATATCAGTAGGGATAATAGGATGCAAGAGATAGAAGGGAATCTTAGAATCAAGCAATCTAATGAGAACCCTTCATTTTGCAATTGAGGAAACACAAAGTGACTTTTCCAAACCACAAAAAAAAGTGGAACTAGAATTTCAACCCAGGATCACTGACATCCAATCCCTGTCTTCTACCACATCATCCATTCTAAAAGATAACTTCCATAGGAAGGGCCCTGCAAGGTGGCTCAAAAGTCCTGGGTAGAAGAATTGGACCTACAAGGCCTGGTCTTAGTAAATCCCCTGTCTAGGCTTCCATTTCTTCCTCCCTTAGTATGAAAAGGTTAGACTAACTGGCCATTAAGACTTCTTCTACCTCTGACAGCATGTGTTCAAAGAGCCCTCCTAACTCTGCTATTCTCTGGGCCTACGATTCTTAATAGGAAAGTCTAATCCCCATGTTTCTATCCTAACTAACCTACTAAGTCCAACCTTTGCTGATACTTGGCAGGGGCTACCTTTCTAAATAATTATGAGAGTTTATGAGTCAAGGAGGAAAAAGCCATCAAGGGGTCTCCTTTCATGGATGGAGGCCACAGGATGTGAACTAATAAAATTCCTGATAAGGAACATTAAGTAATGCTGAGTTTCAAGGAAGAAGAAAGGAAAACAAAATGCCCAGGCTAAGTCAGAAATCCCCACTTCCTCCCACCCCAGGAGTGGGGAGAGGGAAACCATCTCTCAATACTGAAAGAATAGCAACTCAGGGGAGGAAGCTAATGGGGAATTCCCCAACTCTGGAGAGCTTGTTAACATGTACCTGACACCTTGGAAGGATGCTGGATCCCTCCTCTTCCATCTTCTCCGGAAATTTAGTTAAATGGTAGGAGTGGGACTGTGTAAGTATTTATTAATATTTATTATGTACCAAGAGTAGTGTTAAACACCAAGGAAAGAAAAAGGGGTAAACTATACCCTGCCCCCCAGGATCTCACCTTCTGATACAGCTCTCTAAGTGGCCATTGCCCCACCATGCTGCCCATACCCTAGTCACGCCTTTGCCTCTCCACTCCTCCACCCTCAATCTCATCCTTGGACACTAGTCTTTGATTGGTGAGCTTCCACTTTTCTTGACAGTAATCAGGCCTCCACACCCCTTCCCAGGCATCTCCACCCTCTGGCCCAGCATCCCTTGTCTAACCTTTGTCTACAACTTTTCTTCACCCAGTAGATGTGAATTCTACAAAAGTAAGGACTGACTGACTGCCTCCAATTTGTATCCCCAGCCCTTCCTTAGCTTTGTGTGCCTGACACAAAAATAAGTACTTAGTGATGTTCACTCTCACTTTTTCATTCAGTGTCTCTCTCTCTCTCTCTCTCTCTCTCTCTCTCTCTCTCTCTCTCTCTCCCATCTACCAATTCATCTAATGGGGGAGATACCACATAGAGAGTATCAGTGGGGGTAGGGAGAAAGTGTTTTTGTTTGGATAAGTCATAGAGATTCTGAAGACAGACACAGAGAAATTTATTGATCTACTTCTTCCAGTAGTAATGACAGGATATAATTAATTTTTTCTATTAGGTTTATTGGGTCTAATGGATTTAATTAAGTGATTCTAAATCTGGAAAGTAGAAAGAACAGGTAACATTATGAGGAATACTACCAGGGAATAAAACTAACACAACCTAGACATAATGTGTCACAGGATGCACTTATCAGTCAGAGTAGTGATTGGGTGCAAATTCTAGAGCTAAATGGGCTAAGTTTTCCTGGGCCTGGTCTTTGATCCAAGGAGAACTAGTGTGAAGATGCATATTTTTAAAGGCAAAAAACTTTACAACATCCCCGACAAAGGGTAAATTAACTTGTACCTGATGACTCCCCCAGGGGTGGGGAATATTCTTTTTTTTGGTCTTTATTAATATGTTTACTTTTAGTTTACCGGATTCATTACCACAATTACTTGAGTTTCAAATTTTCTCTCCCTCCCCCCACCATGGCAGCATACAATCAAATATAGTATCTGCAAATACTTTCACATTAGGCATTAGTCAGGTTATAAAAAAGGATTGTATCAGATGGAATGAAGAATGGGAAAGAGGAAACAAAACCAAACAAAAAAAAGGGGGGGCAGGTAGTTTGCTTCAATCTGGGTTCAAACACAGTTCTTTCTCTGGATGTAAAAATCTCTCTCCATCATGAGTCTTTGGGGGTTGACTTATGATTCTGGATTGCTGAGTCCAGTTTGTCAAAGTTGGTCATCATACATACGTTGTGTCTGTAATTGTGTACAAATTCCTCCTGGCTCTACTCTTCTCATTCAGCATCAGTTCGTATAAGCCTCTCCAGGTAAATATGAAGTCCATCTGCTCCTCGTTTCTTATTGCACAATAGTATTCCATAACATGCATAAACCACAACTTGTTCAGCCATTCCCCAATTGATGGGCAAGGGATGGGGAATATTCTAGAAGAGAATCAATAAATTATTGCATAATAGATATGTAGCTGTTAAAGAGAGATCTAGATATTCCCAGATGTCTAAAACCTACTGAGATAGACATCAGGAAGAGTCACTCTGTTATCTCTCAATAGTGATCCTTAAGCATTTTTATCAGAGATAATGTTCACCATAAGTCTGACCCAAATTTAAGATTTTATGATGTCATATTACATTGATTTGATTTTTTTTTAATTCAACAAGAGGATCCTTTGGAGCAAGAAAAGGACCTGATCAATCAGATTCATTATCATAGAAGGTAAAGTTCTCCACAGTTTGGTCAACACTTTCAATTCTCCTTATTCTGAACAACATAATGTCTCAGATTCTGCTCTCAAATTTGGAAGGGTGAAGTACTATTCCTAAAATTTGCTTATAACGTTCAGATGCAAACACTGATTCTTCCTCTTCTTCTTCCTCTCACTTCCATGTGTCACCTTGAGTCACTTCCTTAAACCTGGGCCTGCCTGGGCATGTCAACTGTATCACAGGACTGTAGATTTGAAATTTAAGGGGACCTTAGAGACCATCTACATTCATTTTACAAAAAAAAAATGAACTGAGGTCCAGAGAGATTAAGTGATGTGCCCATTTGGGTTAAGGGCCCCAAACTCTAGAGTCAGGATACTTTCCACTGTCTCTTAATGTCAATGAATATGTATTTGAATTATGCATCAGTGTGGGAATACATGTGCATGAAGAATCTGGACATGAGTATGTGCCCTGCCCCTAACCCTATCTCTCCTGTTTCCCCTTCCTAGAGGCCAGGGATCCCAGGCCCCAGGTCTTGATTTTAATTTGAATCTCACCTGGGCTAGCCATGCCCTATTTGACCCTGGATGTAGTCGTTCCCCTGTCTTGTACTAAGTTTCTCCATATGTCTTATGAGGACATTAAACTATAACTGGATAGTCTGTAATTTCTTTTTATCAGTTCTACCGTCATAATCCTATAGTGAGAATTCTCCAGGCCCTGCTCTTAAGACAATTACAGATACTGTGCCTTTGTCCCCAGGGTGATGGAAATGGTTAGATTCCGGGGCAGACTCAGGAACAACGTACAGGAATCCCACTTCCTTCTCTGGGGCTTCCCCTCACTGGCCACTTTGCTTTTCCTCCAATGAATCCTGGCTATATAATGGATTTTGAAGCACTTATGTGCCCTCTGTCCTGGAAATAATGGATTCTGTTTGTTTGAGCTGTTTTTTAAATTATCCTTTGCGCCCACTTCTCTAAGCACCAAAAAAGAAAGGAAGGAAAGAAAAACATGAAGGCGTAATGTATATGCATTTGGGGGTTGTTGTCTCCGGGCTTTGCTTTCGTTGTTGTTGTTAGTTTTGTTTTAGATTTTAGATTTTGGCCAAATGTGAACCTATAATTAAATTGGCTTATCTAGTTTGGAATCTGAGCTCTTTTGCAGAGGAAGGATGCAGAAACAGGGTTTTACATCTGGGAATACAGGCTGCTGTGAATAGGATACTTAATGAACCACTAGATATGCAGCCTGCCATTTTCCTGGTGAGCTTGAAGGTTCTCTATGAAGATAAGAACATATGACATAAAATTCTGAGCACAAAATCACTGGGAAATACAGTAGAGTAGATTAGGGAGGCACCAGGGTGTGTAAAAGCAAGAGGCATGAGGCTAGAGTTCAACGCTTAGTCATTGATGCCCCTGACTGTGTGACCATGACCCAGTCACCTAGGCAATCTCTTTTATCAATTGTGAGGGTGAAGCAAGCTGATCTGTGAAGTTCTCCCCAAATCTGACATTCTCTCTTCTAAGCCCTTCTTCCCCAGCTTTGTCATCGTCTGCTCTAAGGACTCTTCTACCTCTGATATTCTAGGTTCTAACATCCCTTCCATCTAAGACACTTGAGTTCTGTGGTTCTATGTCTCTGAGATAATTTGTTAAAAGGTAGACTGGAAATAAGGAATGATAAAGAAGTGAGCATATGGGGTAGATGGGCATTCAAAAGATATTTGAGATGTGCAGATTTAGAAAATCCACTCCAAGTGTTCACATGGACTATTTGTGTCCAACCTATGGTAGAGCCTTCCAAACTCATATTGGTCTGATCAGCCACAGTCGGACACAATGTAACTCGACTCTAACATAGTGATGTCATTTCAGTCTCCTTCTAGAATGAAGAACAACCAAACAATTTCCATTGTGGTAGGGGATGGGTGTTGAGGGGGAGAATGTCAGAGGGCCTCAGTGGATCAATCTGCCTCACACTCATACTTTATAGATGAGGTAACCAAGACACAGGGAGAAGGGACAGGTTCAGAATTGGAACAGACCTTGAGGGTTGTCTTGTCCAATTCACCCATTCTACAGAGATGCAAACTGGGGCTTAGAGGCCAGGCAAGCCATCCCATCTCTCTCAGAATCAAATTTGTCATCTGTCAACTGGGATTAATCATAGCATCTATCTTAATGGGTTTGTTGTGAAAGATCAAATGAGGTGATAGAAATGTAACCTTCTTGAGGACAGGGATTATTACACTTCTTCTCACCATAACCCTGAGAGATAGGTACCATTATTATCATCCCTATTTATTATCATTCCAAGATTAAATGAAGTGCCCGGGGTAAAAGAGACAGTTACTGAAACTAGATTTGAACTCAAGTTCAGTATTTTACATACTGTCCTGCTGGTTACTTCAAATGAACCTTTATTGTGAATTAAATATTTATTAAATATCCCACTTCACCAAGTTAGGTGGATTAGGAGGCTAGGAGGCCTCGGGAGGAGGGAGATGATACTCTTGATCTCTGATGACCTAGACAGATCACATGTGAGGAGGATGCATTCAGTCCCATCACGGCTCCACTGGAGGGAAAGACATAGCTCATAGTGTCATAGGTTTAGTATTGGAAGGAACACTAGAGTTTTACAGATGGAGAATTTGAGGCCCAGAGAAATTTTGTGACTTGCCCAGAGTGGCACAACTAGTAATGGTCCAAAGCAGGTTTCAAACCCATGTTTTCCTGATTCCAGCACTCTATTCCCTACACCAGTCATGCCAAATTGAAATAGAAATGGAGGCAACTAATTCCTCCATAAGGATCTCTGCCCACCAGCATGTGACTTCATTTTAAAGTGTAATGCTATGTTTCGTTGTATTTCTATTTAATTTGTTAAATATTTTCCAATTGTATTTTAATCTGTTTCAGCTGCCCTGGGAGTGTTATGGGCCTAAGCCTTCCAGTGGCATGTCTGATCCCTCTCTCCTATACCATGATACATCTTGTTAGTCTGATAGACTTGGGATATAAATTTGGTTCCTTTGGAAGTTTATACATTGTAATTCATAGAGAATAAAGAGAAGGAGTCCCAGGAGTTTGGGTGAGCGGCTATGAGAGGCAATGCATTAGGGTGGGGACAATGTGGGTGAAAATATGCCAAGTGTTGTGAAGATGGAATCGACAAAACTTGTTGTGTATAAGGAGGATTGGGGAACAGTGGCTGGTGATTCTGAGATTGTGAACCTAGATGAACGGAAGGACAATGATTTGTAGGACATGAATAGTAAAATTAGGAAGAGAAAAAGGTTTGGAGAGAAAGCTAATGAGATCTGTTGTCAACATTCTGAATCTGCAGTACCTACAGGATATCAGATTGGAAATACTAATCACAGCTGGAGATGGGGAACTGACTATAGCAGCAAGATTTGAGTTGATTCCATACAGCAGAGACTCATTTGGGTAGAGGTGATAACTGAACTCATGGGAGTTGATGAGACCACCAAAAGAGAGTACAGAGAGAGAACTGGGATAGAACCTTGGGATATTTCAACAAATAGGGTGCAGAGCAAAGGAAATCTCCAGCAAGAGACTGAGAGGAACCAGTTGAGTTTGTTGAGGAGTATAGCAGTATGGGGGACATAGGGTGTGAGGGCCATGTTCAAATATTTGTTAAATCACCAATTTAAAGAGATAGTAATTTAGACTGCTTGGCCTCAGAGGACAAAAGTGGGATTAATGGGCAGAAGTTTCACAAACATAGATGTGGGATTAATAAAGCCACAAATATTTTTAAGCACTTAATCTATGTGCCTGCCAATGTACTAAATACTTAAGATATAGAAAATTGAAAACAGCCCATGCATTGAGGAGCCTGCAGTCTATCCAGGGGAGATATATCTGTATCTAGGTATTTACAAAATAGATCCAAGGTAGCTGAAGGTAGAGAGTGATAGCAGCTGGGGAGGGATGTTTAGGGGATAGAAGCAATGTAAATAAAACTTTCTTAACCATCAAAGCTATCAAAATAGGTTCCCTTGGGAAATAATGAGCTCCCCACCACTTGGGATGCCCAATTGAAAGCCAAAGTAAACACTTCCTTGAGATATGGTGGAGACGATTCTTGTTTAGGTGAAGATTAGCTTGGAAGGCTCTGTGGTCCTTTCATAAGACCATAGCATCATAGATTAAAACAGTAAGAAGCCTTAGACACCATCTAGTCCATCCCCATCATTTATAGGTAAGAAACTCAGCCCCAGAGAGCGTAGATGACTTGTCTGAGGATTCTAACCCATTCTGCATTGTTGGTCCTGTAAGTGACAATTAAGCACTCTTCCAAGCTTTGCCATTTTAGATGGCATGATGCAGGGAGTTGAGTCCTGAGAAGTCATTTCTCCTAATGTTTTAGGTCTGTTCCCTGCTTAAATGGGGGATCACTTAGATCTGGTTCCCAGTCTTGGCCCAATCTTCTATCATTTACCATGTGCTACTTTTCTGTTTCTGAGACAAAGTTGTATGGCTTCATATGGGCCTCCTGGAGGCCCGAGACAGGCCTGCAGACAAGGAAAATCACCCTCCCAAACTGGCTTCTGAGCATGTAATCATGTGGGGTCATCCACCTGGGTGTCTGTTTAATCAGGTGGCCGTCCTTGTACATTTCTCAGACAATTTTTCACTTTAATTTTCCACTAAACTATTATTTCTCCTTTCCACAATGACATTTGCATTCCTTTGAGCAAAATACCAAGGTTACACTAAAAATAACCCTGCCCATCAGTTTCAGATTAGGACCAGCACAAGCAACATTAGTCAAGAATTACTGTAAATACATCTGCAGCAATTGTTCCAAGGTCTACCCGTAAGTTGTTGCAGACAAGCATCCAATGTATCAGATTTTACAAGAAAATAAAATGTTGCTTTTAAAAGCTAATACAATCATATTGATAACCTGAAGGGGAAAAATTACATTGGATGAAGTTATTCTACTGCTCAAAATCCCTTCATGGCTCCCTATCCCTGTCAAATAGAGAACAAACACTTAGCCTTGTATCTAAAGCTTATTCATCAAGCTCCAACCTGTCTTTTCTTGACCTACATCATCCTCCATATTCCCTATACTCAAACCCTACTGAAATATATATATTTTAAGCAGTTGGGGTTAAGTAACTTGCTCAAGGTTACATGGCAGGTGTCAGGTTTTTCTGGGTGGGTGCTAAGTGTCTGAGCCCGGATTTGATCCCCAGGTCATCCC
>NW_027185697.1:14669888-14716610 GCF_028583685.1 Petaurus breviceps papuanus | reverse complement strand
ACACTGGAGCCGGTGCTCTTACTCGCTGTGCTACCTGGTTGCCCCACTACTGAAATACTTGCCATTTTCTCTGGGAAACCTATCCTTTCTGACCCCCTAGGCCTTGCTGCTCCATATGCCCAGAATGTGCTCTCTTCATCTTTATAGGTGTTCCTTTAGTACTGCCTGTGGTGGAAAGAAGCATTGACCTTACAGTTGGAAAACCTGGCGTGTATTCTATGGGATTGTCCATTTAGAGGTGGAAGGAATCTCATAGATCACAGAGTCCAAGCCCCTCAATTTACAGATGAGGACACTAAAGCAGTTAGGAAATAAGTGACTGACCTAAGATCCCACAGCTGGTGTGGATTTGAATCTTGGTCCTCTTGACTCCAAATGCAATGCCCCATCACCAACACACACTGCTTCTATTGCTAGATGCCTAGCTTGATTGTTACCAGTTATCTTACTTAATCATTTCATCACTTGGGGATCTGGTTTCCTTTTTTCTATGTAAGGATGCATCACCATTATCATCATCATCATTAATAATGGGAGTAGGAGGAGGAGAGGGAGAAGGAGGAGAAGGAGAGGAAGAAAAAGAAGAAGAAGAAGAAATTATGTAGAATATTAAGGCTTGCAAAGTACTTTAGAAACATCTTATTTAATCCTCACAACATCCTTGGGAAGTAGATGCTATTATATCCATTTTATAAATGAAAGACCTGAGTCCAGAAGAGATTAAATTCTTTAAAATTCTAATTTTTAAGTTTCTTCATCTAATCATAACTGTGAAAAATTACAGCAAGTTTCTCTGATAAAAGCCTCTTTTCTCAAATATATGGAACATGGAGTCAATTTTATAAAAATACAAGTGACTCCCCAATTAATAAATGGTCAAAGGATATGAACAAGCAGTTTTCAGATGAAGAAATCAAAGTTATCTATACATATGAAATGTCCTAAATAACTGCTGATTAGAGAAATGCAAATGAAAACTACTTGTTAGATTGGTTAATATGACAGATGTTGGAGGGGATATGGGAAAACTGGGACTCTAATGCACTGTTGTTGCAGTTGTAAACTGATCCAACCACTCTGGAGAGCTATTTGTAACTATGCCCCCAAAATTACACAGCTGTACATATCCTTTGATCCAGCAATAACACTTCTGGCAGTGTGTCCTAGAGAGATGTAAATATATTGTGATAGCAATGGCAATTAAAGATTCCCCTGTATTGGCTTGGTTTTCAAATTGATTGTGTTAAAACCCAGAGTTTGTTAATCCCACCTGTGGGATGGGCTTGTTGATGTGAAAAGAAAGTCCTGAACTGGGAGGAGCTGGTGATGTAGATTTGGAGAGATAAGAGAGAGGCGGAAGATCTTTTTGGAAGCAGCACCTCGTGGAGAGAGAGACTAAGAGAATTGCTGGTGGCCGCTTTGAATTGCCCTGGACTTTTGAGACCTGCCCCCTGAGCTGCCAAGGACTGAGGAGACATGGCTGTTTTGCTTGTACTTTGTCTGTCTGTTTTGATGTTGTTTTGCCAGATTTGTCCACTGGTGAAAGACAGTCCTTTTGTTGAAGAAGTCCTGGAACCTGGCTGTTGGCTAAGAAACCCTGAGACTGTCCTGCAGACAGAAAGTGAATACTGTCCACTGGTGAGGGACAGTGCAGTTGTTGCAGGGGTCTGGAGACTGTCCTGCAGACAGAATCAATACTGTCCACTGGTGAAGGACAGTGCTGTTGTTGCAGGGGTCTGGGAGCCTTTCTGTTGGTTCAGAAGCCCTGAAGAAGGATTTTCTTGTTGTATGTTTACAGAAATCCTGGGAGAGGGCTTTGCTAATGTGTTCAGGGGTTCTAGGACTGTTCTACAGACAGAGGATAAATTCATGAAGGGACTGGCAATGTATCTTGTGGCTTTGCTAAGCCTTGTCTCCCCAGGAACTAAGAGTGCTGAGAACTTGCCTTGTGTCAAGATGAAGAAAAGACCTCCATTTGGGTATTAAGTGCTGTGTTTAAACTTGATGTAACTCTGGGGTAGATTCAATTGTGATCCAGGGGTGGGGAACTTTTGACCTTATGTTTGGTAACTAATCTCCATTTAAGAAGAGGGGCTTTGTGTTGGACTTAATTAAGGTATAGCCTAGGAGTGGAGAAGTATTTAGAACAGAGACTTTGTAATTGATTGAATGATTGGAAGATCCTGGGGTGGGGTAGTACTTGGAGATTATTTAATCACACTTAGTAAATGCTGTATTTGGAATGATGTCATGTTTTGATCTTCTCTGTTCTTGGTTTGTCACTAAATAAAATAGAGAGCACCTATGCTGGTATTCTGAACCTTGGGAAGTTGCCTTTCTTTTGGCATTACATTACATATATTTATATATACAAAAATATTCATAGCAGTTCTTTTTGTGGTAGCAAAGAATTCAAAATTGAGGAGATAACAATAAATTGAAGAATGGCTGAACAAGTTGTGGTATATGATTGTTAAGGAGTACTATTATTCTATAAGAAATGATGAACAGGATGTTTAAAAAAAACTGGAAAAGTTTACTTGAATTGATGCAAAGTAAAGTAAACAGAACCAGGAGAACATTGCACACAGTAACTGCAAAATTGTGTAATGATCAGCTATGAATGACTTAGCTATTCTTAGCAATAGAATGATCCAAGAAAATTAAAAAAAAAAAAAACTTATGGTGAAAAATGCTATACAATGTTATACAAGAACAGGGAGTTTTCAGATGAAGAAATCAAAGTTATCTATACATATAATTTTTTTCTAAATAACTGCTGATTAGAGAAATGCAAATTAAAACAACTTTGAAGTACTTCCTCAGCTGGAGATGGGGAACTGGAATTTAGGTTATGCATGGTCAGTCATGGAAAACATATTTCCATATTAGTCATGTTGTGAAAGAAAACAGACTCCCCTCACCAAAAACCATGAAAAAATAAAGGGAAAAAGTATTCTATGATCTACATTCAGACTCCATCAGTTCTTGTATAGCATTTTGTATAGCATACAGAGCTGTATAGCATTTTTCATCATAGCCTTTTTTATGATCAACTATGAATGACTTGGCTATTCTCAGCAATACAGTGATCCAAGAAAATTTTAAAAATACATACACATATGTGTGCATGTATGTGTATATAGATATATGTGTAGATATTAGTATACACATTGGCATATATAGGTGTGTATATATGCATATATATTATTCTAGACATACTTCTATTTATCAGCTCTTTCTTTGAAAGCAAATAGTGTCTTTCTTCACATGTCCTTCATAGTTAATTTGGGTAGTTATAGTAGACAAAATTATTTATTCACTCAAAGTAATTATTAAAACAACATTGCTCTTACTGTATATAATGTTCTCTTAGTTCTGCTCATTTCACTCTTCATAATTTCATGGCTTTCCATGTTTTTTTCCTAAAATCATAGATTTGTCATTTCTTATAGCACAATCATATCCCATCATGATCACACAACTTGTTCAGCCATTTAGGTCTTGGAACATTATATTATGAAGAACAAAGAATCTGCATTTGCATCCAAGAATAACTTATTCAGCAGAGTTGTGTATAATCCTGAATGAAAAAAAATGACATTTAATGAACTGGAAGACTCTCAGGTATTTATAACAAAAATACCAGAACTCAATGGAAAATTTGATATAAAAGATCCAGAAGAAATATGAGGAAGTCATTAAAGACTAATAATAAAGCCCTGATATATGAAAATGTCACCAGTATTCTTAAAACTTGTCGTTACTAAGGTAGTTTGAAAGAAAGGGTGTGGCTGACTTGTATATGATGGGGGGATTCTAAAAAACAAAACTGGGTAGGAAAAGGTAAAAAGAAGCAAGTATCTCATAAAAACAGAACATGAAAGGAAGAACTGATACAGATGAAACAGGTGAGAGTGGAATGGTAATGATAATATTGGAACATTCTCATCAGGGTCAAAGAGGAAACAAAGTATACATTTGAAAAGGTTTAGAAGTCTACTGAACTATTAGAGAAAGTTAAGAAAACTGGGGGGAAGGTAGGGGAGGCTCTTTTATAAGAATGTATAAAATAAGATTAGGAAGGGGGGAGGAAAAGATAGTAGAGGGAATTTTAGAGGGTAAAATAAGCAAGTAAAGGATAAGAGGAAAAGTTAAGCTATCAGGGATAGGGTAAAAAGAAAGGCTGAGAAGGAAAACAGGGAGTCAAAATGAGAACAATTCACAATTAGTAATTAGAACTTTGTCAAATCTATGAAAATATAAATATTTTCCTTTTAATGTTAATGGAATTTAAGATCTTCCCCACCCATTAATAAGCCTCATACGGAGCCCATCAAAGGAAGCTTGCTTAAGGGAGGCTTGCTTGTAGGAAGGCTTTCACACCTTCTGCTAATTTCTAATTAGGCACTGAGTCATAAGGGTTCTGATGCCCTCTGACTCTAAAGAGGGTATATATACTCTCACGTTAGCATTTTGCTTTGGAGGCTCACTTATTGGAAGAATATTCTTATGATTTGACTAGATGAGACTCTGGGTAGTCATGAAGGAAATGTGGCTTTGAAAAACCCAAAAGTTGGTGCTTTCCTCTCTAGTAACTATGTATGTATTGCTTCAGTCAGACAGTTGGATCTGTGCTAATTTCTCAGGCAGAAGCTTTGTCTGTTGATCTTTATTTCTCAGCTTATATTTTCTGTATTTTCTTTATTTGGTTTTTCTCTGAAGTTCAGGGTGCTGACTTTTCCCTGGAACTAATGAATGTAATTAAAAAGATCTTTCCTAGTAAATCAGATCTAAGAACCTGTGCTAGTGGCCATCCTGGGTATGCCTGTGTGGTTGCTGCCATACTCCTCAACTGATAAATGGTCAAAGGATATGAACAGACAGTTTTCCAATGAAGAAACCTAAACAATTTATAGTCATTAAAATGTTTATTTTTTTTTAATGCAGATTAAAACAACCTTGAGATATCATGTTAAATCTTTCAGATTGGCCAAAAAAGACAGAAGAAGTAAGTGACAAATGTTGGAGAAGATGTTGAAAAAATAGGATATTCTATATCTTTTGCTTGGACATAAACTCTTCTCATTTGCATAGATCTTACAGATATATTTTTACATGCTCCCCAAATTTACGTATGATATCACCTTTTATGTTTAAATTAATTATCCATTTTGACCTTATTTTGGTATATATTGTGAGATTTTGTTCTATGCTTTCTTTCTACCAAACTGCATTCCAGTTGCCCCAGCAATTTTTGTGAAATGGTAAGTTCTTATACTGAAAGCTTAGGTCTTTGGGTTTATCAAACACTAGATTACTATGGTCATTTACTATTGTGTATTTTATACCTAACCTATTCTGCTGATCCACCAGTCTATTTCTTAGCCAGTATCAGATTGGTTTGATGATTGCCATTTTGTAATATAGTTTGAAATCTGGAAGTACTAGGTTGATTACCTTTATATTTCTTCCATTGATTCCCTTGATATTCTTGACCTTTTGTTCTTCCAGATGAATTTGGTTATGATTATTTTCTATCCCTAGTTATGGTAATGGTAATTTGCAGATTTCCCCTGCCCCATAATAGATCTAAGAGAATTTGAAGATCTTCCCTATCCTCTAATAGAATTAATGTAACCACATGGAGCCTATGATGGGAGGAGTTTGTTGAAAGGTAGAACAGAGTGCACAGGAAACTGGGGATCAGAACAGTTAGAGCTGGAGGGAGGAGAGGATGCACCTACGGAGACAACTAGACTTTTGAGTCTTGGTTTGTGGGAAAGCTAAAGGATGGTGTGACTCTGCTGTGTTATAGTGTATTAACTTCTATGTTGCTATGATGGATTGGTTTGCTGGTGTTGGGATTTGTTTTTCTGGTGTCTAAATAAACGTTTTTTTCTGTCTTCTATATGGAGTATCTATTTTATTTTGCAATTGGGAACTCTGCCGGCACATTTACAATTGCTGTCAACACTGCGAATATTGCATTGGCACTACATTTGGCAACAAGGATGGGATCATGAAATATTAGACTGCTATTTGGAGGAAGAAGGGATTTAGAAGAATAAATGGACATCCCAGGATGGGAGGATTTACCTTTTTCCTTCCTGGCAAGGGAGTGGGCTAAAAGTACAGGGTTCTGTGAAAACCGGAAACTGAGGTTACTGAAGGAAGACCCTAGAGATTGAGAAACATGTTTGCAAGGAATACCAGAAAAACCAGGGAGACAACTGGAGGCAGTGTGTAGAAGAGGCTGTATTTTACTAACAGGTTATTGTATTATATGTAAAAATTGAGACAAACTTTTGGAAGAGAAAACTCAGATGGAGAAGAAATTAACTGTTTTGCATGATAAATTTTCTGTTACAGCATTTGGGTTCACCTTTCGAAGAGCAAGCTGGAGGATCTCAGGTAGTAGAAGAAAAAAAATGTGAATTTAGCTCTCAAAAAGAAGAAAAGTAACAGAAGGAAGGTTCATACAGCTTTGGCAGAGGCTGAACCTAGTGAGCATGACAACCACTGCCAGGAGAGTGTGTGGGTGAAGAATGAAACAATGTTAAATCAGGAGACTTTCACAAGGTCAGTAGTTCCCCTAATACTAAGAAGAAAGCAGAAGAACCAGGGGGATCAAACAGAATTCAAGGAGATAATCAATGACTTCACCCAACAAAAGGTTACTGATATATTAAGAAGATTCACTCAAAGGATGGAAGA
Source organism: Petaurus breviceps papuanus (assembly GCF_028583685.1). Lineage (NCBI taxonomy): Eukaryota > Metazoa > Chordata > Mammalia > Diprotodontia > Petauridae > Petaurus > Petaurus breviceps. The sequence continues at coordinate 14,709,893 of NW_027185697.1, read as the reverse complement.
ATCTTTAGTGTCTTGGATGATGAGAATCAGTGATGAAAGGGCTGGAGGATTATGGGTAGAGAGTGTGGATTGCTTGAAATTTATTGGTATTAATCAGAATCCTTTTGTTCAGTAGGCTTTTAGAGATTACCATATTCAAGGAGATAACAATGTGACCAATCTGTTAGTTTTATCTGCTGATGATTACAATAAAATGTATACAACTGATTCTATGTGACCTAGTAGAGACAGACCCTGGTATTTACTTAGGGATTGTATGAGAAAATTAAAGGAGGAGGTAGTAAAGATGGCTATCATGCACAGAGATGCAAATGTGTATCACGTTATCTCCTTAGCAGTTTCTCATAGAAACATCATAGTGAAGATGGCTGTAGCAGCAAGCACCCCAAGCATGTCCTCAGGGTTTGCTGCCCATACAGGTTCTTGGATCTGCTTTGTTAAAGGAAAGCAACTCAAAATGGGTTAACAAGCTTACTTTAATCAGTCAGACATATATCCTTTACCTTGTTCAGGGGAAAAAGGTCAGCACCCCAAACTTCAAAATATACAGACAGAATTATCAAGACATTAACAGATCAAGTAGACAGCTTTCCAAATTGTCCAACCATTACATCCATACCCAGTCAACATCTGGGTTTCCACATCTGGGTTTTTCAAAGCCGGGGGACTCTCAACAATGGCTTCCCAGAATTCAGATCAAATCACAGAACACTTCTCAAAGTGAGTCCCAAAACAAAGCTACACATCAGGGCTTATATAGCCTTCTCCTGGCTCAGAGAATGTAACAACCTTTTGGACCCACTGGCCAATCAAAAAGTATCTACTGAAAAACAAGCCTCCCACCCCAGGCTCCACGTGCACTTTAGCCTAGGGGCAGGGAAGATCTTTAAAATTTACATTCTCATTACAATGGCTCCTCCTGCTTATAAACACCTAATTCTGACTCTACTAATTGGTGAAATAGGAAACCCTCTTTTGGAGGTATTGGATAAGATTTCACAGCTAAGCAACTTAGGGGAATGGGAAAAAGATAAATTTCCTTGAAAAAAGAGTAAATGTCCAGTGAATTCAAAGTCAGAATAGATTGACAAGAAAAAAAATTGTTTACTACTCTGTTGAGAGCAAGAGTAGATTTTGGAAGAATTGATGGTATTCTAATTAATGAACTATATAAAATGTATGAAGAAAAGGGGCTTGATGTTTAAGGACATGCCCTACAGATGTTCCTGAACCATTGCTATGATAGTAGGTTCATGGACTCCAGAAACACATCTGACCCTATATCTACTCTGCTTCTGTTTTTGTCTCCTTATTTCTTTTTGGATTTTTGACCATTAAACTTGTTTGTGAGAATTGTTTCCCACAGGCTTAGTAACTTCTACCTAGAGATACCTCATCACTTAAGTCAGATGTCACCCCTGTGCATGAGTATGATGTGTCACCCTTGAACCTGACATCGACAGAGTTCCAGATGCCAGCTAAATCACTGACCTCTCAAATGGGATCTCTTGGGGCAAGTACAACTCTACATCCAATTTCATCAGGAAGTAGCTATGGGATAAGAGATCCTTACCCAAGATTTTGAGCCCCATTCATTCAAAGGGGATATGATGGGGTGCTTTTTCTCAATCCCCCACCCTAAGATATTGTTTTATGTGCTTATTTTCTGTTATCCCTATTATACTGTTTTTAAAGTTCTGTTGACACCACTTACCCCTTAACTCCCATTAACCTATGTAATGAAATGTATTATTAATGTATTTTTGCTATGTAAGGGACAGGAAAGATCCTGGGGCCAAATGTAATTGTAATGGTAATTTGAAGATCTTCCCTGTCCATGAATAGATCTAAGGGTGTTTTAAGATCTTCCCTGCTTTTGAAGATATTCCCTGCCTCCTAACAGGATGAATGTAACCACATAGAGCCTGTGGTGGTAGGTGTTTGCTGAAGGGTGGACTAGAGCCCACAGGAAACTAGGAGTTAGAGCAGTTGGACTTGGAGGGAAGAGAGGATGCACCCAGGGAGACAGTTAGACTTGTGAGTATTGGTTTGTGGGGAGGCTAAAGGATGGTGTGGCTCTCTGCTGTGTTGTGGTATATTAACATCTATGTTGCTATGATGGATTTGGTTTCCTGGGGTTAGGATTTGGTTTTCTGGTGTCTGAATAAATGTTTTGCTTCTGTCTTTTATGTGAAGAATCTGTTATATTTTCCAATTGAGAACTATGCCTGCATATTTACATTCATCATCAGTACTGTGAATATTGTGTTGGTGCTGTAACTCTATAAAATATTTCTTTGTTAGTTTGGTATGGTACTGACTTATGTAAATAACTTAGAATTGTCATTTTTTTATTATATTGGCTTAGCCTACCCATAAACAATTAATATTTCTCCAGTTGTTTAGAGCTATTTTTATGTGTGTGAAAAGTGTTTTGTAATTGTTTTCATATGACTCCTGGGTTTTTCTTGGCAGGTAGATTCCCAAGTATTTTATATTGTCTGTAGTTATTTTAAATGGAATTTCCCTATCTCCTCCTCCTGGGTTTTTATTGGTAGTATCTAGAAATTCTGATGATTAATGTGGGTCTATTTTATATTCTTCAAATTTGCTGAAGTTACTAATTGTTTCATCTAGTTTTTTTTTTTTTTTGGTTGATTATCTAGGGTTCTCTATAGGACTATATTATCTACAAAGAGTGATAGATTTGTTTCCTTATTGCCTACTTTTATTGCATCATTTTTTTTCTTGTCTAATTACTATAGATAAAATTTCCAGTCAATATTGAATAATAGTGCTGATAATGTGCATCCTTTCTTCATTCCTGATATTATTAAGATTTCAAGTTTATCTCCACAAGAGACAATTTTTTGCTCTTAGTTTTACATAAGTACTACTTATTGTTTAAGAAATGGTCCATTGATTCCTATGTCTTTTAATGTTTTTTTTTCATAGAAATGGTATTGCATTTTGTCAAAGTCTCCTTCTGTAATTATTGAGATAATCAAATGATTTTTTTTGTTTTATTGTTATTGATGTAGTAAATGAAGCTGATAGTTTTCCTGATACTGTACTGTGCTTATATAAATCCCAACTGGCCAAAGTGTATGATCTTTGTGAGAAATTGTTGTAATCTTGATACTATTTTATGTAAGTGTTTTTTGCATTGTTATGTATTAAGGAAATTAGTCTATAGTTTTCTTTCTCTGTTTTTGCTTTCCATAATTTACTATCAAGACCATATTTCGGTCATCAAAGGACCTGGGCAGTACTCCTTCTTTCTTTATTGTTTTTTCAAGTAGTTTACATAGCATTGGGATAAAATCATTCCTTAAACATTTGGAAGAATTCACTTTTAGATCTATCTGATACTGGGGACTATTTCTCAGGGACCTCCTTGATAAACTATTTAGTTTATTTTTTCTGAGATAGGGCTATTTGAATATTCTCTTTCCTCTCTTATGAATCTGGGCTTTTTGTAAATATTCACCCATTTGACTTAGATTGTTAGTTTTACTGGCACAAAATTGGGCAAAATAACACTAAATAATTGTTTTAATTTCATCTTCATTGGTTGTATATTTATATTTTCCTTTATGATTTCAATAGTTTTGTTTTCTTTCTTTTTCAATCGAATTAATCAAAGGTTTATCATTCATAAAAGCAGCTCATAGTTTTATTTATTAGTTCACATTTTTGTTTGTTTTTTACTTCCAAATTTCTACATCTCTACTTTGATTTTCAGGGTTCCATTTTGGTATTTAAATGGGGATTTTTAATTTGTTCTCTTTTTAGTTTTCTTTAATTGCATACCCAATTCATTGATCTGCTCTTTCTCTTTTATTTATCATTCTTTTTAACGAAATTATTGCTTGTTTATTTCATTTGTGCTTTGACTCATTTTTTAGGATTAGATTATTTAGTTTCCAATTATTTTTATCTATATTTCCATGACTCTAAACTAAATATAATTTTATTGCATTGTGATCTGAAAAGAGTGCCTTTGATATTTCTGCTTTTCTGCATTTGATTGTGATGTTTTTATGCCTGTATACATGGTCAATTTTTGTGAAGGTACATGTACTATTGAGACAAAGATAAGCTTTTTATTCCCATTCAGTTTTCTCCAAAGAAATATCATCTAATTTTACAAGTTTCTATTCATCTCTTTGACTTCTTTATTAAGTATTATTTAATTAATTATTACTTAATAAATTTATTATTTTTATATTATTAGAACTATATAGCTCTGAGAGAGGAAAAGTTGCCCTTCAGTATAGTTTTCTTATTTGCTCCTGTAATTAGTTTAATTTTCCTTTCAAATTTGGATGCTATGCTATTTGATGCATATATGATTAGTATTAATATTACTTCATTGTCTATAGTTCTGTTTAGCAAGATGTAGTTTCCCTGCTTATCCCTTTTAATTAGGTCTATTTTTGCTTTTGCATTGTCTAAGATCATGATTACTACTCCTACATTATTTTTACCACACCTAAAGCTTAATAGAGTGTGCCCCAGCCCTTAACTGTGTGTGTGTGAGTGTGTGTGTGTATGTGTGTGTGTGAAATGCGTTACTTGTAAATAATTTATTGCTGAATGCTGATTTCTAATCCATTCTGCTATTCACTTCCATTTTATGGGTGAGTTCATCCCATTTATGTACAGAGTTATGATTACTATCTCTGCATTCCTTACATCTTATTTTCTTCTCTTCATGCTTCTTTCTCTCTTTTTATCCTGCCCCTCCTCTAAATTCTGTTTTGCTTCTGACCACTTACTTCTTTATCTGCCCTCCCTTCTACCCTACTCTCACTCTGTCTGTCTCTGTCTCTCTCTCTCTCTCTCTCTCTCTCTCTGTCTCTGTCTCTCTCTCTCTGTCTCTGTCTCTGTCTCTCTGTCTCTCTGTCTCTGTCTCTCTGTCTCTCTGTCTCTCTCTCTCTCTCTCTGTCTCTCTCTCTGTCTCTCTCTCTCTCTCTCTCTCTCTCTCTCTCTCTCTCTCTCTCTCTCTCACACACACACACACACACACACACACACACACACACACACACACAGATTTTTCTCTCATTCCCGTCCTTTCTTCCCTGCTGGCTAAGATAAAATTTTATTACAAATTCAGAGTGTGTGTGTGTGTGTGTGTATTCCTTCTTTGACCAATTTGAATGTGAGCAAGATTCAAATATTTTCCACCCATCCACACCATTTCCCCCTCCACTGTAAAATTTCTTCCTTGTGCACCTCTTTTATGTGAGATAATAATCCTCATTCTTTCTCTCCCATCCCCTTTTTCCCAGGACATCCTCTTTCTCACTTATCCATTTTTTTCCACATCATCCCAATGTAACTAACTCATTCTCAAAAACTCTTTTATATAGAATCCTTCTAACTGCCCTAATAATGGTAAATTCTTAGAAGATATGTGTCCCTCCTCATATAGAAAGGTAAACAACTTAACTTTAATGAGTACCTTGTGTTCTTTCTTTAATGTTTACCTTCTTATACTTCTCTTGAGTCTTGTATTTAAAAATCAGATTTTCAATTTAGCTCTGGTATGTTCATCAGGAATGCTTGAAAGTCCTCTATTTTATTGTGTTCATTTTTTTCCCTTTAAGTTTTACACTCAGGGTTTTTTTTTTAACTAATTAATTAATTAATTAGTTTTTCATTTTTAACATTCACTTCTATAAGTTATATATTTTCTCCCCCTTCCTCCCCAAGATGTATCCAATCTGGTCTGGCTTTACACATATATTCCCATTAAACATATTTTCATGTTAGTCATGCTGCATAGAAGAATTATAATAAATAGGAGATACTGTGAGTAATAAAGAGCAAAGTAAAATGAAACAAAACAAAAAAGAAAATTGTCTTCATTGCTCTGTACTCTGACTCCATAACTCTCTCTCTGATGTGGATGACATTTACCACCATAAGTCCTTTGGAATTGCTGTAGGTCCTTGCATTGCTGAGAAGTGCTAAGTCTATCAAAATCAGTCATTACACACTGTGGCTATTACTGTGTACAGTGTTCTCCTGGTTCTGCTCACTTCATTCAGCAACATTTCATATAAGTTTTTCCAGGATTTTCTGAAGTCTGCCTGTTCATCATTTCTTATAGAACAATAGCACTCCATCCATATACCACAACATGTTCAATCCTTCCCCAATTGATGGGCATCCCCTCAATTTCTAGTTCTTGACCACTGCAAAGAGAGTTACTATAAATATTTTTGTACATAAGGGACTTTTCCCATTTTTATGGTCTCTTTGGGATACAATCCTAGAAGCCATATTGCTGGGTCCCTTTGGGCATAGTTCGAAATTGTTTCCTAGAATCATTGGATCAACATACAGCTCCACCGATAATGAATTAGCTATACTCAGTTTTGTTGTGTAGGTTATTCTTGGTTATAATCCCAGTTCTTTGGACTTCTGAAAAATAATATTCCAAGCTCTCTACTCTTTTAAAGTGGTAGCTGCTAAATCTTGAGTGATCCTGACTATAGCTCCATGGTATTTGAATGATTTATTTCTGGCTGTTTAAAGCATTTTCTCTTTGACCTGGTAACTCTGATATTTGGTTATAATGTTCCTGGGAATTATCATTTTGTGATATCTTCCAGGTGGTGATCAGTGGATTCTATAAATTTTTATTTTGCCCTCTGGTTTGAGAGTATTAAAATAATTTTCCCCCATAATTTTTTGAAATATGATGTCTATGTTCTTTCTTTGATCATGGCTTTCAGGTAATCCAATAATTCTTAAATTATATCCCCTCATTCTATTTTCAAGGTCAGTTGTCTTTCCTATGATATAGTTCACATTTTCTTCTCTTTCTTTTATTTCCTTATGTCTCAAGGAATCACTAGCTTACCCTTGCCCAATTTTAATTTTTAAGGAATTCTTTTCTCAGTGAATTTTTGTACTGCTTTTTCAATTTGGCCAATTCTGTTTTAAGGTATCATTTACTTCAACAATTTTTTGTGCTTCTTTTACCAAGCTGTTAATTGTATTTTCTTAATTTTCTTCCCTTGCTTTCACTTATTTATCTATTTTTTTCTCTATCACTCAATTGATTTTGAAAATAATTTTTGGCTCTTCCATGAATTCTTGTTGAGTTTGTGTTCAACTCATATTTTTTTTTTAATTCTTTGAGGTTTTTTTCTTGTAACTCTTTTGACACCATTGTCTTCTTCTGAGTTTGTGTCTGATCTTCCCTGTCAACATAGTAGTTTCTATGGTCAGGTTCTTTTTTGTTGTTTGCTCATTTTCCCACTCTAGTTCTTTATTTGAATCTTTGTGTTAATGTTCACCTCTAGTCTAAGCATGGGGGGAGGGGGGAAGGAGATAATTGTCTCAAGTTTCAAGATGCTTAGAATTGCTCTTCTAGTTGGTTGGGAATTTTCACTGCTTCCATAGTGGTGTGATCTGGGGAGAGTTGTGGTCACTGATCTCTTGATATTCACTCTGGTCCTTACCCAGGAAGGTCCTCAATTTCTTGTTGTTTTCTGAGTCAAATTCATTTTCATGTCAAAAAGGAGAGATATTGCTAAGAAAATTGAGGAGTCTTGAGAACAGATAGCCCTTGATGGTTTGTTAGAAAGTCAATGCCAAAAATGATTCTAAAATTGTGTAATTGGAAATTAGAAAAGTGGGAGTTCCAAAGGATTTTTCTGACCCTAAATCAAAAAGAGACTTGGAACAACAGTTTTACTCCTATCAAGAGAAGGGGTGGTTTATAAAAATAGTATTTATGGGGTCACTTTCCATAGGTGGCAGCGAGCTGGTTCAGTGGATAGAGCACTAAACCTAGAGGCAGAAAGACCTGAGTTAAAATCTGACCTCAGACACTTACTAGCTCTGTGACTCCAGGCAAGTCACTTAACCTCTGTCTGCCTTAATCCCCTGGTTAAGGAAATGACAAACCACTCCAGTGTTATTGCCAAGAAAATTCCATGGACAGGATGCTCCTCTTCCCAACCTCCAAGTGCATGCCTCCCTGGCTTCCTTTAAAACTCAGATCAAGTGCCACCTCTCCCAAGAGGTCATTCCTGCCTTTCCCCCCTGCCACAGATGCTGGTGCTATACCCACTATGATTATCTTCTTTCTACTCTGTATTGGTTTTGTAAATTCTGATTTGTATGTATACTCTCCCCCATTTCAATCTGCTCCTTGAGGGCCCAGACTATTTTCACTTTTTTTCAATTTTGTTCCTAATATTTTGCATAGTGTCTAGCATAGAGTCAACCTTTAATTAAATATGTGTTGATTGATTGATGCTATGTATGTTAAGCATCTAGATACCTAAAAGAGGCTAAACTTCAGTTTCTGATCTCTATGCTAAAAGAGAAATAACAGAATCAATTTTTCTTTGGAGGAAATGAAACACAAAGAACCTATATATGAAAGGGAGCCATATATGACAATGGCCACAAGGTCGGTGGCACCTTGCCCAGTTGCCCATAGCTCAGGGATTTGGGGCATATCTGTAAACATCTATGGCATAAAATAAAAGACAGCAGTAATCCTTGAAAATATAGAAGGAAAATTCTTCTATTCTTATCTCTCTTCATATTTTGTAAAGTCTGTTTACCTAATTGCATATAGTGAAAAAAGAGGCCCAAAGCCACAACACAGCACCTACAGGTGAGTGTATGTAAGGACAATTTCACACAATGTCTCTCATTTGTATGTCTGTGGTAGATCAGGAACTGAGATACAGGTCTCATTTAGCTTCAGCCACCAAAGCTAACTCTTTCTTCCTCCCCGAATGCAATCTCTCTTATTAGAATGTAAGCTTCTTGAGGACAAAGACTGTTTTGGCCTTTTTTTCTTTATCTTCTCAATACTTATCACAGTTCCTGATACACCATAAATGTATGATGAATTTTTGTTTATTTTTTGATTCATGGAGCAGTTAGGAGGTCAAAGTTCCATCAGGGGTCTGAGAATGACCCTGTCCAGCAATGTCCAGGTCTAGCCATGGAGAAAAGGTCAGAAACTTCAACTGGGAATAAAGGAACATGGGTTCAATCTCAGCTCTGCTCTTTATTATCTATATGACTGTGGGCAAAGCATTTAGCCTCTCTGGGCCCCCATTTCCCTTTCTGTAAAATGAGCAGGTTGGCATACATTATTCCTAAAGTCTCCTCCCCATCTTAATCTGTCCTTCATTATAGCTGCAGAATTTCTGAGAAACTTGCTACTTATTCTGGAAATTATATTCATTGGATGTTCTGGTGTCCAATTAAAGTCTCAGCAGATTGACAAACCTTGGTAAAGAAAGTGTCCTAACCAGACAATCTGGCTAGAAGTTTATAAGAAGTATAAAAGCAAGCTGCAGTCTTTGCTCAGCCTCCTTTCCTCTGACATAGCCGCCTCCCATGGCTTGCCACAAGGCTCCAAGCCACCGAGACTTACAAGCATGTAACAGCATCAGTTGCAGAACTGAATAATTGGTCACCATTAGTCATTCTTGAATTTTGCCTAGAACATTAGACTGGGAGCAGGGCAGATTTTGAATGTCCTAGTCTAAGGACAAAGCAAAGATCCTAGTTTATCCTTCCCATTTTTTTCTCTTTCCCCAAACATTCTCCAGTCTATCAAACCCAAAACACATTTTGCCGGGAGCATTTTCCCCCTTTAATTTTTCAAACACATGTGTATTGCAGGGGAAATTGACTCCATATGTTTCTGATTCATTTACAATTAATTCATCAAAATGTTGTTTTGATGTCCAAGAAGCTGTATTGAGTCTTTTTTCTTAGAAACAGGAAATCTTGTGTTGCCAAGAGTAAAACTCCAAATGCTCCAAAGGATTTTGAGCCCATTTTCAAACAGTTTGGCTTTTACATCTAAATGACCCCCAGTTTTTGGACAAACATCATTCCATGTTGACTTGCAAGTAGATTATTATTAGGAATCTGAAAGATCAATGATTGTGAGGGTATCCAACATGAACCTTTTCAGCCTGAGCAATGACTCCTTCAGGCAAGATTCAAGCAATATTTAAAGGCAGAAAGAGAGGCAGTGCATATTTTTGAATAGAGATTTGGACCTGGAATGACTAAGGCTAGCATTCAAATCACATCTCTGATATTTACATCATGTCATCAAGTAACCTAGTGACAAAGAGTCTCCTCCTCTGAATTATTAATATAATGGTAATACTTAATATCATATTTCTTTTGTATATTTCTATGTTTGTGCAAGTCTGTCTCATCTAGATTGCAATATTCTCAAGGACAGAGGCTGCTGGGAATGCAAATACAAGCCAAAAAGAAACATAGTCCTACCCTCAAGGAACTTTCTAACAGAGGAAACCAGCATAGTTAAAAGAGAGCTGAAGATTTGGGAAGAGGGAAAGAGAATTCTGGAGGAGAGCTTTGAAAAGAGCAAAGGAGTAAGCATGGCTGTTGGGGAATTCCTCAAAATGGAGGTTCCTGAAGGAACTCGTCAATCAGAAGAAGGCGGCCATGGGCAAAGGATGAGAAATTTGTGGAATGAAAAAGTTTGAAGATTCATAAGCAGAACATAGGGAGGAATAATTTCCAGGATTCTGAGTTGCAATGACATACTCTCGACTTGTGATTTATCTAAATATGCCCAAAGTAGAAGCATAGGGATTTCTACTCTAACTGTAACTGTGAGGCCAGGGAATCAATAAAAAAATGTGAAGGAAGTAGGACTTGTTGTACCAGGTTTCTGACTCCACTAGGAAGTGGTAAATATGAAAACAATTCAGAACTGGATAAAAAAATAGAAGGGTTGATTAATGGAATACATTCTGAATACAATATACAGAAGCAAATGAGCACAATAACCTAATGTTTGATAAACCCAAAGGTCCCAAATACTAGGAAAAGAACTCTTTATTTGGCAAAAACTTCTTTAAGAAGAACTCTCTATATGACAAAAAATGGAGAATAACCTAGCAGAAACTAGGCCTACACCAAAGTCTCACACCATATACCAAGATAAGCTCAAAATGGTACACGATTTGTACTTAAAGGGTAATATAAGCAAATTAAAGGAGCATGGAAAGAACTACCTGTGATATCTATGACTAAGAGAAGCATATATAACTAACACACAGAGAAGTTCACAAAGTTAAAATGGATAATTTTGATTACATTAAATTAAAAGCTTTTGTGCAAACAAAACCAATGCAGTCAAAATTAGAAGAGTTATCAGGAAACTGGGGGAAATTTTACAAGATTCTCTGATAAAGGTCTAACTTCTCAAATATACAAAGAATTGAGCCAAATTTATAAAACTAAAAAAAAATCCTGTTTGATAGGTGCTTGAAGGGTATGAACAGGCAATTTTCAGAAGAAGAAATCAAAGCTATGAGTAGTTACATAAAATGAACTAAATCATTAATAATTAGAGAAAAAAAATTTAAAACAATTCTGGAATACCACCTCATATTTATCAAATTGGCTAAGATGACAGAAAAGGAAAATGACAAATGCTGGAGAAATGGAAAAAATGGAGCAGTAACACATTGTTGCTGGAACTGTGAACTACTCCAAACACTCTGGAGAATAATTTGGAACCATGCACTAAGAGCTACAAAATTGTGCATATCTTTTGACCCAGCAAAGTAACTAGTAAGTTTTCCCCAAGGAAATCAAAGGAAAAGGACTCCTACATACAAAAATCTTCATACCAGTTCTTTTTGTGATGGAAAAGAAATTGACAGCTGGGGGGGAAAACCATCCATTTGGAAATGGCTAAACAAGTTATGGCATATGATTGTTATGAAATATTATTGTGCTGTAAGAAATGATGAAGGGAAGTTTTATTCAAACCTATGCCATTGTCGTTTGTCCTTCATTTTTTTAAAAAGCCCAAGGATATTTTAGGAAGATGTTTTGATTTGTTCATGAATTGTCCTTATGTGAGGCAAATTCGAACAAAATCATCAGCCTCACTCTCAGACCAAAGTCAGAATAACTGGCAATGGCCTTCGATGCAATGGATGGCCTTGGTATTTTCCCTGTCTGGCCAAGCTCTGAGAGCTCCACAGCATCTGCTTCAGCCACATTCATGGTTGTTGGAACAAATTGTTCTCATCTACTCATTCTGCTGGGGGAAATCTTTGAATGCTTAGGGTAGACAACCCCCTAACTCAACAATGGTTGAGGCCTGTCGGTTACCCTCAACCTGGTGTAGGCCGTCTTCTGAGATTATTTACAACAGGGACAATTTCTTCCAACTCCCCGACTTTATAGATGAGAAACTAAGACCAAGGGCAGTTACGTAACTTTCCCAAAGTGACACAGATAATAAGTAGTGGAACCAGGATTAGAACTCAGATCCTGACTCCAAATGCAACCAGGTTTCCTTGACCTAGTTCTGTTGGATGATTTTTATCAATAATTTTATTAAAAACATAGAAGGCATACTGTTTTTAAAAATATACTTAAAATGAGTAAGAATACAATTTCTCTTGTAACAAATGTGCAAAGTTAATCAGAACAAATATAAAATTCTTTACTTAGTTTAAAAAATCAGTTTTACAGACTGAGATCAAGGGCTACTGAAATGACTCTTGATCACAGGAATGTCTTTTGTTTACTCATTTTCTCATCTCCACACCTATACTAGTCTTTAGGCTCCTTACAGGATAGAAATTCTGTTTGACTTCTCCTAGAGGAAGACAGGAGATTGGACTAGAGTGAACTTTGACTCAGGGGCATGTGAGTTCAAATTCCAGCTTTGACACTACTTGAGTTACCCTGAACAGCTCTTCAACACTTTGAGATTGTTTTCTAATTCTCGATATTAATGTAATGACATGTGCATTACTTTTCTCTCCCCAGTTTCATGAAGAAAACACTTTGTAAACCAAGAGAAATGGGTGTAGGTCACTTTTTGTCCTTTTCCTTTCTTCCTCTTTCTAACACAAGTGCATTATCCATAGTAGGGGAACATTTTTTTTTTCCAACTCTTTGGAGGACTGCAATGTGAAGGAGAGATTAGCTGGTTTTGCTTGGTCCCAGAGGTTTGACATAGGAGCAAGGAGGGAAATTGCATAGAAGCAATTTGAGGACTTGGTGGTTCAATTGACTTCCTAACTAAATGAGCTGTACAGGTATGAAATGGGCTGTTTCAAGAGGTGGAGAGCTCCATGGGATGCTTTGAAACAGAAACTGAATGAACATGTCTTAGCAAGTATATTTTGGGGGGGGGGAAGTTCATTTCAGATATGGATGAGACTAGATGGCTCTTAAGGTCTCTTCCAACTCAACAATTTATGATTATGGTTTTTTTTTGGTGAAAGAATGGCACAGCTTTAGTAGATGACAAATTCAATAGTAAGATCAGAGAGTCAAGAAAACCATTAGGGCTTTAAGTTTCATTTATTGAGGATGAGGAGCTCATACTTTTATTATTATTATTATTATTATTATTATTATCAGCTCTGCCCTCATCAGACCACATCCAAAATATGCTGTTCAGTTCTGGGCACTACAATCTAGAAAGCACACTGATGAGCTCAAGAGGGTCCATTCAGAGAAGATCAATCAGAATGGTGGAGAGACTTGAGTCCAAATTATATTAGGGTCAGTTGAGTACATTAAACCTGGAGAATTAAAGACTTGGGGGAATTTGAGTAGAGCTGAGGAGAGAGGAGCTGGCATGAAGTCAGGAATATCTGAGTTCAAATCCTGTCTAGACAGGAAATACAAGACTGTTTCTGCCTCCAGTTTGTTCTCTGATCTTTGCCTGTCACAACTTGTTTTGGGCTCAGTATTATCAATGAGAACATAAGTGTTAATTAATATCATGACTATTAGAAGGTAGAATTCATGCTGTGACTGTAAAACCATCATAGTTAAAAGGTTTGTGTTAAATGCACATTCAGTTTCCAGGGAGCTCAAAGAATTTTAGCCCCCAGAGCCATCTTCAAAAGGAAAATACAAAGCAAAGATCTCCAAATGAGGGTTCAGAAAATCTCCAGTGCCCAGCTTTCCCATCGGTCCCATAGTTGGACTTTACTTTAGTCACTTTCACTCCAGGGTCTCATGGGCATCACTTAGGATAACTGAGAAATGCTTAACTTGCACTCAAGACCCTTCTGTGACACTGGCTAGCTGTGTGACTTTCGGAAATTCACCTAACCTCTCTAAGCCTTGTCTCTCTCATCTGTAAAGTGAGGCAAGGAAGATAATAAGGCTTGCCCTAGTAATCATGCGTATTTGTTGAGAGTAAAATGCTATATGGACACATAAAATGCAAGAGAAATGTCATAGCAATCAGTATTTGAAAAATTAATGATTTGGACTAGATGGTCCCAAAGACCCCTCCCCATTCTGACATTATATCCTAGGACATTTAACCTTGAATGTTTTATGGGACCTCTTATCTCTGACATTCTAGGTTCTAAATGCCCTTTCACCTTTGACATTTGATGTTCTAAGATCCTTTCAAACTTTGCCATTCTCCATTCTGAAGTCCATACAGCTCTGACATTGTATGTCTTAAGTCCATTCCAGCCCTGACATTGAAGTTCCATAGGATCCCCTTCCAACTCTGACAAGAAAAATAGAAGGATTCAGGCTAGTATAGCCTGTTAGAATGTCTCTACTTCTATCATCTTTCAGACCACTCAGATTCAGAGCTATTATAAGGAAATGAGGGAGAAGCATTTAACAAGCACCGACGATGCACAACTTGGAGAGACAAATACGAACAAAATGAAAGACTGTCCCTCCCTTTGAAGAGGTTACAGGCAGAAGAGAGCTGCACAGTGAGAGGGAGATGAGAATAAAGAAGGTACCCAAACAAGAGGCATGGCTTTGAAGTCTGCACAACCTGTGGGGAAATCAAGTTTGGCCAGCCTAGGCCCCTCCACACAATGGAGGCCCAAGGAAGAACTCACCAACAGGGTCAGAAGGCATCAATTTGTTTGACTCTCTGTTCAGTATTTTATCTCAATTCTTTGGCTTATTGACTGTGACTGGAAGATTGGAGGCTCTTTTTTGTTAAGTGGTTCCAGCTGCTCTCATTTGAAGGGCATGAGGATTTTAGTGAAAAGAGGCTTGGATATGGAATCGGGAAATCGAGGTTTGACTCTTAATGTTGTCATCTCCTACCTGGCTAAAGGTGAACAGGTCAATTCCTTCTTAGCACCTCAGTTTCCTTATTTGTAAACTGGGGATGATCATTTTAGGCCTACAGATTCACCTGGTGGTTGTAAGAAAAGTGTTTCATAAACTTCAAAACTACTAAGGAAATGGGGAGTAGTGTAGAGTAGGGGAAAGATCTCTGATACAAGCTTGGTCAGAGGGGCTGGTTCATATTCTGTCTCTGCTACTTACTACCTATACAACCCTCAGTTAATCAATTCCCTAATGTGGGTGTGTTTACACTTCCATAGAAAGAATGGGATGAATTAGATGATTTCCAATATCACTTTCAACTCTAAATCTTAGACAGTGGACATGTTCTCATGAGTTTGGTTTCAGAACATCATGAAAATGTTTTTATACTAAGATTTATTAATGACTTTCATTTTTATATTGGCCATATCCCCTGCAACAAAAATCTCCCTTATAACTGCAATGGAAGAGAGGGGAGTTTGCACAGGACACTTCCAGATCAATTGATTTTCCTCAAACCCAGTGGATGAAATTACATGATTAACAGTAGGTAATCAAGACAAAAAGGAGTTAATATCTTAACTCGGGAAGGGCTTTCACTTTATCTTTTTAGGAGATCTGAAGAAATTTCCTTGATAGAATTTGTAGGAAGCTAATTCTTAGTTTGAAGATTTAGCCACATATTTTGTGGGTCTTTAAGAAATCCAGATTATGCTAATCAGTCAGTGGGGACAGCTCTAAGGAGTGTGACCTTTGGCAACAGAGGACATGAGCTTATTTGAGTATACAATTCCTAAGAGGGAATAGTTTTTTGCCTTTCCCTTTGTGCCTTTTCCAGGGGTCAGTAAGGTTGGGCAGGATATTTTTCTCCTCAATAAGTCATGGTATTTTGTAACAGAGGTACTCAGCTAGTAGGACATATTGCATGCCTCCCAACTCCTCAAAAAAAGAGTCAACACAATAGGGGCAGTGTTGGGGAATATGATCCCTGGCAGTAGAGAAGAGAGCTAGCTATGGATTCAAGGAAGAATTAACATTAGTAGTTGGAAGTAGAAAGTGTGGAGAGGAGGACGCCTAGGGATTCTGGTGTGCGTGTGTGTGTGTGTGTGTGTGTGTGTGTGTGTGTGTGTGTGTGTGTAGGGGAATGAGAAGAAAAGTGATAATGCCAAAAGAAGAGAAAGGACATCAGCTTGCAAGGAGTAAGTTGACTTGGCCACATTGTTCTGTTGAGTGTGTGCTTCTCCATCAGTATACGTTATATTTGCACTCTTTCTTCCCAGTTATGCTGTATGTATTCCTAAAAGGACATACCCCAGCTCCATCAGAGGTGGTAAGTATTTTGTAACTATTGCCATTACTATATCTTTTCCATAATCCCTTTTCTCCAGGCTAATTCTTCTCACTGTTTGACTACTAAGTGTAAACATGCCAGTGGATGCTTATAAGTTATCATTTCAGGAGTATCTTTAACGTGGGATAGTAGTCACCCCAGGGGTTCTAGTATGCTACCCACACATGCTGAGTTGGGGAGGGAACATGAGGAGAGTTAGCTGGTGAAGAATGATAGGTGAGTCAAAAACAATGCACATAGTAAAGATGTCTGACAGTATATATAACATTCTGCACCTGTGGTCCCCCCACTTCATAAACACAAATGGGGAAATGCATTTCATCATCTCTTCTCTGGAACTATGATAACCTTTCCTTCAAAGAAAAATCCTTCTTTCTCTTCATGCTTTGATTTGGACCAAAATAGTGCCTGGCCAAATGCTTAGCTGCTCCAACAAGTGAAAGCATGAATGTGAACAATAGCAGAAAAGGAGGTTCTGAAAATTGAAAGATAAGGGAAATGGGGGTAGGTAGAGAGAGATGGAAAATGAGAGAGGCGCTCAGAAAGACTGGACACTGGGGAGGTTATCAGGCTCTGACGGCCAGCCAGCCCAACAGATGCCAGCAGCTGTGGTCTGACATCAATTGACTAATTCACTCCAGGTTTCCTTGGGGGTCTCTTTAGCTATATTTATAACTGCCAGAGGATTTATTTCTGTCCCAGGATTTAAAAAAAAAATTCCCTGACGCAAGAACACATATTGCTAAGGTAAGAATGTTTCCATTGCTGGGATTGCCATCAAAGAAGGGAAATGCTACCAACCCTGTTCTTTTCACTGGGCATTATCCTTGCCCTAAGACTTGGTCAGAAGCTTTGCCAGTTCTTCTTCGTCATGGAAACAGAAAAAAGAAACACACAACTTTTTAAATTGTTCCATTTTTTCAATAGCATAAAGAAGAAAGGGTGGAAAATTTCTTAGAGATCCATGTTCTAGGACATTGCATTCTTCTACCTGGTACCCAGAGCTCATGTATACTGGAATAGGCACAAGGGCTGAGGCAGTTCTCCAGAGAGTAAGGAAATCCAGATGTGTCTGCTTTGCATTAATGCTGTACATTCCAGCTGTGATGCCCAATGCTGTGAAGTCACACATAGCATGGGGTTAGAAATGAGCTCAGCAGCACCTCAAAGTCAAAAGTCTATTTATTTTTCCATAAATGTATACAACCCATCAGGAGTCAGGACAGAAAAAAAAAATGTCCCACAGCACCCCAGCTCAAAGGAAGAGTTTCCTGGATAGATGTCATGGGTGTACCATAAAGACACCTAGACTGGAAGTCCAGAGTCCTGGCTTTGAATCCTGCCTTTGACACCTACTGGTTGGATCACCTTGGGGCGAATCATTGAATCTCTCAAAACTTTGGTTTCTTTATCTGTAAAATGGGGCTGATGTTTCCACAACACATCTCACAAGGCTGTTGTTACAAAGTGCTATGAAAATTATGAAGGATTACAAAGTACTATCCCCCTTCTGTTTCTTTGGAGAGTTACAGGAGAGGTGAATAAAACTTCCCACACAAATACTCTATCATAGGACATAATAAAAATGCTCATGGTTCTGTAGGACAGCTTTAGCAGACCTCTGAGAAAGAAAATGGGGAAAATATGTATGTGTGTGAACATATGAGAGGAGAGAGAGAGAGAGAGAGAGAGAGAGAGAGATTTTCTGAAAATTACAAAAATGAAACCCACCACCACAAAAAAGAGACAAGTTCAGAAGTCACCAGCAAAATCAATTAAAAGTCCTGATGACCTCCACATTGCTCTGAGCTACATGAAGTTAAATGATGACAAGCAAGATGTTGATTCTTAGTCAAAACAAGTGTTTCCAAGGACAGCTGAAGGGTCTGGCTTCATGGTTTAAGCATCTGGTTTGATGTACCTACACTCACTGGAGCCATGGGCTAGTAGCCCAATGGGGTCTGCTTAATTCTCAATCTTTTTGCATAAGAGATCCCAAATTTCCAGGCTCTCTGGAGTGGGGTTCTCATCGATCAGAGGGGGAAAAGGAGCCCACTCAATCCTTTCTGGGAGTAAAATTCTTCCAATGAGAAGTGACGGGAAGGGTCCAGAATGGGTTACTTGACTCTGAGTTGCTTTCTTCCAACCAAGTGTGGCCTTGGTGAGAGTAAGGTTGGTGCTTCCTTTTGACTAAGAATCTACACTCACTGCACCAGAGTGGCCATGCAGCCTTTTGCTTTGCTTCAATTTTTGTATCCCTGGCACATGATCAATACATAATAAAAATGTATTGACTATTGACTCTTAGCTACTGAAGACCTCAGGTGAGTAGCCATGCAGGGCCTCTTGAGGCAGACCATCTCACTTTGGGAAGGGAAAGGGGAGGGACCAAACATGAATTAAGCACCCAGCAGCACTGTGGGAAGCACGGCTGGTCTTCACAACAACCCTGTGGGGCATGTACCGCTATTATCCCCATCTTAGTCACATATACGCTGGGCATATACACATATACATTTTATGAGGTACCTTCCTCCCTTAAATTTCCCTGATTCCTTAAAAAGTTCACTTTCTCTGGACCCCGGGATTTATTCCCACCCCAGTGAAGTTGCTTTCCATATACTCTGGACTCTATGTGAATACTGGCTCCTCCATTCCAAAAGAATGTAGGCTCTTTGAACATGGGGACAGTGTAGCTATAACTGGGGCTTGTCTGGACCATGGCCTCCACATTCTTGAGAGTCACACACAATTTAATGATGACAAGCAATGTGGGCTCCTTGAATACTTTGTGTGATAGAGAGCTGACCACCTCAGGAGATAACCCTTTTGCTGCTGATCAGATATGTGTGGAGATAGATCACTTTACTTTTAGCTAAAATAGCTGCCCTCCAATTCCCTCCAAAGATGAAATCTCTAATTCCATGAATTCCACACAGAAAAAAGAAGCACATATAACAATTGGAGTTAGACTAGAGGGAGAAACTTTAAGAGAAATCAAATCCAGATTCCGTAGGATTATGTTATCTAAATTTTATCTAAAAGCATCGATTTTCTAAAGCAAATCAAAGAAGAAAGAGAGAGGGAAAGAAAGAAAGAGAAAAGAGAAAGAAAAGAATAGAGAAAAAAATATTCTTATTTCAGGAAAGGAAGCATGATAGAACACAAAAACAAAGCTGAATTTTTAGCCAAAGGACCTGAATTCAAATTCTGTTTCTGTTACTTGCTTTACCTTCAGAGATTGCATTAGGAATGTGTATGTATGCATGTTAGAAGACCCTCCACTAAAGTTCTCCAATGCTTCCACATGGCGTGGAGATGAACCTAGGTTCTCGAGCTTTGTCAATAGATCACAAATTCTGGAAGGTTCTACCAGATGGAGATATCTTCAAGTACCAATCCAGGGATGGATTGTGTGTCTGCTGTCCAGGGACTTGCTTAGCAAAATTCAGAGAGACTCTCTTAGCAACTGGCTACAGAAGGATGATGGTTTCAGTAATAACAACCCTCAAACTGCAGATGGTGATGGTGGTTGTCCTTTGTTCTTGAAGAGGATCAAAATGACATCACTATGTTGGGGTCAAGGTTCAGTGTATCCAACTACAGTTGAGTTCAGAAGGCTCTACCACAGGTCAGGCACAAATAGTGCATATGAAACCATGGAGGGGTGTTCATATGCAACAATAGAGGCAATAAGATGTGGAAGAAAGTGTAAATGATGGAAATTATAATATTTTATATGGTGCATGTAATAACACATAATTATATGTTATACATATATGTGCACAACATATATTACATATTATATACATTCCAGAGATCTATGCTGGTATACACACATTTTTATGAACCTTTAAGGATTCCAATGCACTTTACAGGTTATCTTTTTTTTAAGCAATTGGGGTTAAGTAACTTGCTCAAGGTTACACGGCCAGGTGTTTCCGGGTGGGTGCTAAGTGTCTGATCCTGGATTTGATCCCAGGTCATCCCGACTCTGGGTCCTGTGCTCTTACTCACTGTGCTACCTGGCCTCCCCACTTTACAGGTTATCTTACTGTATTCTCATAACTCTGTGAGGAGAAGTACAATTATTATCACTCTTTTATAAATAAGGAAACTGAGGCTATGATGTTAATTTTCTTGTTGGAGTCACACAGCTGGCAGAGATAAGATTTGAACCCAGGTCTTCTGAACCATAGACTAGCCCTTCCTCCACTGTATGTGCTGCCCTCCATAGATCAGCACAATGTGATACATATAATGGGGTTTTGTCTTATAACTCTGTAAAGAGAAGTACAATTATTATTATTATTTTATAGATAAGGAAACTGAGGCTAAGATATTAATTTTCTTGTTTGCTGTCACATAGCTGGCAGAGATAAGATTTGAACCTAGGGCTTCTGAGCCATAGACCAGCCCTTTCTCTACTATATGTGCGGCCCTCCACAGACTAGCACAATGTGATGGATATGATGGGGTTTTTTCTTTGTTTTTACTGGGTAAACCTATGAGGTTATCAGTATCAGAAGCTCCCAGTGAGGACACTATTTGATCAGTGAAGTTCAGAACTTTCTCTCTAATTGGTAGTCTTAGTGAGTTGCCTGGTGCCCTGAGAGGTTGTAACAGATCTGAGAGCATATAGCCAGGAAGTGTCTAAGGCAAGACTTGCATCCAGGACTTAGTGACTTTGTTTTTATTTTGTTTTGTTTTTGCTTTTTTGGAGGGGGAAGGCAGGGCAATTGGGGTTAAGTGACTTGATGTAAAGCAAATGCAAATTTGGAAGATCTTCCCTGCCCCTAGGCTAAAATGCACCTGAAGCCTGGGGAGGGAGGCTTGTTTTTCAGTAGATACTTCTTGATTGGCCAGTGAGTCAATAAGGTTGTTACATTCTCTGAGCCAGGAGAAGGCTATATAAGCCCTGATGTGTAGCTTTGTTTTGGGACTCACTTTGAGAAGTGTTCTGTGATTTGATCTGAATTTTGGGAAGCCGTTGTTGATAGTCCCCTGGCTTTGAAAAACCCAGATGTGGAAACCCAGATGTTGACTGGGTATGGATGTAATGGTTGGACAGTTTGGAAATCTGTCTACTTGATCTGTTTCTGTCTTGATAATTCTGCCTGTATACTTTGAAGTTCGGGGTGCTGACCATTTCCCCTGAACAAGGTAAATGATATATGTCTGACTGATTAAAGTAAGCTTGTTAACCCCTTTTGAGTTGCTTTCCTTTAACAAAGCAGATCCAAGAACCTGTATGAGCGGCAAACCCTGAGGACGCGCTTGGGGTGCTTGCTGCTACAAAATGGCATCACGAACAGGATCTGCAGAGTAAAAGGAAAGTATGGGGGCTGGGATAATTGTTTGTTTCCCAGTTGTGGTAGCTGTGACTCTGTGGAGCTGTAGAGCAGGAGAGCAGAATGGCCTGCATGCGGATTTTGCTGAGCTGAAAGCGGGAATGGTGAGCTGCCTGCATCGGGACCTGGGCAGAAGCCAGGAGCAGCTGCCACCTGTGGGAGGAGAAGGAGCCCAGGAGTTTGGAATTCAGCCACAGGAAAAGATAAGAACTGAGCCGCAAAGCAGGGGCACTGAATGTGTTTCCTGGCTGCATCCCACAGTTTGGGACCCTGGGGGAGGATGGACTTGTGACTATGGTGGGTGGGATGAAGTGCCTTGGATCCCTAGGGACCCCACCTTGTTGGTTTTGTTGCCCATCCCCCTCTCTGTGCTTGGAGGCAGGGGCTGGAGCTGTGTGAGGGGAAGGGTACCCCTCCCCCCTCCCCCAGAGAACTTTGTTTGAACTCTTGTTTTGAATTGAAGTGATAATGCTATCTATGTACTTTGTGTTTGTTTAAGGGCCAGTGGCCACTTTGGTAACTTTAGTTGTGTACTTTGAAAATGTGACCTAAGAAATGTTCAGAGCTAATTCAAAAGTAAATTGTCTATGCTATGGGCATGAAAGATCTTGGGGCCGAATAGACCCCTGCAACAACAGCACTGTCCTTCACCAGTGGACAGTATTCACTCTGTCTGCAGGACAGTCTCCAGACCCCTGCAACAACAGCACTGTCCTTCACCAGTGGACAGTATTCACTCTGTCTGCAGGACAGTCTCCAGACCCCTGCAACAACAGCACTGTCCTTCACCAGTGGACAGTATTCACTCTCTGTTTGCAGGACAGTCTCAGGGCTTCTTAGCCAACAGCCAGGTTCCAGAACTTCTTCAACAGGACTGTCTTTCACCAGTGGACAAATCTGGCAAAACGACATCAAAACAGACAAAGTACCAGCAAAACAGCCATGTCTCCTCAGTCCTTGGAAGCTCTGGGGGCAGGTCTCAAACGTCCAGGGCGATTCAAGGTGGCCCCCAGCAATTCTCTTAGTCTCTCTCTCCCTCCACAAGGTGCTGCTTCCAAAAAGTTCTTCTGTCTCTCCCTTGTCTCTCCAAATCTACGTCACCAGCTCCTCCCAGTTCAGGACTTTCTTTTCACATCAACAAGTCCATCCCACGGGTGAGATTAACAAGCTCTGGGTTTTAACACAATCAATTTGAAAACCAAGCCAATACAGGGGGAATCTTTAAATGCCATTCTATCTTTGAATCACTTGCCCAAGGTCATATGGCTAGTTTTTTGTGTTAAGTGTCTGAAGTTGGATTTGAACTCGGGTCCTCCTGACTCCAGGGCCAGTGCTCTATTCACTGCACCACCTAGCTGCCCCTGACTTAGTGACTTTGAAGATTACTCTCTACTATTCTCTGCCTCAAGTATACATATACATATACATTTACCATTTCTCATCTAAATGCATATATACTTTTAATTTTTTTTGTCATACCAATACAAGTGTAACACCATGTTTTCTGTTTATGCATAAAATACAATACATGACATACGCATATAAACATGTGTACCATGCACCAAATTATGTATATTATATTTATGTATGATCATGATATTGTTTAAAGTATGAACTAAAATACATCCATTATATATTAATCATATTATGTAATAGCAGATTGAATATCAGTGTGTAATGACACTATTACATATCCCTCTTGAAGCTTTACTCTTAACTTTGCACTTCCTCCAAATCTAACCTTCAATGCCTCTGACTCTAACCATAGCCCTAACCCTGGATGCCTCCTCAGTCTAGAAGTTCGGTTCACTCTTAGGCTTTTCCCACTGGATGTACACTCTCCCTTTAAGGCACCTTCCTCTGGTTGACTGGTTCCTCCCAGAATCTCTATTTTAGGGGAAACTCTCAGTCCAACCATGTCTTCCTTCCTCTTCAGATTCTATTTCTCTACCCTGTCCCTGGGCTGGGTTTCTTCCCTAATTCCAACCCCACTCCAGCTTTCTTTTACTTGTGGTCTTTCCTTATTGGGGGCAACTAGGTGGCACAAAAGATAGAGTGCCAGGCTTGGAGTCAGGAAAACTAGGTGGCACAAAAGATAGAGTGCCAGGCCTGGAGTTAGGAAAACTAGGTGGCACAAAAGATAGAGTGCCAGGTTTGGAGTCAGGAAAACTCATCTCCCTAAGTTCAAATCTGGCATCAGACACTAAGTAGCTGTGTAACCTGGGCAGGTCACTTAACCCTGTTTGCCTCAGTTTCCACACCTGTAAAATGAGCTGGGAAAGGAAATAGCCAGCCATTGCAGTATCCAAGACAAGAAAACCCCAAATGAGATCACAAAGAGTCATACACAACTGGAAAAAGGACTCAACAACAACTTTCCTCACATCCAGTTTGTCTTACATTGCCAGTGCTCAGCACAGTTTCTGGCATGTAGAAAGTCCTTAATAAATGCTTATTGACTTAAAAACTTGAGTAAACTAGTGGACATGTAAATATGTGTGTATACATATGTGTGTGGGGGCAGCCAGGTAGCACAGCAAGTAAGAGCACCAGCCCCAGAGTCGGGATAACCTGGGATCAAATCCGGGCTCAGACACTTAGCACCCACCCAGAAACACCTGGCTGTGTAACTTTGAGCAAGTTACTTAACCTCAATTGCTTAAAATAAATAAATAAATGTGTGTGTATACACAAACATGCATTGGTTATATGTCTTGCATTCTACATCATATAGATAGCACTATAATGCACATAAAAGCACAGTTATACATACAGTGAGCTAGCAAAGCATTTTTTTTGCTTTTTTTTTGGAGGGCAGTTGGGTTAAGTGACTTGCCCAAGGTCCCACAGCTAGTAGGTGTGTCAAGTGTCTGAGGCTGGATTTGAACTCAGGTCCTCCTGACTCCAGGGTCAGTGCTCTATTTACTGTGCCACTTAGCCACCTCCCAAATCATTTTTTTTAAATGTTTCCAGGGCCGTAGTTTTAAAATATAATACTACTACATTGGCTTCCATAAAATATGAAATGTCCCAGAAGAAAGCTTTCAGCTTCCTGGGTAAACACACCTCAATTGAGCTCAGTCCAAGAAGTCCCTACTCTGTGCTAGCCACTGCACTAATACCCAAGATACTAATCCACAAAGTAAACTATCTCCCTTTGAAGAACATCGTGTTTCCCCCAGAATAAGCTCTATAGCCTTTTCATAGAACATGAGCCACAATCACACATAAGGCACTGATGGGCTGCCATCTGCACCAGTAGAGGGAGTGCCTGGATCAATAAGACCATGGATAAACTGAATTCTCCAAGGTTATATGTTATATAAGACAGCTCCCTTCATCACAGTAAACATCAGCAGGAAAAAAGGAGTGAAAAGGAAGGGAACTTTAAAGATCAAAAGGAATGGGTCCCAAAGGAGGGAGAAGATGGGAATGGCCACAGAAAGTGGAGGCTAAGGGACTCCAGAGACAAATTTGGTAAATTGCCCAATGTGCTCAGAGGTGAGCCCTGCTTGAACCCCCTTCCCGCATTGGCACATGGGTCCTGAAAAGTGAACCCAAACTGGTGATGCTGGCTCCCGCTCCTGAACAGGCTCCAAGGTTTTCCTCTTCACAGAGAGAAATACTAGGTCGGGCGCTGTTAGGCCACAGTAGCAAACGCTAATAGACCGAGGTCAGCATCACCTGCAGGACCAACATGGCGGGGGACCGCACTTCTCTGGATCAACTGGTTTAGTTCTTGTGGGTTTATAAGGTTGGGCCAGCATTCAAGGGATCTTTGCATTTTTTTCTGAAGGATAAAAAGCATAAAGTATCTTCTCCATACTGCCTGCAATTTTTGACTTTTCATGTTCCCCTTGTCTTTTGGAGGAGGAGAAGGAGAAGGAGGAGGTAGAGGAGGGAGGAGGAGGAGAAGGAAGAGAAGGAGAAGGAGGAGGAGGAGGAGGAGGAGGAGGAGAAGAAGAAGAAGAAGAAGAAGAAGAAGAAGAAGAAGAAGAAGGAGAAGAAGGAGAAGAAGGGGAAAGAAGAAGTAGAAGAAGAAGAAAAGAAGAAGAAGAAGAAGAAGATTAATGTATGCAATTTTTACAAACCAGCAAATCCTTATTTACTGTAAGACTGTCACATCAGGAAGGCATCCTAGCCTGGTCATCAAACCTTCTGTTTCTGTAATCCAGCTGAAAAGAAATGGGTAATGGGGGGCTAATGGATGATCTATGTTATCACACTTGTCATTCCCAAGGGAAAACATTCCAACTGATAGCTCCTTAGAGAGTCCGCCATGTTTGAACTGCTCAGAAATGGTTCCTCCATATGGGCTTCAGGAGAAGAGATGCCTGAGTCAGTCTTGGCAAGCTTCCACAGAAACATGTTTTAGTTGTTTTTCTGACCTACCCAAACACCAAAGATGTTCATTTCTACATCCCTGGTAGAGTGTGAAACAATGGGTCTCTATTAGGAATAAGTTCACTTTTCTTTTAAAGAGTGAAATTATGCCAGTGTGTACATTTAAAAGCTCCATTACTTCTCTGGGTTTCGTTTTGGCCTTTTCTCTATTCATATTCATTTCCCCTGTTTCTCCTCCCTTCTTTCCTTCCTCTCACCTTCCTTTCCTTCCTTCTGCTTTCTTTTCATTTCTTCTTTCCTCCATCTTTTTCCCCATCTTTTCCTTCCTTCCTTCCTTGGTTCCTCAGCAAGACCAGAGTTCAAATCCTGCCCCTTTCCTATTACTAACAGTGACTGTAAGAAAGTCACAACCTCCATTTCTAAAATGGAGAGAAAAATAGTTCCTACTTTACAAGGTTATTGGGAGGATAAAATGAGATAATGTGTTAAACACTTTGCAAAACAGATTATAAATTATAGCTAGCCTTATTATTAATGTAACTGAATGGCTGGTAAATGATGAATAATGATGACAGCAGTAGGAAAAACCAGCAATGTAAGTTGATACTTCTGTGGATTTCCTTTGCACACATCAACGAAGCCGCTCCTCATTCTGTAAAGCTTAGCAATGGTGTTCCCTAAATTCTTCCTAGAGGACCGGCCAATACATCAGAGGCCTTCTTCTACAGCTTTTTGGTCTTTGAACATTTCATGGAAGTTGGTGCAACAACAAATCAGGACCAGAAACAATCAGAAGGCCAGTAGACTGATTTACCTTAGAGATATTGTGTGGTGCTCTCCAGACCCCAAGAATTTCTCTGAACCAAAGATGCATTTTTTTATAACCAATGTTTTTTCCAGTTATTATATATAGGCTATCAACCATAGGGTACCACCAAAAGAATTAAATATGAAGGTAACTAACATTTAATAACAAAGACCATGGCAGGAAAGAGTAGGCTAGAATATGTTTCTATTATCATATTCCCTAGGAGATTCACAGTAAAGGTTGCCAAAAGAGTAATAAATCTCATTGTCTCTGGTGTCAGAGGACATGGTGGCATCAAGTGGATAAAGCATTGGACCCGGAGTCACCAAGCCCCAGTTCTGAATCTGGCCTCAGACATTTATTAGTCATGTGACCCAGGGTAAGGCACTTAACCTCTTTCTGCCTCATTCCTTATCTGTAAAATGAGGACATCTTCCAGGATTGTTGTAAGGATCAAATGAAATAATATTTGGAAAAATTAAAGTACTGTATAAATGCTCACTTCTTATTCTTACTACCACCACCACCACCACCATCACCACTGCTGCTACTACTACTGCTACTACTACTACTACTGCTACTACTACTGCTACTACTACTACTACTACTACTGCTACTACTGCTACTGCTACTACTACTTCTGATGCTTACTGCCTGAATAAACCTGAACAAACTTACTATCCCTGAGCCTCAGTTTCCTTATCTGTAAAATGAAGGGGTTAGACTAGATGACATATAAGGTCACTTCTACCTCTAAATCTTTGCGTATTATTTTTATCAGGCACAGACATGACTGAAAAAGAACTTGGGCTGAACATGTTGAGCAGGTGAAGGATTGGGGCATGCTGGGGGGGAGCTGCTGCAAAGGTTTATGGGAGGGTATGGGCCAGAATCTCATAGGCTTGGGTGTAAGGAGTGGGCAAGTTTCTTCCTTCTGGAAGATATCCATAACATTGATGAAATCTCAAATACATTGAACTGGGCAGGCTCCAGGGCCATGTTCTGGAAATGTTTCCGTCTTTTATCTGTCGTTCCCACTGTATCCTTGACCAACCTCTAATCAAGGTCTTTGACCTGCCTCCCCAGTTCATCCTTGTTAGTGACATACAACTACCTACACCTACCCATCAGACGTTTCTCCATGGTCATGAATGGTAGAGTGCTGAATGCCCCATAGTTTTGATTCTTCAGAGACTGTGGGGTCCCCTGATCTACAGTCACAGAGCATAACCAGAAAAACTGGTTGGTGTTGAAAAGATAGGTTTTGGTGTCAGAGGATGCCCTGGGAATGCTGAAAGCCCTGTACAAACTCTCAACTGAAGTCTGGGGCACAGTGGAGAGAATACTAGCCTCAAGGTCAAGAAGAACTGAGTTCAAATACTACCTCAGATACTTCAATCAGTGTGTCCCTGACAAGGTAAAGCAACAATAATTTCTTAAGTGTTTATTATGTACCTGGTACTGTGCTAAATTCTAGGGGTACAAGTAAGCTAAAAGAAAGGCAGTCCCTGCCTGTAAGGAGTTTACATTCCAATGGGTGAAGACAAAAATCAAAAGGGCGCTGAACAATTGAGGGGGAAGAGGGAGACACATACACATGGAGGAGGGCAGGATGCTTATGTCTGTGAAATCAGTAGCAGAGCCAAGAGAACAATATGGTTAACCAGCCTGCCCCCCTCCTGAGAAATGCAGGCCCTCATTTACCCATGGAAGACAGAGCCTAAAGTGGAGAAGGAATGGCCAGGAAAAGAGGGACAGGGCACTTCACTCTTCTGGGCTTCAGTTTCCTCATCTATGAGTGGAATCAATGACTTCTGAGGGCCCTTCCAACTTCCAAGCTCTGATCGCGTCTCCATCTCCTCCCTTTCAGTGCTGGGTCCATATAATCGCTTCTGTGTAGCTCACGTCTAAGATACATGGGATCCCAGGATTCTCATATTCAGATTAGAGATGGTTATAGGATCATAGACAGAGAACTGCAAGGTCCTCAGAGGTCATCTAATCCAACCTCTCATTTGATGGAGGAAGGAACTGTGGTTGAAAAAGATTAAAGGATTTGCCCGGGGTGACAGAAGTAACAAGGACAGAATCAGGATTTGAACCAAGGCCCTTCAACTTCACATCTGGAGTTCTTTCCATTGCACCAATGCTCAGGAAGTGGTAGGAGGCTCATGCAGATAAAAATGTTGACCACAATCCATTTGCCAGGTCTCAATTAGCCTTGTTGTGACATTTATTTTTAGCCTGCAGACTCCAGTCTCATCTCGGCCCAAATTGGCTTCCTCATTCTTTCAACTGAACATCATTAATGAAACTAAAATCGGTCCTCTCAGCTCCCTGAGGCTGTGTGCCACCTCTTCCCACCCACCCTCACCCCCAGTGTTGAAGATGGAGACTGAGATTGTCATGTGGTCATTCATGCCTAATGAACTTCTCCAAAGAGAAATAGAATTGTTCCAAATGGAGATCTAATGAGTTGGGCCTGAAAATATCTCTGATTCTGCTTCCTCCCTCCCACCCTACTTGTGGCCAGTGCAAGTTACCAGGCTTGCTAAGGCCCCCAGATCTTTTATGAAGAGATGGCATGTTTTTAATTCTTCATGCTGGGAGTAGGTGGGGGTCCCTCCTGCATAAAGAATTATATTTTTCCTGGATCTTATGCCAAGTTATTAACCCATTTTAATAATAGACAATAGTCAGTGGTCAATGCAAAAGAGGAAATTTAGTTTTTACACAATGGCATGTCAAGATGTGAAGGACTAAGGGATATGGCTTTTTCTGCTGAGCTGCAGAGAGCAGAGCTAGAAAAAAATGAGGCAGACATGGGTTGGATGTAAGAAAATAGCTAAGTAACAGCATTGGAGCATTTGAGCCAGAGGGAAGAAGACCAGGTTCAAAGCTGGCCTCAGACACTTCCTAGCTGTATGACCTTGAGCAAGTCATTTAACATCTGTCTGCCTCAGTTTCCCCAGCAGTGAAAAAAGATAACAATAGCACCTATCTACTAGTATTGCTTTGACAATATGACAATGGTATAGCTTTTGCAAATTGTATTCCAAACCTTAAGGTGACATTTAGGTATGAAATATTTTGAACAATCAAACTGGTACCAGAATAGAAAAGGGTGCTTCAGGAGATGGTGGGTTTCCTCCTCTTCAAAGGGGCTGTGGATACTTATTTGGGCATGCTATAAAGACAATTAATATCTAGGTATAGGTTGAACCTTAGCAGTGGTTCTCAAAATATGGTGAGAAACATCAAAGGGTCCCCAAGATCCTTTCAGGGGGTCCATGAGATCTAAATTATCTTTATAACAATAAGACACATTAATTTCTAACATAGGGCAGTTAGGAGGCTCTGCAGTTAGAGCACTGGGCCTGGAGTCAGGAACGCCTGAGTTTAAATCTGGCTGTGTGACCCTGGGCAAGTCACTCAGCCCTGTTTGCCTTGGCATCATTCTCCATAAAATGAACTGGGGAAGGAAATGGCAAATGACTCTAGTATCTTTGCCAAGAAAGCCCCAAAAGTGGTCACGAAGAGTCTGACTTAAATGAAAATGACTAAACAACAGCACTTTCTAATATGATGAAAATTAATAGATATAACCCATACAAACAAAAGTTTTAGGGGTTCTCATTTTTTAGGAGTGTAAGAGGTTCAGGATACCCATCCAAAAGTCTGAGAACTACTGGGATCCAATGTCCCTTTAAACTCAAATGTTGTGGTCTCCATTAAAGTCTTTCCTGGATTTCTCCTCACAGGAGAGAAATTGCCTTGAATTCTTGAAAGCAGAGCAAAAACTCAGTGAGATCTTACTAAGATGCAATAATTCACATTAGCAGAAAACTTAGGGTTTACAAAATGCTTTGCTCCCAATCATCCTGTAAGGTCACTAGTAAAAGGTTTACCAGCCCCATCTAATAGGTGAGCTGAGGTTTGGGGAAGTTCTGTGAGAGCTCCTATAGAAGGACCCTCACACTCAAACCCACGTAGCCTGACTTCACACCCAATACATTGCTGCATTCTACCACACTGCTTCTCAGAAGGCTTTTAAAGCATGTAAAGTGCACGTGCTATGGGCTAGGCACTATTCTGAGTGCCAGAGATACAGATACAATGCATATTCAGGTCTAGTGACAGGAATCCAGTGACAAAGGGTATATCTACTCCCTGAAGGCCAGCCTATGTGAAGCTTACCTTACCCTCCTTTTCTGCTAGTTCTTCCTCACTACCCCAAAATCATCTTCTATTTATTTATTTGTCTTTTTTTAGGGGGGAAGGCAGGGCAATTATAGCTAAGTGACTTGCCCAAGGTCACACAGTAAGTACTTTGAACTCAGGTACTCCTGACTCCAGGGCCAGTGGTCTATTCACTGTGCCACCCAGATGCCCCTCATTTACCTAAATTTGTGTGTATTTCTATGTGCTGGCACTGTCTCTTCTTAAAGAATTCAAGCTCATTGAGGGAGCAACTATTGCACTTTTGTCCTTGTATTTTCACACATCACACAGTGACTGGCCCAAGTAGACATTCAATGAATGCTTTTTCATTGGCTGACTGACCTAACCTACCTTAAAAGGCCTAACCTAACCTCACCTAACCTCGGCCATTGGATCATTTTTTTTGGTGCAAAGAAAGGAAGCCCCACCCCCTGGAACTTTCTTCTCTATAAGAGGTGGATGCATATCCATTTGGGCTGTCACCAATCACATCCTGCCATAGACACTTAATTTCTGTGTGACAATGAACAAACCATGTGACCTCTTCCAGCCTTGCTTTCTTCATTTGTAAAATGAGAGGGCTAGATGTGATAAATTACTTCCTGCTTCAAATACATGATCTTCTGATCCTATGATGAAATACCAAATCATCTGAGGTATTAGAATGAACAAACAAAGGAGGGTATTGTCTCAAAACCACCCAGAAAACATAGAGTGAAGTGGAAGGCAGAAGGCCCAAAGAGCCACTATGTCTCCATGAAACAACCACCTGCAAGATGGTCTCTGAATGACCCAATCCTGCTTTGTAAGGCTGCAGGTAGCTGTGTGCTACATTGAAATGCAACAGAGAAAGCAAACAGAGAATCTGTCATTGACTCACCAATTTGAGTCAGGGCCTGCCTGTTAAGTAAGAACACCCACAGAGAAGCATCTAGTCCAAATCCCACAATACTCCAAGTGGACAGGGAGCAGGGTGGGCTCTGTGGTTCAAGGCACTGACATCACGGGACATCCACTGGACACAGAGCAAAATGCCTGTGGCTTAGAGGTCTCATAGTGGAAGATAGGGCCCTGGGAGTGGCAAGTTCAAATCTCGACCTTTCCGTTAGAGGAGACACTTGTTTAATTTTCACTAAACAAACTCAAGAGATTCCAGGCCTCCCATGAGAGGTATAGCTCAGGGCAAGAAGTTGATGGGAGAGTTAGGATTCAATACAGGGAAGCAGGAGGTCAAATAAAGGTCTGAACTGACTTAAACATTGAGAGAAGGCCCAGATGGGCCATATCGCTGCAGGACTGGTCATTTTCCTCACTTGTATGGTTGGCCAGGGTAACTTGGCATTGTACTTACTGAAACCCAGGGGCCCAAATTAACTTTGTAATTCTCCTGGTAAAGACCAACTGGACACCATGAGTGGCACTGATTTGACTTGATACATATGGCCTTTGGAGAGCTCACATCTGCCATACGTCAAGGATTCACTATTTAATGGGTAACAGTACATCATTCAATTCAGTTTGATTGAACAATTATTCATTGAATAACAACAACAATAGTAATTAGCATTTAGGTAGCACCCACTCTGTGCCAGGCCCTGTACATAAAAATTTCAATTCATTTTATCCTCCTATCAGCCCTGGGAGGTAGGTGTTCCCCGTTTTACAGTTGGAGAAACTGAGCCAAATAGAGGCTGAGTTGCCCAGTGTCATCCGTTGGTAAGTGTCTGAAATCTGATTTGAAGTCAGGTCTTCCTGACTCCAGGTCCAGAGCTCTAGCCACTGCCTCACCTAGCTACTTAAATACTATGTGCCAGGCATGGGGGCTATAAAAACAAAACCAGAACATTTCCCGGAGCTTACATTCTAATAATGGGAAGGAGGGAGAGAACTGAAATATATACTGAATTAAATAGAAAATACATTCAAAACAGGAACACATGGATTGGCTGGGAGAGAGATTCTAACCAACTGGTAGAATCAGGATGGGCTTTCTTATAGAATGTGGCGCGTGAGCTGAGTCTTCTGGAATCAATTCCAAGGAGCTGAGGTGAAGAGGAGGCTATGTCCAAAGAGACAAGGGTGAGAGATGGAATGCCCTGTAAAGGAAGCAACAAATGGGCCCATCCTGGGCTACAGGAAGGGTGAAGAAGAGTGATGTGCCAAGCTGGAGACAGGAGCCAGGCTGGGTGACTCAGATGCCAGGCAGATATGTCTTTTACCCTACGGGTGATAGGGAGCAATGGGAGCATCTTGAGCAGGAGAGGGGCATGTTTAGATTTGGGCTTTAGGAATATCAATGTGGGAGCTGGGTAGAGGAGAGAATGGGAGGAGAGACAGAAGGAAGGAGAATCAATCAGGAGGCAACTGCCACAGCTCAAATGAGAAGAAATGGAGCTTTATCCCAGGAACTAGCCATTCAATGGGAAGAGTTCACTACCCACACAGGGTGCAGTCAATGCCATGCCTTTCCATTCCATAGTGCCTGGTGATTGGTGATGACCAAAGAAATTCCATCACCCTTTGCCCAACCTCGAGATGGTCCTCAGTGAACTTTCTGGAACAGTCCCTGAGCCAACAACCCAGAGTCTGTCTCTGGGCCTGTAGCCATCTGTTCAACAAGAATTCATGAAGCATTTATTCTGTACCAGGCACTGTCTAAGTGCTAGGGGTACAAAGAAATGCAAAGGCACAAGTCTCTGCCATCAAGAAGCTTATGATCTGATGAGAGAGACAACATGCAAATACATACAGAAGAGCTAAATACAGTGTAAAAGGAAGACAATCTCACAGGAAACAGAGATGAGGAAAGAGAGCATCCCAGGCATGGGGGGTGGGGGGGAGGGACAGTCAAGGAAAGGCAAACAGTGGGAGATGGAGCAAGAGGGAAAGTGTTCTTGGGCCAGGAAGGGGAAGATCACAGATGAAGAGGGCATCTCGAAATGATTTCCTATTCATTCTGCGTGCAGTTTGTGCATATTTGTTTGCTGCATGTTTCCTCATGAGTTCTTTGAGCACAGGAACTGTTTTTTGCCTCTTTTTGTATCTTAGCACAGTGCCTGATAGTACAAGGTAATTAACAGATGCCTATGGACTGGCTACCTAAATAATGTACTTGATAATGTACAAGGATACTATAAAAGTAGGAGGAAGTAGGAAGGGACTAGGCTGTAAAAAGTTTAAGACAGGACTTTGCATTTGATCTTGAAGATAATATGGAGTCACTCAAGTTTCTTGAGTAGGGGAAGCACATCGTCAGACCTGAACTTTGGGGACATCAGCTGAGTGGCGGATGGATTGGAGTGGGGAGAGACTTGAGGCAAGCAGATTCTTCGATAGGCTATTACAATGAGGGGGTGAGGGTCTGTACTACAGTGGGGACAGTGCAGAAGAGAGAAGGGAATGTGGGATAAGATATGTGGGATGAGCTGACAATGGCATTGAGGTTGTGAACCTAGGTGGTTGCAAGAATAGAAGGACCTTTGACATCGTCAGCAATCTTAACATAGTTTTCAAGAAGGATGGCGCCTGCCCTGTACCTTGAACAATTAGGGAAGGACCTTAAATTCAAAGTGATATCAAAGGCATTGAACTGATAATGAGGTCGCTGAAATTCAAGGTCTGTACTTTTCCCCTAGAAATAAGATGGCACTGATGCTTTTCTATTTAACCACTCTGGTTTTAAATGTCAAGTGAGACATAAGGTGAAGGCTCACCAAAGGCGTATTTATCACAGTAGAGGATGTACAGAGCAGAGCCCAGTCAGAGAAGGATTTTCATGATAGTGAGCCCTCTAGATGCCTCTATTTGTCTCTGTGGGTATAGTACATTTTAGAAAGTGAACCAAGCTCTGGAACATGGAGGGGCCCCCTCAATGAGTTCCATGATCACTGTAAAGGTTTCAACATCCAACTATCCACACAGCAAAAATCAAATGGATGAAGGATGTGTCTTGTTCATACCATTACATAGAGATCATCCATCAGTGGATACAATGTGAACAGATAGTAAGAATGAACCATGACCAGGGTCTAACATTGAATAGGAGAATACAAGAAGTTCAGAGTGCCTTTGGGAAGCTAGTCATAACTTTTAATGACCCTCAATCTTCTCTCTGAAATAAAAACTTGTGAAAAAGCACTTTAAGGGGCAGCTAGGTGGCACAGTGAATAGAGCACCAGCCCTGGAGTCAGGAGGACCTGAGTTCAAATCTAGTTTTAGACATTTAACACTCACTATCTGTGTGACCTCATGCAAGTGACTTAACCTCAATTGCCCTGCCTTCCCCTCTCCAAAAAGCAAAAAAAAAGAAAAAGAAAAAGCACTGCGAGGTGAAATATCTCCATTTATTCAGCAGACTCTGTCTTGCTTTATGTTTCTTCTTTGCACCTTAAACACTTGCTTTTTGTATCTTAAACACTTAGCACAGTGCTTCATATATAATAAACTTTTAATAAATTCATTCCCTCATTAACACCAATGTTTTTCCAGTGCCAAATGACTACAAGGCACAGAATATCACATTCTTCAAGGGATTCTAGATGACAGTCACCCCATGTACAATGGATAGACTCATAGTGGATGTGAATTAGCTACAACACATGTTTACTGAAGAATGGCTGGGCCAGTGTGGTATTGGAGATATTGATGTAGAAATATACAAGCACACAAGGAGGCAGGCTGATCATATGGCAAAATAAAGTCATACATGATGGATAGTTCATGAAATCCAATGGAACCCACAATATATGGAAAAATGTAGAAGGAGATTCTCATAACATTGAGGAGACCTTCCATTTACAACATGTAGATAAACAAGGACTTGTAGGAAAATAAATTTGGAAGTTCCAAAAGCTGAGAAGCCAAGGATTAGCTTGCAGTCTATAACACTAGAGGGAGGTACCCCCTCCTCATCAATAAAGGCAGAGAGTTTTTAGGCACCCAGGGAGGCAGGGTCATCCATTTGTGTGTACAAAGCTTCTCACAGTCAGGAACGTACTATAATTAAGAATCAGAGAACATAGTCATCTAACGTCTCATGAACTACAAATGGATTTTCATTATAACAGCCCTGTGATATAGATAGAAGCATCATTATCCCTATTTATTACCTATTTTATTGATTGGAAAACTGAAGATTAGGTTAATTAATAAATTCCAGGCCCTGTAACTAAAGTCATAAGGGGAATCTGAATGCTCATTGGTGCTTTTCCCCCTACCCTAACTTTCTCATTTTAAACAAATAAAGAGCTACCTTGTCTCCCTCTGATTCAATTAAGAATTGATTTGTTAATTAACAAATTAAGGATGGATGAATAAGTACTTACTAATCACTTATTATGTGCCAAACCCTGCAGTAAACATTAAAGATACAAATACAATCAAGTTGGACGGCTCCTGCCCTCAAAGGGCTTACATTCCAATGGGGAAAGAGGACACATGAAGGGAAGCTAAACTAAAAAAAAATATGAAAGTAATATTTGTGTAGCAGTGTGGTTTGGAAATGACCAAAATTTTTCATGGCACTCTGGTTCTGGGCAAAACAATGTGAAAGCCCATTTATCAGAGCCCTGGGGTCCAGGAATCAGAACCCAACCTCTGGTAGAAAAGACTGAATGACCACAAAGAATGTAGACCAATATGCTATAGTAGAAACTGGGGAGCAGTGTGGTAGAGTGGGAAAAGTGATTAATTTGGAGTCAAAGGATCTAGGTTCTAACCTTAGCTTTGCTACTTATCATTTATATGATCTTAGGGAAATTCATTTCAACTGTATGAACCTCAATTTCCTGCTCTGTAAAGTTATGGGGGATTGGACTAGTTGGCCTTTGAAATTTCTTCCAACTCTAAATCTTTGATCGTGTGATTTATGGTCTCACAATGTCATGTGAGAATCTGCCCCAGACAAAAGTGATGAGTGTCGCCTTCTTGATTGCAGACAGTAAATCATTCAACCTGTTTGCAAAGACCTTCAACAACAGTTTGGCCTTTAAAATGTTCAAAAAACACAAACACCATCATGGCTATGGGATGAGTCTTCCACATTTTTTCCTTTCTTTAAAATGAGAGATGATTCTCTCATTTTAAAAAACAATGTTTCCCAAAACTTCCTCAGGCCACTCTCATGGTTAGCCCATGGCAGTTTTTGTGGGAAGGGGAGAGAGAGGTTACCTGTGAATCATCACAGGGCTACATTCAAAAGCATGAGTAATATTCCCACAGAAATTAATCTTGAATCACCAGTCTCACTTTTATTTTGTCTCTTTCAGTAGATGGAAGAAGTTAGAGTTTATTTATCAAAGGCAAAGTCCTGTCTCCTGTTTGACTAAATCCCCATGAAATCCCCACAATCTGACTGACAAAGAGAGCCCTTGGGTCTTGCTGGGAAAGTTGATTTGTCATGAAGCATTGGTTAATGAAGCCAGTCAGCAGCTGGGGAGAGCAGGGGGCCATCCAGGTGTCTAAAAGGTTGATGTCCTTGCTTCATGTAGGCCAGAATATCCACAGGACTAACTCAAAACCTTATGGCTAGAAGCCAAAAAAATCTCCCATACAAAGGACCACTTAATCTCAGTTATCTTAAAACAGTCACCATTTTGGATTTTTTAAAATCTGAATCCTTTCTGCTTAGAGGTAAACTGAGGTCACTTGAAGCATTCTGAAGACTAAAGGAGAGAGAGAATGGAAAGAATACATTGGTACTGGGGCAGCTAGGTGGCACAGTGAATAGAGTACCAGCCATGGAGTCAGGAGGACCTGAGTTCAAATTTGGCCTCAGATATTTTACACAAAAAAACTTACTGTGTGACCTTGGGCAAGTCACTTAACCCCAAATGCTCTACCTTCCCCCTCTAAAAAAAAGAATACATTAGTCCTAGAGTCAAAAGACCTGGTTTTAAAAGGCATAGTTAGAATTAGAATGAACCTTAAGTGCAAAATTATATGATTTTATGAAAAGAAGCAGGAGATATTCATTTATTCAGTAGATATATTGTGTGTAAGATAACATTTGAAGTACTGGGTTGCAAAGAAAAAATAATAAAACAATCCCTGCACTAAAACAGTTTCTAGTTTACAAGGCTGGAAACTGGTGCATGGGGAGGGACAGGGCATGCACAGATGAATATGGGCAAGATACATCCAAAGGATATTGGAGGTTTTCATAGAACAGGAATTGCCTCCTTCCCCCCCCCCCCCAATCATCGGAGTATTGGGCTGGACTCCCCTTCCTTGAAGAATTTTAGGCAGAGGCTGGTGATGGCATGAGTTAGCTATGCTATACTGGGGGTTCCTTTTTTGCAGGAATTGGGCTACATAGCAGCTAAGGTTCCTTCCAAATTTGAGATTCTGTGATTCTGTAATAACATAGGGTGAGCAGGACTAACCAGTGAGGAAATTAGGAAAGGTTTCATGCAGGCATCAGAGCTGAACTTTGGAGGCCATTTTGATTTCTAAGAGGCAGAGGTGAGGAGGAAGATCATTGCCATAGGAGGCTGGCTGTTTCATCAACAAGATAATCCACTTCTTAGCATGAGGGACAATAAGAGAAAATGCCCAGAGACGATCATTGACCTCTCTGGCTTCCTTTAAGTCCCAAGGAAAATTCCATTTGTGTGTGTGTGTGTGTGTGTGTGTGTGTTTACTAGAAGTCTTTCCTGACCTCTCTTATTTGTATTGTATTCCCTTTCTTAATTATTTCCTTTTTATCCTATTTGTAGCTTGCTTTGAATTTAGTTGCTTGTGTTAGATTATAAATTCTTTTGCCCTTTTTTGTCTTCCCAGCCCTTTGCACAGTGCCTGACACATAGTAGACACTTAAATGTATATTAATGGATTGATTGAGACAGCCCTTTCTACACAGACTGTACAGAAGCAAATGCTCAGAATAGCCACAGTTTCATCTTTCTTTTATTAATGTCCCCTAAAATCTTAGAGAAGGGGCAGGACCAATGTTTGGGGTCAATGAGATAAAGATAACAGGCAGAGAAGAGAAAGCAGCTCTAGTCATTTCTTACTTGATTTCTCTTCCCTCTGCCAGCCAGAATGTCTTTGAACTAGAGAGGACAGAACAACAGAGAACAGAGGAGAGTAGGAGCCTAATTACCAAGTTAAGGAGGAAAAGAGTAATCACCCAATAAACAGTTTTTAAAGCCAGTCTCTCCTTATCCGACCCAAGCTGGAAGTACAAGGACTATTAGTCGGCTTCCTCCCACTCTGATGAGCTGCAGCCTGTTCTGTTTCTGGCCTGGCCTGACTCTCCCTTCCACAGGCAGCCTGGTTCCCATATTGATGCTAAATTCATGGACACTTTATCAGATTACCCCAGCACAGCCTAGAGCTCCTGAGCTCAAGAGATCCACCCATCTCAAACTCCCTAATAGCTGGGATTGTAGGCTGTACCACCATGCCCAGGATCAAGCACTTAGTAAAGATCATTATGTCTCAAGCACTGCATTCCACTCTGGAGATACCATGGAAAAAATAGAATAGACCTTATCCTCAAGAAATTTGCATTTCATATTAGAAGACAACAAATGTACAAGCAAACGAACGAGGCATATAAAAATATAGTAGGAGCGGGGCTGCTAGGTGGTGTACTGACCCTAGAGTCAGGAGGAACTGAATTCAAATCCTGCCTCAGACACTTAACACTTACTAGCTGTATGACCTTGGGCAAGTCACTTAACCCCGATTACCCTGCTTTCCCCCCTCCAAAAAGAAAAGATAGATAGATAG
This sequence comes from Petaurus breviceps papuanus, assembly GCF_028583685.1. NCBI lineage: Eukaryota > Metazoa > Chordata > Mammalia > Diprotodontia > Petauridae > Petaurus > Petaurus breviceps. The sequence continues at coordinate 14,669,971 of NW_027185697.1, read as the reverse complement.
ATAGATTAGATAGATAGATAGATAGATAGATAGATAGATAGATAGATAGATGATAGATAGATAGATAGATAGATAGATAGATA
>NW_027185697.1:14616946-14669878 GCF_028583685.1 Petaurus breviceps papuanus | reverse complement strand
GATAGATGATAGATAGATATAGATATAGACATAGATATACATCTAGATCATAGATATAGATCTAAATGGTTAGGTATATCCTCAGGCACCCAAACAACTGAAAGATGCAGATGAATCACTCATTGTCAGTGACCTATCAAAGATCATTGAGAACTAAAGATGTGTTACATAATAGAAAAAGGATAAGAGATTGTTTACTAGTCAGTATCTATCTATTGCCTAATGGTTGGCAAAGTACATTCTACCTCACAACAACCCAAGGGGGTGAGTGCCATTATTATCTATATTTTACAGTTGAGGAAACTGAGGCAGAGTTTAAGGTATTTCCCCAGTCCCATAGCTAGTAAATGTCTTAGACTGGATGTTACTTCAAGTCCTCCTGATTGTAGGTGCCACTTTCTATCCACTGCAACACCTAGGCACCTTAATTAAATTAGTAATGTCTTAAATTGGGGGAAGGAGGGCCAAGATAATAGTGTATGCAAATCATAGACTGATGAACTCTAACTACTAGGGAAATTCTAGGACAGATTACTAAATGGATGGTCAGTGAACATTCAGAAAAAGAAGCAATGATCACAAAAGACATGACATTTCATGAGACCTCCTCGCCTGGGGTCATGCCCACTCCATTCCAGAAAGAAATCTCCATTACAGCATGTCTGAAAAGTGGCCATTTAGTCTCTGCTTAAATACCTCCAAGAGCAGGAAATTCACAACATCTGGAAGCAACCCATTCAGATTTGGAATAGTTCGAATTGTTTGGAAATTCTTCTTGGTGACAAGCAAGCCTGAATTTTCCTCTTTGCAGCTTCTCTCCCATGCTCCTAGGTCTGCACTCTAGCGCCAGAAGGATCAAACATAGTAATGTTTCTGTTGTAGTCTTTCAAATACACGAAGATAGCTTTAATACTCTATCCTTATTCCCCAGTCTTTTCTTCCTCATTCTAGACAATCTCAATCCCTTCAACTGAACCTCACTTGATATAATCTCAAGACTCTTTTGAGAAGTTGTCCTCCCCTATTCACTTTCCAGATTATCCATGTCTTTCAACTGTAAGGTGTATGGGTTAGGGTTACTACACTTGTAGGTAAAAGAAATTCTTTAGATAAAGTTCACCTAGATTTTAGCAAAACTCCGCATAAAATCTTCCATACAATTTCTGTGGGAGAGGGTGGGAAATGAGAAGATGTAAGCCAGATGATAATATCTTTCTCTTATAGAGAAAGACTCATCTTCAGAAGGCTGGCCATTGCAGGAGGGGTATATAAATTTCAGTTAGAGCAAACCATTCCACTATCTCTAAAATCATGACAAGTCTTCATATAGAGAGGTGAAAGACTAAATATTCCTAACGGGACACAATTTGGGGCTTGCTCAAAGCAGAATTTGTCCTGCTTAATATGTGTATTTGTTACAAGGGCTATACACACACACACACACACACTGAGGAGTGTAGGTGGGAGATAAAATAAATGCTTATTAATTTTTAAAAAAGAAATATACTATTCCCCTAAAAAAAAGTTCATCATGAAGCCACCATCTGTCTCTGTGAACAGAGCACGCCTGCCAGCGAAATCTCAGTTCCTTGAATTATTGAAGCAAACATTGTGTTGTTGTGGCAGCACTTCTGAGCCATCCATAACAGTAGCCTGCACTAGGTTGGTAGGCTGAATCTGGTCTTAGAAGTGCTCCATTCTATCAAATTCTTTCCCATAATCTTCTCTGCCTGGAACTTGCCATGCCAAATGATGTTCTACACTCCCTCTTCACAATTATAGCAGCTTCTACAAAAAAAAATCTTAGTCTTAGTCAGAGGCCTAGGGCACTGTGACATTGGGGGTGTCAAACCGTTCACATGAGCCTGAGGAAGACAATGTCCCAGCCAAAAATAATGCTTTCATCTACCTCAGTGCTGCCCCAACATCTGGGGGACCTCAGGCTGTTCTAGCACTCTAGTATTCAAAGTTTCCTCCATAACTTCAGTACCATGTTCCTGGAACTGGTGGTTGCTATGTGATGTTAGAGAGCTCAGCTGTTGCTTTGCATCCTTCTCATGTCCCACATTCATGGGTCTCCCTAAGCTTTGTGCCTTCTATCTCTGTGTGCACCTATCTATCACTGTATCTATGTCTGTCTCCATGTCTAAACCTGGCTCTCACTGTAGCTCTCTCAATGTCTCTGTCTGTGCCCATGCCTATGCCCAGTCTGGTCTCCTGGCTCTCACTATTGCCTTTTTTCTATGTTATTGGGTGTCTCTCCATCATTTTCTCTGTGTGCCTCTGTTTCTGTGTCTGTATCTATGTGTTTATCTATTTCATCTTTCTTTATCTCTATGTCCATCTCTGTCTTTCTTCTTCCCTTTCTCTTCCCCATTTCTTTCTCCCCTTTCTTCCTCCTCCTCCTCCTTCTTCTCTCTCTGTCTGTCTCTGTCTCTTCATCTCTCTCTCTCTCTCTCTCTCTCTCTCTCTCTCTGACTGTGTGAGGTTCTTATGATGTTGTAGACTGACTCCCTCGATTTCTCTGTCTCTCCATATACCAGACCTTTGATATCATCAGTGTAGGAAGCACTTAGCACATACTCCCCCTGCCTAGGCAGAACAGCATCAGCTCAGCAATTTCTAGTCCCTGAGGATTGCCTGAAGTCACTGAGAGGTTTGGTGATTTGCTAAGGGTCACAAGTCAGTATTGGTCAAAGGCAAGACTTAGTCAGCTGACCTCTAACTCCAAGATTTCCATCTACAACATCATAACTACCTCTCACAATCATCCTTCATTTTTTTAGAAGCAATTGGGGTTAAGTAACTTGCTCAAGGTTACATGGCCAGTTATTTCTGGGTGTGGTGCTAAGTATCTGAGCCCAGATTCGATCCCCAGGTTATCCCAACTCTGGGGCCGGTGCTCTTACTCACTGCACAACCTGGCCACCCCTAAGCAATTGGGGTTAAGTAACTTGCTCAAGGTTACACGGCCAGGTGTTTCTTGGTAGGTGCTAAGTGTCTCAGCTCAGATTCGATCCGCAGGTCATCCCCACACTAGGGCCAATGCTCTTACGTGCTGAGCCACCTGGCCGCCCCCATCCTTCATTTTCAATGAAAGATTAAACCATCTAGGAGAAATTCAAAAAAACAACAGTCAAATGAAAAAAATCCAAATCACTAATTATTAAAACAATTCTGCAGCTCCACTTCACACTTCTCAGACTAGCAAAGATAATAGGAGAGAAAAATGGTCATTGTTGAGGGAACTTCAAGAAGACAGACAGACTTTGGTGGAACTGTGATTTGGCTCCACCACAATCCCTATGCCCCTAAAGCCTACCATGGGCATCTTTTGAACCAATAATACCTCTGCTAGGTCTATGTTCCAAAGAGGTTCAAAGAAAGAGCAAAAAGACCCATGTAAACAAGTGTATTTATAGGAACTGTTCTTGTTGCACTCAAGAACTGGAAACAAAGGGGGGGGAGGGATATTGCAAACTAATTGGGTACTGGCTAAGAAATTATGTACATGAATGTAATGGAATATTATTATAAGAAATAATGAAAGGTGCAATTTCAGAAAAACCTGGCGAGATATGTATGAACTGATTCACAGTGAAGTAATTTGAATTGGGAGAATAATTTATACAATAACTACATTACTATAATGAAATAACTTTGAAAGATTAAAGCATTCTGATCAATGCAATGACAAAATATATCTCCAGAGGACTGATGATAAAGCATGTAAACTACCTCCTTAAACAGAGGGAATGGCAACAAAGTACATTAAGAGACATATACCTTGCAGATTAAAAGCTAGAGAAAGTACAAATTTCTTTTGCTTGACTGCACTTTTGTCATAAGGATTGTCTTCCTTTTTTCATGGGGGGGGGGGGAGATTTGGGGAAGAGAGGAGCCAGAGATAGTGTTTAAAAAAAGAAAATAAACAAAAAGGTCATAGAACCATTTTTTCAATATAGAGAAAGAAACAGAAGGAAGTTCAAAGGAAAACACAGACAAGCAGCACAGCTTTGAAAGTGATAGGCTAAATTTATCATAAGCATTTTTGAGAGGCAAACTGTAGTCGAGATGGATGACGTCACATATAATCATCTGTGGTTTTTTTTTTTCACTCTGTACATGTGGATGTGTGTGTGTAATGGGGATCTGTCTCATGCATAGACCCCATTAGCATGCTCAGCTGATGCATCTCCTCTATTCAGAGGATGTTAGTGGGCTTGCTTCCAAGAGAATTATGTTGCCAGGTAAGGAAAGTGTCTTGGATGAATTTTGGAGAATGTGTAGATATTGTGAAACTAATTCCATCTGTCATTGCGCAACTTCACAATGGGTAACGAATTCCATTTGACAAACCATTTAATGAAGAGGAGGCACTCTGATGGTATCAACATTATTCATAAAGACCTGTCAGCATCAATCACAGTCTTAATCATTCTTATAACTTTATTCCATGATTCCTCAACTCATAGCATCCAACAAGAGATTGTGTTGTAAGAAGAAAGGCCTTGGGACCTTTTCTTTCCCCCTGAGGTAACCCCAAGAAATCGGCTTTGATGTCTTCTTTTCCATTCTGGGTAAAGAGAACAGAGTCTTCAACCTGAGAAGCTTTGAAAAGTCAGGAAAGTGAACCTCAGTAATCCAGGAGTAGGAATTTATTATGGGATTTTCCCCCAGTACAGCCTGAGGGGGAAGGCATCATACCTTTGGGAGTGACCCAGCCCAGTGGTAACTGAGACAAGAACACATTCAACAGAGAAAAGGCCTTCAGATATGAACTGAGTATGACTGACACTATGTAGCAACTGAGCTCAGTTCTGAACTTATCCAGAGACCAATGTACTGTAGAGGAGAGTATGTCCTCTTAGCTTCTGGGGAGGGAAGAAATGTTAGCATATTTACTATGTTATGAAATTTTAAAGTAAATATATTTCTGTAAAAGCTAATAGACATTAAGTGGTTGAATGTAGCTGGAGTGTTAATGACTGACATAGGGGAAGCATAACCCATGGGGGCTTGTGATAGCTGTGAAGAAAAGAGAATCCCCAGCCCCTAAGGGTTATACTCTGGAACATTTAAGGGAATATGTAGTAGCCTGGCTTAGGGACAAATGACTAGAGGATGTGTACTGTAATGGAAATATTCTCCCTCTTCAGTGTTTGTTAACTTAACAACAATAATAATAGTAATAATAACAAAATAAAACAAATATAAATATATAATAAATATAATATTTTATAATATAACAATAAAATAAAAATAAAGAGTAAACCATTTGGACCAAGTCCCTCCAGCTTGGTAGGACCTAGCAGGGCTTGTATAACTGATTTCAATGTCTCCCATTGCATAACTCAGGCTTGGCCTTCAATATCTCCACATTGGAGGACCTAAACTAACTGTTTTAATAACAATGACAATTATAAAACTTATAACAATAACTTACGTTTTAGTGTATGGAGTGCAACCCTCTTTCCCTATGTCAACCATATGAGGTCAGTATATATTGTCAATAAGACATTTCAATAAGAATACTGTGTCCATTTTAAAACAGATTTTGCTTCACATTGGAAAGGGAGTTTCTCTATCTGGAAGACACAACAATGGAATTATAGGTATAGTCCCTATCCTTACCCACCCTGACCCCCGCCCCCACCTAGGACTTAGCACAGAAGTGCTCGATAATTGTTTCTTGGTTGATGAACTGATGTGTGGTGTCTAAATATTTTCTGACTAGAGCTGAGGGCATGGAGTCAGGAAGATTCATCTTCCTAAGTTCAAATCTGGCCTCAGATACTTACTAGCTGTGTGACTCAGGGCAAATCACTTAACCCTGTTTGCCTCAGTTTTCACATCTGCAAAATGAGCTGGAGAAGGAAATGGAAAATCACTCCAGTATCTTTGCCAAGAATACTCCAATTCAGGTCATGAAGAGCTGGATGCAAGTGAAAAAAAAATGACTGAAGAGAGCTGAGTACATATGGGAGAAGGATAATGGGGAGGGGGGGCAGGGGATATTATTCATTATCATCCTTTTTCCAAACATCTTGAAGGGATCAGATGGATTTTTGATATTACCAAGGGTTGCTCAGCCAGCAGGCTTCTAACAAGTGGACAAAAAGGTTTGAGTAAATGCCAGCTTCCCCTTAGGCAAGCTTCCTTTGACCAACAAATCAATTCAGCTTTGAGAAAGAATGTTGTTGAGGGAATTCCCTTCCAACTCTGAGCTTCTGTGATTCTGGTAAAATGTGACCCTGAAGGCTTGAACTTTCCATTCATTAAACCCCATGAGTGCTGGACCAAGCACAGGGAGTCTAGGCCCAGAGGGGGAAAAAATCCTGGATCTCCCTTAGAGAGGGAGAATCCCAATGCTGGTTTTATTAACCCCCAGGGTGCCCCCATTTATTTAAGAGATGTCATGGAATCTCTGCATTCTGTGGATGACTAGTCTCTGAAAAATTGAAATTGAAATTAATTTAGAAGGCAATAAGGGGGCACGGGGGGGGGGCATTGACTGGCTGCAACACTTTAGAAAGAAGAATGATGGAGGACAAAGGATGCAAGGGATAATCTCAAGGAATAATTGTATGCCCTGAAAAGAAGATGAACTAGCAGCATGGAAAGAGAAAGGGACGATAGATGAATGGCTGGTATCCTCCACTGGCATCTTCCAAATGTCAACAGAAAGCAGGAAGGCTCCAAGCTCATTCTGGACCCCCTGTGTCAGACTCCTGGGAAGCCAGAAGCAAAAATTCCACAGAAAGACCAGGCCCTATGCGAATGGAGTCAGGGACAATTTGTTTCATTGGAGAGAAAACTCTCATTGATGAGCTCATAGGATGATAAGTCAATAAATAAAATTAATCTCAGGGATCATGTGATATAACATCCTCTTTTTACAGATGAAAAACCTGAAATGCCTGCACTTCAGCAGACTCTTATTAGAAGAATAAACTTTCTTTTTGGAGCAAACAATGTTAAGTGACTTACTCAGGGTCACACAGTGTCGGATGCCGCATTTGAATTCAGGTCCTCCTGACTCCAGGGCCAACGTTTGATCCACTGCACCACCCAGCTGCCCCACAGTAAACTCTCAATAAAATTTCTTCATTTGTTCATGCCTTGGCCAAAGGAAAGTCACAAAAAGAGGAAGAGTCTTGAGATTAGAACCTAGGCAACATCTACTATAACAATTATTAATGTTTCCCTTTTTGTTATTTTCTAATCAAATTTTACTTTTTTCAATCAACAAGATCCACTTTCTCTCCCTCCTATCTCCTCTTCAACTCCACCCCCCCCAAGAAAAGGAAAACGCCCTGTTATAAACACACACACACACACACACACAAACTTATGCATATCTATCAATGGATGGATAGATAGATGGATGGATGGCTATATGTTCAAGTAGGGCAATTCTCATTGGCAATGTCACTCTGTGTGTATATAAATATGCATATATACATTTAGGTATGTGTGTATCTTCCTATAATATGCAAAATTAGACATATATATACACACATATTTTGAATATATATCTAGGTGATGCAGTGTATAGAGCTCTGGGAATAGAGTCGGACATAACTGCAAAATTACTGAATGACAAGTGTGTTTATATGTGTGGATATACATATGTGTGTACACATGCACACATACACACACATATATATTTGTGTATCTGTTTTACATATATAGAGAGGTATATATTTGTGTATATACATGTATACATTCTCAGTCTAATACTATCTGTCAGGAGTTAGGGACTATGCTTCATCATGAGTCCTCTGGCATGTCATTGATTTGGTCAGAGTTATTAAGTCTTTCAAAGTTTATTATTACAGTTTTATTGTTATTATAGAAATTCTTCTCCTGGTTCTGCTCACCTCATTCTGCATCAGTTCATATGAGTCTTTCCAGGTTGTTCCCTTGATCATTTCTTATACAGCACAATAGTGTTCAATTATATTTATATATGATGACTTGCTCAACCATTCCAAAATTGATAGATATTCCCTCAATTCCCAATGCTTTTCCCAAACAAAAAAGTTCTATTTTATACATATGTGCGCAAAAGAGTACCCAGAAAGTGTTACCAACACCATCTACAGCCACGAAAATGCCCACAAAACTTGCATTTCAATTGTTAAATTGCATGCATGGACATCACATTTGAGGAAGGACATTGAGGAGCTGAACTGGGTTATAGGAGGGTAAAAGATTTCAGGTTCATACCATACAAAGATTAGATGAAGGATCTGGGAAGTAGGAGCCTAAAATGAGAAGACTTAGGGAGAACAAGATATTTGAAGGGCCATCACATGGAAAGGAGATTCAAATTGTCCAGTTTGACCCCCAAAAGAAAAACAAAGAGGCATAGATGAAAATGGAAAAGTCTGGATACAAGGAGGAAACTTGGGAAGTTTACAGTCAAAGTAGACTGGGCTGCCTCAGGAGGAAGTGAGTTTGCTCTCAGGACTGCTTGACCACTTGTTGTGCATGGTATAGAGGGGGATGCCTATACAGGTATCATTAGATGCCAATGAAACCTATTCTATTCTAAGATCCTGAAAATTCATGCTAGCCTTTCACTCTGGTTTCAGATGAAGAAGTGGCCCTTGTCTTTGTCAGGGACAACTCCTCTACACATATCTGTGATTTCATTCTTGCTGTCTTCTCTAACAGATTGCCCCCACTATCCTATTATCTTTTTCCAATGTCTTCCTATCTACTGGCTCCTCCCCAGGTGAATAAAAACATACCAAGGTCTGCCCCTTCTGCAAAGAACCTTCATTCAATCCTCCTATCCCCACAAATTATCATCCTATATCTCTCCTTTACAACTAAACTGTTCGAGAAAGTCATCGATACTCTACAATCTCCACATTCTCTTCTAAGCTCTCTACAATCTGGCTTATAACATCTCATTCAACTCAAACTGACCTCTCCAAAATTTCTAGCTTCCGAATTGAATGGCTTTTCCTCAATCCTCATTTTTCTTGACCATTGTACACCTTCTGACATTGTTGATCAATGGCCTCTTGGACACTCTCCTTGCTAGGTTTTCATGAGACATTTCTCTCCTGCTTTGACACCTATCTGTCCAACCACTCCTCAGCTTCCTTTGCCAGTTTCTCATACATATCATGCCCACTCACGTTGCCTGACCATCAGGTTCATCTGGATCCTCTTTTATTCTCCTCCCTCTGTTATTTCACAGGGTGATCTCATCAGCACCGATGGGTTTAATTATCCACTCTATACAAATGATTCCTAAATCTATAAATGTAGCCCTGGTGTCTTGTGATCTTTAGCCCCTTTTTTTTTTGGAGGATGAAAGGCAGGGAAATTGGGGTTGAGTTGCCCAAGGTCACATAGCTAGTAAGTGTGTCAAGTTTCTGAAACTAGATTTGAACTCAGGTCCTTTTAACTTCAGCACCCGGTGCTCTATTCACTGCACCACCTAGCCTCCCCTGATCTTTAGTTGTTCCTTACCAAATGGCTCCTGGGCATTTTAAACCAGATGTCCCATAAATATCTCAAGCTCAATTTGTTTAACTCCAAACTCTTTCTACTTGTCTTTCTACTAAATCCCTTCCTTTTTCTAAGCTTTACCTTTCTGACCAGTTCTGATACTTTGGGTTTTTTCAAACTTTTTGTAATGTCTTTGGCTTTTATATTATCTCATATCCACATACATCTTCATCATGTGGAGAGCCACACTTTGTAATAAAGCTTAAAAACAAAAGAGGAAGAATAAAATATCAAACCAACCAACATTATTAACTGAGAGTGACACCCTTTGCAGTGTTTTACACCAATAACTTCGCACTTCTGCAAAGAAGGCAGGGAGGTGCATTCTCACTCCATGACTTTGTGACCAAGCTTGGTCTTTCTTACATTGCATTTAATTTCACTTTTTTTTCTTTTTTTAAGTTACGTTGTTGCAGTTATTGTCCTGGTTCTGCATATTTTGCTCTGCATCAGTTCACACTTCTTCCCAGACTTCTCTGTATTCTCCATAATGATCATTTCTTACTGCACAGTAATAATCCCTTACATTCATGTACCATAACTTGTTTATCCATCCTCTCACCTATGAATATCTACTTGGTATCTACTTGTTGCTACTTCAAAAATCACTGCTATGAGTGTGTGTGTGTGTGCGTGTGTAAGAATTTTGTTCTTCCTTGATCTACTTGGAATACTTACCTAGCAGTCACTCCTGATGTTCTAAAATAGGCAGAGGTTTCAGCACTTTGGCCAAGCCAGGACAATATCATCCAGAAGTGCCTGATCCATTGTTCTATCTTTACTTTGGTTTTATTTTGAAAGAAGGAGATCATGGGACATTATTCACTATGGCACACCCATATGTCTTTTTCATGGCCCTGTTCAGCTGGCCTCAAAAGTCTTTCCTTGTGACTTACTCAAAAACTAAGATTTCTTATTTGTCCTCTGCACATTGAAGCAGTCACTGACCCTCAAGCTCTGAACCTTGATTGTCTCTCAGCAGGAATTTGTTATAGAAAGCACTTACTGTGAAACCTCTCCTTTGCCCTAGTTCTACTCTTTCCTGGATCTTCCTCAAGATCACAGGGACAGAATGATAGGTTTAGAAAAGTCCCTTGTGAAGATTTAGTCGAAATGTATTGTACCAAGAATCTCCTCTATGTTTTTACTAACATTCAGGCATTGATCAAAGGCCTCCAGTGGTGGGGGCTCAATGCCTCTCAAGTCAGCCCACTCTACTTTGGGAAAATGTCACAGAGGTTTGAGAATTGACTGGTATTTTGAAATTTCTGGTTTGTAGGGGCAAATCTTCTCAGCCTTGGGAGTGATTTGGGACTAGCAAGATCTTTAAGCAGGAGGAATTAAGTCTTATATAGAGATCATAAAAGCTGAGCCAGAAGGAATTATGGGCACCAAGGCAACAGGCCAAAGGAGAAAGGGAGAGACAATATGTACATATGTAAACATCTATGATGTAGGAGGAATACCAGTAGGCTATCTCTCCATCTCTGTCTCTGTATGTCTCTCTCTTCTTCTGTTTCTGTGTGTCTGTATCTCTCTGTCTGTCTCTCTCTGTCTCTCTCAATACATAAATACACATATCTATATATACAATATTTGCAGGTTAAAGTAAAAGAGACATCCTATTACTACTACTACTAATAATAATAATATAGCATTTATATAACACTAAAGTTTACAAAGGGCTTTAAAATGTCTTATTTTTATCATATGTGTATACATATGTATATATACATAGACTATAGACTATATACACACTCTGTATTTATACATATATTTATATTTATACACATATATCTCATATACACATATCTGACATATATATAAATATGTGTGTATAAAATAGATATGGTTATATAAGCTATATGGAATATATATAATCTATATGTAGCCTGTAGTTTTTCTACATCAACATATCTCTCTGTCTAATAGATACATAGATATACATATAGAAATATAGATGGTATGTAGACCTAGATTAGATATAGATGTAGCCTATAAAACTTGTGCCAGAGTTCCCCTGGTTACCTCCCAGGACATTGTGTGACTTACCCACTGAAGGGGTTTGGTGATTTGGGCTAACCGAACAAAATCCCTGCTGGCCTCTGAGCAGGAAAATCTTCTGACTCAGAGGCCCTTAACCATGCTGTGATCCTGCCCTCTAGCTAGATTGTAAGCTCCCTGAAGGCAGAACCTACTTCACTTTTGCCTTTGTGTTCCCAGCACCTGCCACAATTCCTTGTACACAGAGGTTGCTTAACAAATGATTGATTGATTGAACAGAAAATGTATAAAGGAGAATAGTTAACTGGATCATATCAACTGAAGGCATATTGTGAATGGTTTGAAATGATAGTGGAGTTCACATATGAAAGTGTTGGTGGAGTTAGTTTCATCACATACATATTGACCACAAGAAACATATTTTATGGGGGAGCTAGATGGCACAGTGAATAGAGCACCGGCCCTGGAGTCAGGAGGACCTGAGTTCAAATTCGACCTCAGATACTTAGCATTTACTAGCCATGTGACCTTGGGCAAGTCACTTAACCCAAATTGCCCTACCATCCCCCCTCTAAAAAAGGCAGAAAAAAAGAAAGATATTTTATGGCAAACTCAGTCTTTGTTGGTGCTCCTGATAAGCATCAACAAACAGACCACCTTGAAGTATAGATGCCTTATACAGGAAATTCCATTGCATAGGTTTAAGAAAAAGAAATAGTTCATTAACAACAATAATAATAGCAAGCATTTATAAAGCACTTTTAGGTTTACAAAGAGCTTTACAAACATTATCTTGTTTCATTCTAGCTCAGAGGTAGCTCATATTATTATCCCCATTTTCAGTTGAGGAAACTGAGGCAGACAGAAGCTAAATGAATGGCCTAGGGTCACATAGCTAGTAAGTGCTGGAGACCACATTTAAACTCAGGCCTTCCTGACCCTAGACCCAACTTTCTAACCACTGGGGTCACTAGCTGTGTTTAAGAAAACCTTGATACAACCTTTAAAGCTCAATCAACATGGGCAAAGGTGGACACAAAGGAAATAGCAAATTAAAAGGAAAGATAAAAAGGAGAGCAAATTAGTTGAAATTATACCAATTCTTTCTAAGCATCTTAAACAAACCATCCTTAATAAAAGGATTAAGGATAGGGACTATTAGGTAAAAATTCTACTGTTAAATATGGTTTGTGATCAAGAAGTGAACGAGGTTAAAGGTTTGGAAACCAAGCAGGAGCCTCATTGATCTACATCATGAATAATTTTTTCACCAAAGGTATTGGACATGACAAGTACTGAAGAGTAGTGTAGAAAATGAGATCAAGCCCATCTTAGTCTGCCACGCAGCATGGTGTACATGTGGCGATACTACCTGAGTAGAATCCACCCATACCTGCTTTCTGCAAGCTTCCCAGAGTAATGAGTCACTTAATTAGTTAATGCATTAAATAAATGGGGGCCATAGTATACCACATAGTATACCACTTATACCACAAGGGGGTGCTCTGAATATAGGCAAGGAAATAATTTCCATTTCTGACCACCTGGGCTCTTGGGAGCTCACAAGTGCCTGGCCTTAGTCTCTATGGAGATCTGGGGACTTGACCAGGAAAAAAAACCCAAATTATCAAAAACATGAAGCTTCCTTTTCTGCTCTGAACTTCCTTCCCCCACTTCTGAAGTCTTTCTTCACCCCTATGACTAAGTTCATTCATAAGATTTGGTCAACTTACTTTTCAAGGCCATCTGATTTATTGAAAGTAAGGTCATGAAAAATGAGCATAACAATAAACAACCAAATCAAGGTAAATGAATAGATAAATGAAACAAATGAGAAAAGAAGGTTTTTTAATAGCAGGTTGGGATGGATTAGTCCATTGAGAAAAATCCCAGAATTGTGATTCAAAAACTGGAAGAATATTGAATGTTGTCCAGTCCAAGCTTCTAAAGAAAAGAAGCCCTATAGTTAGATGGCACAGTGAATAAGTATGGACCCTGGAGTCAGGAGGACCTGAGTTCAAATCTGGCCTCAGACACTTGACACTTAACTGGCTGTGTGACCTTGGGCAAGTCACTTAACCCCAACTCTCTTGCCTTCCCCCCTCCAAAAAAAAAAGGAAAAAAATAAAAGAAGGCCCCAAACTGTGAAACTGACAAATGGTCATCCAGGCTTTGCTTGAATGCCTCTAAGTGGGGGAGCTGTCCACTTCCCAAGGCAGCTCAGGCCACCCTGGAATTGCCTTAATTATTAGGATCTTCATTTACCTGGCATTTGTGTTTCTTTGCTTCTTACTTCTGGTTCTGTTTTCTTCAGTCAGACAAAGCAAGCCTGATCCCTCTTCCAATTTGTAGCCCTTCCAATACATAAATGCGGCTATCAGGCCTGTTTTCCCTAGTTTTTCTTCCTCCATGCTAAATACCCCCAGTTCTTTCAACTGAACCCCAGATGGCATTCTTGATGCCTCTCCTTGAATGTTCTCCAGATAATACTTCTTAAACCCAGGCACCCAGCCTGAGCACAGAACTCTACAATCCATGTCTGAATGAATTCAGACCACTCACTAGGGAGAGCAAAGCCAAAGGAAATAGCAAATTAAAAGGAAAGATAAAAATGAGAGCATATTAGTTGAAATTATACCAATTCTTTCTAACCATCTTAAACAAACCATCCTTAATAAAAGGATTAAGGATAGGGACTAGAGCTGTTATTTCATTGGGATAAGTAACCCCTTGGGTGAAGTAGATAAAAATAAAGAAAATTACTTAGCTGTCATGCCTTAGAGGAAGTTGGTGACACAGTGGAACACTGGGCCTGACAGCAAGAAGACCTGAGTTCAAATTCAATGTCAGACATTTACTAGCTTTATGACCCTGGACAAGTCACTTAACTTCTGTTTGCCTCAGTTTCCTCAATTTCAAACAGGAAAAATAATTGTACCTGCCTCAGAGGGCTGTTGTGAGGATTAAATGAGATAATATTTGTAAAAGTGCTCAGCACAGTGCCTAGCACAGTAGGGCCTATATAAATGCTTGTTGCCTTCTTGAAAATGTTTAATTTGCACAGAACCATCAACATAATAAGAATAGTGAAAGGACCTAGAAAACAATCTGGCACAGCAAACACTTGTTCTACTTATCAGTAGGACATTTAGGGGAGCCAAAGGTAACTTTAGAGTAGATTTCTAAAACATAATAGGAGAAGAGTAACCCAAGATACCAAGTAATATCACCTGAGAAAATAGGAAATAAATTGAAAAGGGAATAGATTTATATACTAGCATTTTACATCACAGCAAAATCATTTCCAAATGGATACGCCCAAATTACAATGGCTGTGTCATAACGTAATGGCAGGAGTTAACCTAGAAAATTACCACCACCGTGACCACGCATAGAAAATTACTCTTTGTGATAACAAAGAACTGGAAGTTGAAAGATGCCGATCAATTGAGGAAAGGTTGAACAAGTTGTAGTATATAACTTTAATGGAATATTGTTGTGCTATAAGAAATGACAAGCAAGATAATATCATAAAAAACAGAACTGATGCAAAGTGAAGTGAACAGAACCGGAAGAACATCATATACAGTAATAGCAACATTGCTTTAAGAACTGCTTCGAGTAAATAAGTTATTTTGGCTATTCTAAGTACTCAAATTAACTATAAAGAACATTTCTGAATCCAGAGTAAAAAAAAATGATAAATAGAAGTATGTATAGAATAGTTTTACCTATGTGTGTGTGTGTGTGTGTGTGTGTTGGTTGCTCTCCTTTGTTCTTGAAGAGGACCAAAATGATATCACTATGCTAAAGTCAAGCTTCAATGTGTCCAACTACACCTGATCAGACCAACATGAGCTTGGAATGCTCAAGTGTGTGTGTGTGTGTGTGTGTGTGAAATATCTGTGGAATTTCTGATTGGGAGGGGCGACGCTTCCAGTCTTCAGAGTGATTTGGGACTAGCATATCTTTAAGCAGGAATAATTAAGTCTTATCCCAGAGATCATAAATCTGAGGCAGAAGGAATTATGGGCACAGAGGCAACAGACCAAAGGAGAAATGAAGAGACAATATGGACATATCTAAACATCTATGCTGTAGGAGGATATATATACACATACATACACACATATATACATACCTGTGTGTATATGTATGCATGTGTTTATGTATATATGCATATATATTTATATCTAATGGTAGCCATCTCTAGGGAGGGGATAGGGGAAAGGGAAGAAAATAAAGAAATTTACATGATAATTTTATTATGTATTTGAAAATAATAGCAAGCTGTAAATAATAGATTTTTAGTTTTGTATGCAATCATCTTTTTCATCTTACTATGTTTTGGAAATGCTTCTATTATTCCATAAGTTAAAAATAAAATATATTTTAAAAAATTACTCCTTATTCCACTTAAAGAATATGTGATGTTAAGTTTTGCTAATTTCATCAGGTCAGGATTAGATATGAATATGGTCTGGAAACCTTCCTGAGTACAAGAGGAAGCCTGTTTGAATTGGCCAAAGAATCTGGTCATGCCCTCTGGGGTCTGTAGAAAGCCACCAAACTACAGGGAACTAACAAAATTCAATCATCTGACATTGTAGAGAGAAATGTCTTTAAGAATGAAGCAATTGAGGGGAGGGAAGCAAAGAGGGAGGGAGGGAAGGAGAGCAGGGCCCAAGGTGTTGGCTTCATGAACGTCAAAGAATTTGAACATTCTCAATAGCATCCTAGCCTATCCTGGGATTTCTGGCTATGGTGCCTTTATCAGGACCCAGGGATAGACTTGATACTTTGAAGAAAGTAGATACAAGGATCTCCAAAAAACTCAGAAGAAAATCTTTACTATATCTGAGGAGCACACTGTGACGACTCCAGTAAAAGAACATTGAGAAGCTGAGTTATCCCTTTGCCACATGCACTTTCTAAAGTTAAATCCATTTTCCATGGACTCTATGTACTTGTGGAAGACTGCATAATAGACATTGAAAAAGATGTAACCCTTAGTAAATTACCTTTGTAGAGCTAATTAAGTTTGGTGTGCCTAAAGCCATGCAGGAACAACTTTCCAGAAGACTGCTGCTCTGAACAGATTTCAAGGTTCTGATTACATAGCATAGTGAACACTATTTATTCAATAACAGATCAGAGCAAAACATTCACAGAGCATCAAGGTACAGCATTCACAATGTTACAACTTATCACAGAAAATCAAAATACAGCATGCACAATGACTTATCACTAAAATGGCCACATAGTTTTCACCAAAGTGGTCACAATAGTTTTCAACAAAGTATAATCATTTAGTAACACAATCATTCAAACATCATTAAGGAGGCTTCCTTAAGGGTCACAAAATACAATAGCCAAAGTTCTCCACTCATGGGGCAAACTAAGTTACAAATCAGTCACTATTCAATCATCAGTCACTACTCAATCATTAGTCACTACTCAATACCTTCTTAAGGGGCAGTAGAAAATACACGGGCCATCTACCCCTTGGTCACAAGTAAATCACAATTTTCTCAGTCAGTACATAATATCCAAGTAAAGTCTTCTTTCAACTTGACTCGAGACTGGCTCTTATGATAAAAAAAAAATCAACACAGAGCAGACAAATAGTGCCCAGGATACCACAAGCTTTCTCCTTCTTGACTCTGCCATCACTAGAGTCTTCTTTTCAATTCCTGCTCTCTCTAGCCTTGGGGCTCTGTTTATATAGTCATCAGCTCCTACCCAGGAGTTCACAAGTTGTGGAGTTCACACATTCTGTTTCTTAACAGACTGAAACAAGGTGTGAACCACTTCTGTTCTTGCCATTACAGTGTGGTCTTCTAATCCATAGGGGAAGCATACCAGTGGGAGCTCTTGAGTTACAGCATTAAAAAAGGCAAAATCAACCCAGGTGTCAAAGTGGATTTAATGTTGGCCTGTGAGTCAAGAAGTTTCCAGCCTCAGACACTTCTTAGTTGCATGACCCTGGGAAAAGCACTTAAGCTCAGTCTTCCTCAGTTTCCTCCCATATGAAATGGAGATGGTAATGACACCTACCCCTCAGAGTTGTAGTAAAGATAAAGATGGATAAAATGGAATATTTATCATTCACTTTGGGAACCTTAAAACACTATATAAATACTACCTCTCATCACCATCATCAGCATCATTCTCATCCACATCATTCCCGTAGACCTTGCTTCCCAGGAAGATGAAGCTGATGGATCACTTGAGTTTAAGAGTTATAAGCTGGAGTGGCTAGGTGGAAGAGTGAAGAGAGCACCAGCGGCCTTGGAATCAGGAGGACAGGAGTTCAAATCCGGCCTCAGACACTTAACACTTACTAGCCGTGTGACCTTGGGTAAGTCACTTACCCTCAACTGCCCTGCCTTCTCCCCTCCAAAAAGCAAAAAGAGTTCTGAGCTGCAGTAGGGATACAGATAATCAGGCGTCCTTCCTATGTCCGGTATCAATATGGTTTAATGCCCAGGAGCAAATGGTCACCAGAATGCCTGAGCAAGGGTAAACCAAGTTGGAAAAAAAAACTGAGGTGATGAGGGCTTCATTGCAGATCAGATCCTGGGATCAGACCATGAGTGGACACTGTATTTCCAAACTGGGTGAGAGGAGACCCAATCTCTAGAACCCCTCACAAAAATATAACCTTTAGGGATGCTTGTAGGGAAAGATACAGTCAACCATACTCTGGGGACTTAACTTACCAAGCCACATGGGAGTTGGGTTAAGGACCTCCAGGGTCTACATAGGTGGTGCAGTGGATAGAATATCAGGCCTGGAATTAGGAAAACTTGAGTTCAAATTGAGCCTCAGATATTCACTAGCTGTATGACTTTTAGCAAGTCACTTAACCTGTATCTGCCTCAGTTTTCTCAACTGTAAAATGAGGATCATAATAGTACCAACCTCCCAGAGTTGTTGTGAGGATCAAATGAGATAATACTTGTAAAAATACTTAGCACTGTGTCTGGTACATAAGATACCATATAAACACTAAATTATCATCATCATCATCATCATCTTCATTAACATTAAGAAGCAGAAGGAGGTACCTCTCATGACAATGACTACAAAATTCTTAACCAAATAAGGGGTAGAGGTAATCATAAAAGATAGACTAGATTCTTGTATTACCTAAAATCTAAAGACTTTTCTTGAACAAAATCAGTGCAGCTGAAATAAGAAGGGAAGTTAGTAAATGTGGGAAATAGGTATGTTACACATTTCTGAGAAAGAATGACATTCTACACACACAGGAAATTGATATAAAATATATAAGCTCAAATAACCATTCCCTATTAGGCATGTAGCTAAAAATATGAACAGTTTTTAAAAGGAGAATAACAAATACCATATCAAAGATTGCTCCAATTCACTAAAAAGAAAAATTAAAATTAAAATAACTCTGAAGTTTCTCTGCATATACGTCCAATTAGCAAAGATGATAAAAAATAGAAAGTGTATGTTAGAAGGGTTAGGGAAAGATTGGAATACTGATGACATTCTGAATTTTTTTTTGCCACTCTGCAAAATGATTTATAATTATGAAAGAGACACTAATATTTTCATATTCCAACCCAGAGATGCAAGAGTAAGGTACATACCCCAGTAAAATGAAACAAAGAAGGAAGTCTTCCATATACCAAGATATTCATGGTAGTACTTTTTCTGTGGTTATAAAAACAAAAACAAGCAAATGAAAATTTGTTTATCTTCAATTGATGAATGGTTACAGAAATTGTGACAAATGAATGCACTAGAGTGTTAGGCCATAAAAATATATGAAAGTGAAATAAATATAGAAATATTTAAATAAACTGATAGAGAATGACTTATCAAAATTAGAAGAACTAAATGCACAATAATTATAGCAATGTAAATAGATCAATCAATCAATGAACATTTATTAGGTGTCTACTATGTATCAGAAACTATGCTAAATACTTTACAAATATGATTTCATTTGTTCTTCATAATAACCCTAGCATGTAGGCTTTACAAATATCCCTATTTTATAATTGAAGAAACTGAGATAGACAGAGGTTAGAAGTCACGTCCAGGGTCACACACCTAGTGAGTGTCTGAGACTAGACTTGAATTCAAGCCTTCTTGATTACAGGCCCAATGTTCTATTCTCTGTATCACCTAGGACCTCTCAAGGAAGGACCTATGATAGCTTGAGAATTATGTGAGATAAAGCAAAAATCTGAAAATTCAATATAACTTTTAAAAAGAAAAAAAAACAACCTTCAGAGATCTTGGCATTTGATCTAGCAAAGTCAGACCATCTTAACTGAATCTTGTTTCATTTCTACTCTGCCATCTTGACTCAGCCCCTCTTAACTGAATCTTTATAGGAAAACCAAAGGACAATAAATGGGCAGAAAATGGAACAGACTGGCTGGTTTTTCAGTAAATGCTCTCTTGTCATTAATGACACTGGAACCATACAGTTGGGCTCCAACTTTTTCATACTCAATGGGTTCCACATAGAAGTAAAAATGCTGTTCTGCAATACGAGATTAACATGGGTAACTGGACTTGGCCTAGAAGACAAAATGCTACCATCTTTAAAAAGATGGACTTCTGTAGCAGTGAGCAGTTTAAGATCAATGTGAGACACCCTCTTCTTCTTCTCCTCGTCCCTACTCATGGTCTATGTTAGCATATTGTCTAGCTATGGTTCCTGTGCAAGATTGTTTGGTGATGTGACATGGAATCAAGCCAATGAATAGGCAAGAATTTATTATGACCTGATTCTTGGCCAGCATGAAGACAAAAGGGAAATCTTCCCTGCCTTCAACGGGTGGCTTTAGATTCAACCCAAAGGAGCTTATATTTGATCCTTGACATAACGCAGAGCCATGGAGATTACTGACTAGAGAAAAGGTGAGAGAGTTACATGGTTAGTCAGTCAATAAACATTTATGAATTTGCCAGGCACTGGGCCAGGTCTATATTTTAGAAAAATCACTTTGGCAGCTGAATGCAGGGTGGAAAGGATTGCAGAAAAACAAGCCAGGACAAACAATTAGCTTTAATGCAACAGTCTAAGTGAGAAGTCTTAATAAGGACCTTAAATAAGGTATTAACTGTGTGAACAAAGAGAAAGGGATGTTGAGTAAAAATGTTGAGATTGAGTAATGTACCAGATAAGTGGGGTGAGTGAGAGTGAGTTGGCAAGGATGACTGGCCACAAGGTTTCCCATTTGAGTAACTTGGAGGGTGGTGGTACCTTAGACAGCAAGAGTAAGATCATAAGAGGATAGGGTTTGGGGAAAATGGTAATGGGTTCTGTTTTGCATAGATTGGTTCAATTGGAGATGCTTATGTCACATCTAATTCAAAATGTCTAAAAGGCAGCTGCTAACCATGCAGGAGAGTAGTTCAAAAGAAAGACTACATTTGGATATAATGACCTGGGAATCTTCTTCATAGAGAGGGCAACTGACCCCATCTATGGAAGCTGATGTGACCACTAAGTGAGAAAAGCTAGAAGAAGCTAGAAAAGAGCTAGAAGAAAGAGAAAAGGGGCCAGGAAAGAAACCTGAGGGACATCCATGGCTATTGGGCACGCAGGA
This sequence comes from Petaurus breviceps papuanus, assembly GCF_028583685.1. Taxonomy (NCBI): domain Eukaryota; kingdom Metazoa; phylum Chordata; class Mammalia; order Diprotodontia; family Petauridae; genus Petaurus; species Petaurus breviceps. Next base: position 14,648,744 of record NW_027185697.1, on the reverse strand, counting down.
AATAAAGAACCAGAAAAGGAGGCTGCTAGGTGGCACAGTGAATAGAGCACCAGCCCTAGAGTCAGGAGGACCTGAGTTCAAATCTGGCCTCAGACACTCAATACTTACTATCTGTGTGACCTTAGGCAAGTCACTTAACCCCAATTGCCCTGCCCTCCCCCCTCAAAAAAAAAGCAAAAAGAAAAGCATAAAGAACCAGAAAACTCCAGAAAATAGGTCTAATAGGTAAAAAAAAGAACAAGGAAGAAAGGGAGAGCAGTGTAACAAAAATGCAGGGAGAAGACGATGTCCAAGAGAAGAAAGCGATCAATAACTGATTCACATTAGCTTGTAGTCCACTAAGACCCCTAGGTCTTTTTCAATCAAAATACTCTCCAGTCCTACCTCCACCTCATTTATAGTTGTGAAGCTTATTTTTGGTGAAGTATAAAACTTCGTTCCTCCATATTGAATTTCGGTGTATTCAATTCAGTCCAGGGTTTTAGCCTCTCAAAATATTTCCAAATACTATGTTAATATAGTTCATGGTGTATGTCATCTATCCATCTCATAATTTGAAAAAATGGACATTTTAAGTGACCCAAAAGACAATGGGAGAATACTTGGTGGTTATAAGAAAATAGTATTGCAGTATTGATGGCCTGAGCCCAAGAAAAGGCATCATTGAATCTAAGGGCCTCATTCAAAGTCATATAGGCAATAAGTGACAAAGACAAGACACAAAGTTAATTATCTGACCCCAAATCCAAGAATGGGTTAGAGAGAAGGAGTCTTGGATTTGGAGACTGAGGATTCAGGAGCAAGCCAAGTTCTGCTAATGACATGAGGAAATTCAACTATGACGCATCCTTCCACCTCTGGGCCTTAGTTGTCTACTCTGTAATTAAGCAATCAATAAGCATTAATTATATACTTAGTAAATGTCAGTCTAGTGAAGAGTATTGGTCAATCAATAAAAAAGTAACAACTTTTCTGCCCTGAAGGATATATTCTAATGGAAAAAGACAACATGTAAATCAGTAGACACTGACAAAAAATCACATGGAAAAGACAGAAGAAAATAGCAGTCAGGTAATGGTGTGGATAGGAGACTGAACCTAAAATCAGTTCAAATCTCACCTCAGATACTTACTAGCTATATCACCGTGGGGGAGTCACTTGACCTTGGCCTACCTCAGTTTCCCCATCTATAAACTGAGGACAACAATTATACTTACTTCTCAAGGGTGCTGTAAGAATCACACAAGATAATAAATACTTAGAAAATGCTTTGAAAATTTTAAAGGGCTATATACATGCTTGTTATTATTAGCAGCTAGGGGGTTACTGGACAGGCCTCTTATACAAGGTGGAGTTGAAGAGATTTGATCAAGGAAAGAATGCACTCTAGGCAGTCAGTTCAAAACCCCCAAGATGTGAGTTGGAGTGCCATGTATGAGTACCAGAAAATCAGCCAGCATGACTGGCCCCCAAATTGGAGATGGCTCCTGTGCAACAACCCTGGAAAATGAAGAGGTTGGAGTAGAGGAACCCTAAAGTACCTTGTTAGCTCTTGATCTAGCCTCCCATGATAAGAGCTTTATAGACAACTAATTAATTGGAGGACCACAGATTTAGAGCTGGAGGCCATGAAGTCAAGACCCTTCATTTTAGAAGAAACTGAGGTCAAGCATGATTAAGTAACTGGCCCACGGTCACATAACTAGTAAATGACTGAGGCTGAATTAGAACTCTGGTCTTCCTGACTCCAAAACTATCATGACCTTGCTTTCCTGAGACCCTTCAGCATGGTCCTGGCAGCTAGGTGGCACAATGGATAGACCACTAGGCCTACAAACAAGAAAGACTGAATTTAAATCATGCCTCAGTTACTTACTAGTTGTGTGACCCTAACCCAAGTCATTTAACCTCTGTCTGTCTCAGCTTCCCCCACTATAAAATGGGAATCACAACATTGCCCACCTCACAGGGTTTATAGGATCAACTGAGATGATATTTAGAAAAAGTGTTTAGCAAATGCCTGGAACACAGTAGGCACTTAATAAATGTGCATTTCCTTCTCTTCAGCTAACACAAGACTTTACACAGTGTTTAATGGAAAACTTGGGAATGACCATTGTTTTCTCAAACTCCATCATCTCCTCAGTCAGACGTCTCATTCTGACTTTGGGTTATTGTAAGAATTCCCACTTCTTGTCAAAATACATTTCTGGGAACAAATGAAAAATGATATTGAAAAATAAAGAGTAGAGTATTTTTTGCAGCCCTGTAGCTTTGCTTGAATGTAACTCTGCACATGTTCTCGTCTTCCCTCAGGTGGTAAGGGCGCATAAGGATGAGGCCTGACTAAGATGCTACTCCCCTGCCTCAGCCCAAGTCCTGCCTCCTGCCTAGAGGTGACCTGCAGCTGGGCAGACCTGAAGTTCAGCATATCGCAAGAAATTAAGCAAAGCTTCTCAGAGCTGGAAAAATCCTTGCAGTTTATCCATGCTGACCCCCTCCTTTTATCAGAGGAGAGAACTGAAGACAAGAGATTTCCTCAGGTTTACCCACCACAGAGAGTCGGGGGTGGACATGGGGTTCCAATTCTGATCTCCTAAGTTTAACTCCTTGACTACTTTCTAGTTATGTTCATGGGTATTTTAGGGAGCAGAAGACATAATAGCTGTAGAGTGCTTGGCAAATCTAAATGTGCTGTGTCAATGTGAGTACTTTATATTGTTATCTTGTTCTCATCTTTTCAATAATAATGATGATGACAATGATGATGGAGATGATGGTGATGATGAAGATGATGGTGATATAAGGGAAAGGTTGTCTAATCCTTTGTCTTTCTAACTCTGTTCCCTAGCACAGTCCCTGGAATATGTAGTTGGTGCTTAACAGGTGCTTACTGGTTAATTAATTATGGGTTACTGACATTCAAATAAGATGAACAGTAACTATTGTCTAGACTCCATTGACATATGCCTCAACCTTTGATCATCATATAGACCTAGGACAGACAGAGACCTTGGGGGCATTTAATTCAACCCTCCCATTTACAACAAGAATTGTAAAATAGCTACTGTGTACTGTACTAGTCATTGGGATTTGAAGTGCAGAGATGTTGAAATGGTCCTTGTCTTTAAGAAGCTTACCTTCTGAGGAGAAAACAGCTGAGAAAACTGAGGCTAAGTGACTTGCCCAAGGTTACGCAGTCCACATGGGGAAGAGCTAAAGTATAAAACCAAGCCCTGTGACTCTACATCTCACATTCTCTCCAATGGGCCACTGAGCCTCTTGGCTACACATGAAAAAAGGAAGCAGACCAATGAAACAGGGTGGCCCAGCTGTGTTAGTGGAAAGTCACCCAGAAGCCAAGAGTTTGATTGAATCCCATCCCTGCCATTAATTAGCTCAGTGACTCTGGGCTATCCCCTTCACCTCTCTGGATCTCAGTGTTTTGATCTGCCAAATGAAATCAATTCAATTCAATAAGTTGATGATTTATATGCTCACTCTTGTATCTAACATTGAGATTCAGTGACATCCACTGACTTTAAATTTTACAGCTTCTACTTGTAGAGACTATAAAGCTGTTCTTTGGAGGTTTTATTTTTTTCTAGTTTCACAGGAGTGCACCCAATCTCCCCCCACCTTCTCCACCCACTCCAGACCAGCTGAGAAAACACAGTCTGCCTTTTCTTCTTGATATCAGGACCTGGAATCCTTTGAGTTTCTGTCCTTTTTGGAGGCAATAGGGGTGTGTGTTGGGGGAGTGGTGAGTGGAAAACAGTACATTAGAAATCAGAACATTTCCTGTCCCATGTTTTTACCTAGCTGTGCAGCCTTGGGTAAATCACCTAAACTCTCTGAACCTCAATTTCCTCATTAGAAAAGTAAAAGAGTGGAAATACAATCTGTCCTATCTCTTTCACAGACTTTTGAGAATCAAAGGTATGTGTATGGGGAATGATGACTCAACACTTAGGTTAGTTATCTGCTTTTGGATGTCAGCTTTTGGAAATATGGAGGTTTCATGATAATGGATGTGGGTACTTTGAAATGGGAATATGACACTCTCATTGGCTTATGAGCCAGGGGAGCTAATAATTCAGTGGAACTTTTAGAAGGAGTGATCATTTTTGACTGGAGTGCTGGTTCCTAATTTCCTATATGGAAAGAAATGTGCTCTGTCTCTAGATTGCCCACAGAAAAAAATGCAGATATAGGGCTGAGTTCTTTCCCTTACCCTATTGACAATGCCATAGTAAGCATTCATTCAACTAAGTGATGTGGCAGTTGTGTTCTTAGGACTTTACATTTCCTTTCCTGAGTAAGTGATCAACCATCTTTCTCTAAGAGGACTTTGGAGATGAACTGTAAGTTTAACAGTAGAACTGGGGCAGCTAGGTGGCACAGTGAGTAGAGCGCCAGCACAGGAGTCTGAAGGACCTGAATTCAAAACTGATCTGAAACACTTAACACTTACTAGCTGTGTGACCTTGGGCAAGTCACTTAACCCCAATTGCCTTGCCTTCTCCCCTCCAAAAAGACCAAATAAATAAATAAATGTTTAAAAAATTGTAAAATAAATAAAAGAGTAGAACTGACTGGCAACAAATGGTTCTTTTGTATCAGAATAATCAAATGCCATTAAGAGGACAAGCGCATGTCTCTGGTCTGGTTGGCTATATGTTTTGGGATTTAAGGGAAAGAGAGTAGAGGTGAGAGGAAATGTAAAATACCTAATCATCTGCTCCAAATTTTGTGAGGTTTTAACTGTCAACTACCTATACAGGCATAATTTTAGTTAGCATTGTGACTTAATTTAAAGCTTAGTATAAGTGTGTTTATGAGACTCTCTTGTGTATCAGCTTTTGTGGTGGGGGAGGTGGGAGGAAAATAGATAAAGACTCATCTCATACCTCATTTAAACCTGTCTTGCATTATGGTGTCCAGATTTTTGTACTTACGTGCTTCTGGAAGATTTATAATCATTCAACTGATTCTACAAAGCCCATCTCAGAGAGGAGTATTTTGCTTATATAGAGGTCATGTTGCCTTGTTTCTTTTTAAGATGATTTTCTTTTGCGTCTCTTTTTTCCAGATTAACCTTCATTTCAGAATATTAGTATTTCCCAAATGTCCTTGTCTTTTGTTTCATTGGTGGAACTTTCCAATATAGATTCAAGTTTTCTCAATCTGTCAATTATTTTTTTTCAGTAAATGCTATCAATTATGCTTTCACAATTCTGTCTTCTTTAGGTCACTTAGGAATACCCTAGCATGGTTCCACGATCCCTTGAGAATATTCATCATGCATTAATTATTTTTCTTTTGTCTTGAAATATTTATTCACAGATGTCTGGATTATTTTAAGTGATATGGAGTCTACATTCCCTTCTTTTTTAATGTCTTCTTTGTTGGTTTATCTGTTTATGCTAAAGGTATTTAACTGAGTTTTCTTTCTCCTGATATTTAGGTTCCTTGTTCCTTATTTCCCACCATCACTTACCTTTTAATACTTTCCTTTTTGATGGAGGTTTCCCTGGACACTAGAACCCATAGCTGTCTTGGCCTCTTCCCATTATGGGATATTCACATTTTATCATACTCATTCTCTGTTCCATGTTACTTTGTGGGGACAGAACTTGCCCTAGGTGAATGCTGTACATTGTCCCTCAAGCTTGTAGAATTGCCACACAGTCACATACATGTTCTACCCCACTTTGCTATGCTTGATCTCTATTGCAACATAGTGCAGTGCCATGCTGCTGTCCCAGCTGGGAGGATAGAACTGGTAGAAGGTAGAATAAGCCTCTGCCTTTTGGTTTTCCCTAGTACTGGATGGAGGAATGGGTAGAGTTGAGTTTTGTAGCAATTCCATGGGTCAGCTTATATAGTCCTGAGAGGGCACAGTAGAATGAGGAAGGAGCTGTTCCAAGGAACCCATTAGAGGATCGCATTGAGATTTCTCTTGTTTTACTTCATGACTTTTTACCTTGATTAGGTTCTTATTGTCCTAGACTGTGGAGATATCTGAAATTGTTTTATCTCTTATATGCAACATAATTATCACAGAATACTACTGTGCTATAAGAAATGATGAATTTGGGGTGGCCAGGTGGCACAGTGAGTAAGAGTACCAGCCCCAGCATTGGGGGACCTGGGATCAGTTCCAGTGTCAGTTCCTCAGCACCCACACAAAAATAACTGGCTGTATTACTTGAGCAAGTTACTTAACCCCGATTGCTTTAAAAAATAATAAAAGAAATGATGAACTTAATGATCTCAGAAAAACATGGGTAGACTTGTATAAAATAGTGAAGAGGGAAATGGGCATTACCAAGACAATGTTGTATTCAGTAATAATAGTATTATTTTCAGAACAACTTTGAATGTCTAGGTCATTTTAACTATTATAAATACTCAAATTAACTATAAGGAACATATGAAGGAATATACTGTCTATATTCAGAAAAAGAGAACTGATAGATAGAAATGTTTTATAGAATATAAATATATATATATATAATTTATAATTATGTATGTAATATATATTTATAATATATAAATATATATCATTAAATATATAAAATATAATTATAATATATAAATATATATAGAAAGGTTTTACATATACACATATTTGTGTCTAATGGTAGCCATCTCTAGGGCAGGTGGAAGGGGAAAAGAGGAGGGATTACATGAAGAATTTATTATGTAGTTAGAAGGAATAACAAGTTGTATATAATAAATTTATAGTTCCGTATACATCATTTGTTTCTATTCTATGCTATGGAAATGCTTGTTTTATTTCTTAACACAAGAATAAAATAAATAAAAGTTCAAAAATAATTCCTATCTTGTGAGGTCCAAAAGATCACAAGGATCAGAGATGTTTAATCTTCCATATTATTGGCCAGGTGATCCAGAAGCTTCAAAACTTTTTTATTTCAAATCAAACACTCCATTGACTGAACTATGATACCAAAGTACCAAATGCTTATTGATTTGGCTCTGACTTCCTCTGAAAATGACCTGAAACCAGCTATTAATATATTTGTTTGTTTGTTTATTTATTTATTGGATCGGGGAAGGCAAGGCAATTTGGGTTAAGTTACATGCCCAAAGCCACAAGGCTAGTAAGTTTTAAGTGTCTGAGACTGAATCTGAACTCAGGTCCTCACTGTGAGACCAAGCCACCCCAACCTACATTTTTTAAAATCTTCAATTTTATAACTCTCTTCAATAAGGACAAGTCTTATCCACCTGAATCATTCACAACTTTAGCTTCAACATTTGCTGATTTCTGGTAAAAGTGGGATAATTTAGAAACATCAACTTCCTTCCTGAATTAAAACAAATGACAGAGGGGGAGCAGAGCCTAGATGGCAGCATAGAAGCAGGAAAACTCAATGTACTCCCCCCATAACCACCTCAAGTACCTATAAAATATGACTCTAAGCAAATTTTAGAGCTACAGAACCCACAAAGTTACATAGAGAAACAAAACTCCCACTGAAGGCAGCCTGGAAGACAGAGAGGAAGGGTCCATCACAGAACACTGGGAGCAGAGCCAAGCCCTACTGGCACCTACAGTTTTAGCCCCAGAGTGGCCCGACCATCCATGCCTGGAGGGACTTCGGGAGACTGGATTACCAGCAGCTGTGGTGGTTTCCAGAATTATCAACCCATAAATGCCAAAGGCAAAGTAAAAGGTCAGTGTGGACTTTGGGAACAGGGGGTCCAGCAGTGTGGTCCAGTCTCTGCCCCCAGAGGGAGAAGCTGCTGAGGCATGGTGGCCACCACTGCATGGCTGCTTCAGAGCTCCTGGCCTGAAGATTGTAGGGGTAACAAGCAACCATTCTGAGGGGTAAGTGCTCTTGCTTTAACCTCCTTGGATCTTGATAGCTGTCTTGGGTGAAGATCGTGGAGTGTGTGACCAGGTGCCAGAGCCTGTGGAGGTTTCTGAGAGGGCACCCAACTAATAGCTCCAGAAGCTGTGAAAATCCCAGCAATTTGGTATGAAGCTCTCCTTTCTGGAATTAGAGTTCTACTGTGGCAAAAAAGCTCAAAAGTCAAGTAATTGCATGGCAATATGAACAAGCAAAGGAAGCAAAGCAAGCACAGCAATACAACTTTGAATCCATTGTGTGTGGGGGGGGGAGGACAAAAAAGATCAAAGCATGGAACAGGAGGAAAACAATGAAGTCAGAACTCCTGACCAAAAATTTCCAAGAAAATGAAATAAATGACAGAGAAGGAAGAATTAACAGAAAGGTGAAGTGCATTGTAAATCCATTCTTTGTCTTTATCAGAAAAAGTCACTGGAGTTGAGATCTCTTACTACATAGAGAAAAGTTTAATTTTGACTAGCTTTTGTTTTTGAGCAGATTACAATACAATATTTTAGCTAAACTATTATTAAACTATTTGTTTGATTGATTGAACTTGATAAAAGTTTTGTTTTTTTCTTGTCCAAATCAATCTTTTCTCTGCCCTTGGATAAATATCCTATTCTAATTTGCAGATGGACTGAGACCTTTTCAAACAGGCTATTTGGGAACAGAAATGTTCACACACATTTTTTTAAATTTCTTTAAATGAAATTCTTGGTTTCTATCAAGGCTCATCTCAAAGACTCCATTCTTCAAGAGACTTTACCTAGACCTCCCTCCAAGTGTTAATGATTTCTTCTCCAAAATTATATTGTGTCCACTTTGTGCACACCTACATATGGGACTATTTCATTTTTTTCTTTGTATCCCTAGTGCTTATCCAATTTGGAACACAGTAGGTGTTTACTAAATGCTTACTGATTTAACATTGTTCAAGAATAGATGAAAAGATTGATGTGGAGACAATAGTTAATCAAACCAACTTATGGAGACATGATAAATGTCTCATAGTATTTGAAGACAGTTGTGTGGAAAAGGGAAAAGGGAGGACAGAAGTTACCAAGAAGCAAAGTCAGACTCAAAATAAGGGAAAACTTCCTAACAATTCACTATATCCAAAATTGAAGTTGCCAGCCTTGGGTAGTAATGAGATCACCCTCATCGGAGGTTTTTAAGTAAAGGTGAGACAGATTTCTCAGGTGTATCTTACAGGGGGTTCTAAATCATATAAAAATCAGGATAGGCCCCACATCTCTTTCAACTCCAAAATTATGAGACCCAAAGATCCTGCATAATCTACAATGGGAAAGGTAGATCACTAGCAACATTTAGGTTGAGTTAGTTTGACGATCTCACCACCAACAGGGCTCTGTTAAAGGAGTCCTGACTCACACTAACCATACATTTAAAGAAACAAGAAAGCTGGATTTTGAAGACTATAATCAAATGAGAATTGCTCAAGGTGTTAGCTCTTAAAGTGATATTATCACAAAGTAAGGTGGGGGGTCACTTCCCTGCATAACCAGACCAGTCCCAGCAGCAGGTGCACACTCATCTCTTCTGAAATGTGGACACAATGCTATTACAAAAGTAGAGAGTGAACCACTATCATTAGGCTACAGTTCCATCGACCTAGGACACTGGTCATTATTAATATTAGTTTTTCATTAATAAGAATACTAACTAGCATTCACACTATGCATCTCCATTGGCCATTCTAATGTCTTGTCATACATCGTCTTGTCGACTCCATCATATCTTTTAGATATAGGGATGTGGAGTCCAACTTATATATAGGGAAAATGAAATATTTTGAGGTTAAATAATTGTGCTAATAATGCACCTGCTAAAAAGGCAGCTTGTCATAATGTAGAGAAAATCCTTTCCTGGGTATGGTTTCTTGGCAATGAAAACAAGGGGAAGCTGAAGGATGAATTCTCAGACATAATTTTCATTAACTGAGCCTGAGGCTATGATTCATTCTTAACTTCCTCCTTAAGAAATCCAACCAACTGAAACCAGATATCTGGTTCCTTATGTCTTTATATAAGAAAGCACAGATAAATGGCATGGAGCATGTTTCTCTGTTACCTGGGAACACATCTTCCTGGGAATGAACCAAACTAGACTGACCCCAGGGAAGGCATAGAAACTCATACCAAAGGAAAAAAGATAATCATCTTATTTTAGGTGGAAAGTTTCCAGAGTTACCCACTTTTCAAAATTTTGGCAATAAATTCATGTATCCACATTTTAAAAAATGATTTGATCTTATGTTGACATTAAAACAAAGAGTCAGAACAAAATCAGACCATCAGCACCAGAGGGTTCTTATTGAGGGCTTGTCTAGATTAGGCTGCTAGCCTTCAAATAGAGGTGTTATCAGATATATTTCTGGAAAAACCTGTGAATTCATGCTCTTTTATTCCAAGCATCTTTAGTAATTTTTCTGCAACTCTATTTCTTTGAATGGTGTTAGGGTATTTCTCTATAAATTTCTGACACCCAGGACCTTTATACAGATTATTGTGTGTATGTGTTTTTTTTTTTATTTCATTGACTTTAGGGTTTGAATCTTGTTACCTCAAGAGATAGGATAAAAATTGGAGAGCAAACAGTGGAAAGACAGAAAATAATTACCTGGACTAGAAATAAACCAGAGGGAATCAATGACCTGATTCTTCTAAAAAGTTCCAGCTGATTGTCCAAAAGATAAATAGTCATCATCTCATTCACAGAACAATGAAACTAGTCTTCTTACAGTAATATTCTGAAAGGTGAGAGAACCATTGGAAAGGGAGTAGATCTGTTTAACAGCTGTGATGGAGGAAGTTCAATCCACTGGACAGTGTGTCCACAGGGGATTAAAATATTCTCTTCAATGGCTACAAATACAAGACCATTTGAGATGACATCAAATAAACTGAAATTAATGATGACTATGCATTTTCTTCCTAATATTTAAAATCTATAAAGGGAAAAACTGCTGTCAGGAATTAATTCCCTTCCATTTGCAAAGTTGTCATTCTCTTTTAAAAAGCTTTTGTTAGCCAAATAATATTTATTTAACAAGAGAAAGAGGAGGAGGGAAGGAGAGAGGGAAGGAGAAGAAGAAGGAGAAGAAGAAGAAGAAGAAGAAGAAGAAGAAGAAGAAGAAGAAGAAGAAGAAGAAGAAGAAGAAATGGAGAATGAGGAGGAAAAGGAAGGATAAAATTATAATGAAAATTACAATGAGTTTTCTTTTTGTCCTTTACAAAGGTGGTAATTCTCCTGAGCACACCATATACCCTATCTACCTACTTACCTGCCTGTCCATCTATCTACCTATATAAAGTTAGAAGGGACAATAGCAACCATCCAGTCCAGGGGTTCTTGACATTTTTTTTTTAATTTTGTGAATCTTTCATAAAGAAAACTGTGTTGTGAATCTCAGTATCATTTAATATGCTACTAATAATATATTTTAGATTAATTCATTAAGTCATTATAACTATAGAAATAATTTTTGCCTCTGAAAAGCTTCAATTAATTAAATTAAATTGATTAAAATTTACATTACAAAATCATAACTATTAAATATAAAATTTTATTCTTCCTATAATTACAAAAATGCTAAACATGAAATTATAAAACTCTAATTACAAAATAATTACAAATAGTTTGTGAGACATTCTGTAAGAAATAAAAGAAATATTTCATTAAAACCTCATATGCTTACTATTACCTATAAAACTTTATAAATAAATTACAATTCATAAGGAAAAAGTGTCTTCAGATGACTCTGATTCTATCATTGACACACCAGTTAAACTCTCTAAAAAAATTCACTGAAAAACTAACTAGTGTTTCCAGTTAGTTCATTTGAAAATAAACAAAAAAAGAAAAATAAAATAGAATAACGTAAGCAGAAGGTAAGCTTAAACTAGAAATCAGCCTAAATACTGCAATGAGAGAAAGTATTAGGTTTGTTTTTCCAATATGCTTGTGATCCTCCATGATGCTTTCAAGATGGTTAGTAATGTTCATGCTCAGTGATCATGATTTTCAAATAGCCTGACATTTGAACTTCAAGAACCCATGCCTGTAACATATTGATCACATGATTACACAGCTGGTGAGGTACATTCACAGGGTAACAGAAAGGAACCAAGGGAGCTACTCTGGTGTATTATACAGAAGGCAAATAAGGGTATGTGCATGTGTCTGAACATCTGTTGGGAATTGGTTATGCACTCAGATGTCAGCTATTTGGGATGGTTTGGAAACAATTTGATGACAGCTTGAGAAACTGCAAGAACACATCACAACTCAATGAGTAGCATTTAGAATTTGATGTAATTTCTGCACGAATATAAAAATCATTCTTTTTATGATCATGATAGTATCAAACTACTACAGAAACAAACCTATAATGGTTCTAACATATACATACTTGTTGTCACAGAGGAAAGATATATTTGTGAGATAATTGGATAATTATTCCTTTCTTAAAACACCATTAAAGAAAAATGTTTAAAGCAATTGGGGTTAAGTAACTTGCTCAAGGTTACATGGCCAGTTATTTCTGGGTGTGGTGCTAAGTATCTGAGTCCAGATTTGATCCCCAGGTCATCCCGACACTGGGGCCAGTGCTCTTATTTGCTGAGCCACCTGGCCGCCCCATTAAAGAAATTTTTGCATGCCCTCCCTAGATCATTATCATAACATTCTTGGGGGTTTGTGAACCACCAAATAGAAACTATTTATCTAGTCCAATAATTTAACAAAGGAATCCCAACTGTAGCATAGCTGACAAGGTGTTGTCTGCCTTCTGCTTGGAGACTTCCAATGAGAGGGAAACCATCTTACCTCCAAGCATTCCATTCTACTTTTGGATAGCTCTAAATGGTAAAACATTTATTTCTTTTTCCTGATATCAAGTCCAAATATCCTTTTTTGCAGTTTTGTCCAATTGTTCTTAATTACTTCTTCTGGGACCCAAGAGAACAAGTCTAAGATGCACTCAGCATGACAGCGCTTCCAGTGTTTGAAGGGAACTATCATACCCTTCTGCATAGTTTGCTCTTCACAGGCCAAACAAGCCCTTTTCTTTAAATTCATTCTGATACTCACAGATTCAAACCTTTAACCATCCTAGTTGCCTTCTTCTAGGCACTCTTCAGCTTATCAAAGTTCATCTTAAACTGTAGTACCCAGAATTAAACATTATACTCTAGGTAAAATGTGACTATGGCAAAATAAAATTGGAGTATCATTCCCTACTCCTGAAAGCTGTGTTCCTCTTAATATAGCAAAAGATGAAGGGTTTTATTTGTTTTTTTTTTGGCTGTCTAATCACTGCTGACTCTTATTGAGCTTAAAGCTGATTAGCAATTTCAAGATTATTTTTTCAGAAGGAATACTATCTATCTCTATCTCTCCCATATTGTTTGTGAATTTGATTTTTTATACCAAACAGCAAGATTTTACAATAATTCCTGTTTAATTTTATTTACTTCAACCCAATGCTTTAGCCTGCCAACATAGTTTGGATTCTGACTGTCATTCTCTTTGATAGTTGTGTTTCTCAGCTTTACATTATCTTCAAATTTCAATGAGCAAAACATCTATGCTTTTAACCAAATGGAACAAGTGCTTGAGAGCTTCTAAAAATTTTTAGCTCAGAAGACCAGACATTCTCCTCCTTAACCTGAGAATAATATAAGATGATAACAGTCTTTAAACCAGAAAGTAGACTTAACTCATATCTTGCAGCTCAATAAAAACATAGTCTACAAGAAAGAGACTACGAGAAAGGAGAAAGGATCTAAATTCTGGGAAGCAGTTTCAGTGTAGTTACAGCATCCCAAGACCCACCTAGGTTTTATCAAGTTGAGATGGAAAGAATCAATGACGCATAGGAAACAGGTCAAGCAGAAAGTGAAGAGTACCATCAGTCTCACACACCCTGGGAATGTTAAAGCAAAAGACAGGCTGAAGATGTCAGATGTATCCACCACTTCAAGGACTTAGGAAATTTCCAAAGTGAAAAAAAATAAGGTCTATTCTTTCTCCAACTGTCTCCTTTGCCAGGCTAGAATAGGCAGTCTAATAATCTACTTGCTTCTTTTACCTAAATGTTTCCTGTATTTTCATCTCAATCATAAAGACACCAGAAATTATCTAGAGAAAAATATAAATTTAAATTAGGATAGAGATCCAAACCACCACTATAAATGTGCCATTTTCTCTCCTTTGACTCTGTCATCACTCTGGTATAGGACCTCATCACCTTCCCCCTAGATTATGGCAATAGCCTCTTAGCTGTAATGTTTTCCATGCCAGTCCATCCTCTCCTCAGCTGTCAAAATTATCTTCCTAAGTACAAGTCTGAGCATGTCATCCTCCCTACCTCATAATACTGAATGGCTTCCTAATACCTCCAGGAGTGAAGAGAAAATTATCTGCTTGGCTTTTAAAGTCCTTCATGATCTGACCTTTTCTTCCACCCCAGACTTCCTAAAATACAATGTATTTTAGAATATGAAAAGAGCATAAAACAAATTTTAAAATGCTATGAAACTGGGGGCAGCCAGGTGGCTCAGCGAGTAAGAGTGCCAGCTCCAGTGTCGGGATGACCTGGGGATCAAACCTGGGCTCAGATACTTAGCACCACACCCAGAAATAACTGGCCATGTAACCTTGAGCAAGTTACTTAACCCCCATTGCTTTAAAAAATGCTATGAAATTAAATGAGGTACTCCATTTAGAGGGATAGGCTAGGGAAAGGCTTCCAAGGGTAGCATGACCTTAGCCTTGAAGGGTAGGTAGACATTCCACAGGAAAGTACAGAAAAAGGGTTATTCCAAGCATAAGGATAAATGGCAACCAAAGGTTTGGGGTAGGAAAGTTCAGGGCATGTTTGGGGCACGTGGGCCAATTTGGCAGGAGTATATGATACACAAAAGAGAGTGTTATAAGATAAAAGCTGGAATCAGATTACAGGAGGCCTTGAATATGAGGATTAGAGTTGAATTATCTGAATTAAATGGATAACTTGGCCTTATGTAAACATATCTCTGGTAGGATCAACATAGGGAATATCTACTAAGAAAAGGCTTTTTCACTATCCATATACTTCTTCCATTTTAACTCTGTCCTCAAGAAAGTAAGGGATCACTTGATGAATGGAGAGATAAGTTAAGGATTTGTACCAAAGGGATTTTTTGGTCTTAAGTAAAATTTTCTCTTTCAAGTTTCTTACTTTCCTCTTCTTGCCCTCATTTCTCTGCAAATTTTCTGAAAAAAAATCAGCTCTTCCACCCCAATATCTTAAGCAAAAAAGTAGATTTTCAGCCCAAAAACTTGAATTTGATTTTCAAGGGTATGACTTCTTGTCTGTGTGATCTTTAACAAGTAATTTAAGCCACCACAAACCCATTTCCTGATCTACAAAGAGGTTGTAATAAATTTCCCCCTGTCTATCTTCTGATTCAATGCAATAAACATTTATTAAGCACCTACTGTGTGCTGGGTAGGCATCTAGGAGGTCCAGTGGGTAGAGTGGCAAACCTGGAGTCAGGGAGAGCTGAGTTCAAATCCAGTATTAGCCATTTAGTAGTTATATGACCTTGAAGAAGTCACTTAATCTTGTTTGCCTCAGTTTCCTTATCTGTAATGTGAGTTGGAGAAGGAAATGGCAAATTACTCCAGTAACTTTGCTAAGAAAACCTCAAAAGGTGTCACAGAGTCAGATACAACTGAAAATAACTAAATAACCCATATGTTAGGCATTGTGCTAAACTCTGGGTGTGTAAAAAGAGTTAAAAGATAGTCCCTGCCTTCATAGAGCTTAAAATCTAATGGATCACAGAGTTATGAGGAACTAATGATACGATGTCTATAGGGCCAAATTCAAAACATGATCTTTTAAAGAATGGGTTGTGTTACATAGGCATTTGTAATGTTAATGGGATATAAGATCTTCCCCATCCATTAATAGGCCTCACATTGAGCCCATTAAGGAAAACTTGTTTAGGGGAGGCTTGCTTGTAGGAAGGCTTTCACATATTTCGTTAATTTCTAATTAGGTCTTTAGTCATGAGGGCTGTGATGCCCTCTAGCTCTACAGAGGGTATATATACTCTACAGTTAGCATTTTGCTTTGGGGGTTTGTTCATTGGAAGAATGTTCTTGTGATTTGACCAGATGAGACTCTAGGTAGCCATTAGGGAACCTGCCTCCCCCACAACCCCTCAAATTTGAAAAACCCAGATATTGGTGCTTCTCTCTCTGGTAACTATGTATATATTGTCTTGGTCAGACAGTTGGATCTGTCTGTTGATCTGTGCTAATTTCTCAGACAGTTAGAAGCCCTATCTGCTAGTCTTTATTTCTCTGCTTGTATTTTCTCTATTTTCTTTGTTTGGATTTTCTTGAAATTCAAGGTGCTGATTTTTCACCTGAACTAATAAATGTAATTTAAAAAAAAAAAAGATTGTTGACCCCTTGAGCAGCTATCTTTCCTAGTAGAGCAGATCTAAGAACCAGTGCCAGCAACCAGCCTGGTTGTGGCAACCACAAAATGCCAGTATGGTTGCCACTCCAGCATTTCAATGTTTTGTGACCTCAGCAAGAGTCAGTAAGATAATGTAGCAGTCATGAGAGTCTTCAAGTATATCTCAAGAAGCATAGTTCTAGAAATAAGGTAATGATCCAGATATATTCTGCCCTGGCCATATCACAGCTGGAGATATATGTTCAGTTCTGATTAGCACATATTAGAAAGGGCATTAATAAGATGGAGAGTGTTTTAAAAGGAAACAAACATCAATGAAACATTTGAAAAATGCACAGAAGAGAAGGAAGTTCAGGAGAAAGCAAAGAGATGCAGGGTATTGTGGGTAATGCCATGGTAAAATTAACATATACTTAAAAAATTAGTTGTACATGATAAAGATTACATTTCATACACAATCACCTATTTATATACATTTATATAGAGAAATATTTTTTAATATTTATCAATTCTATTTTTTTAAAAGAGGCTAAAAATGTTCAAAGTAGAGTTTGTGTCCTTCATGTTAAATGAAGGAATTACAGTGTTTAACATGAAGATGAAGACTGGGAAGTGGGAAATAATAACTGTGTTCAAGTATTTGAAGGTCTTCCATGTGGAAGAAAAAATAAACAGGTTCTATTTCCTTCCAGAGAACAGTGGTGGGAAGTCAGAAGAAAATCTTTAAATCAGCCCTATCAAAAAATGGAATGGACTGTCTTGGGTGATCAGAGTCAAAGTTAAGAAACGTGTCTTAAGCACCTACTATGTGCCAGGTACTTAGAAATACAAAGAAAGACAAAATATAGCCGTTGCCTTCAAGGAATTCCTTGTTTAATGGGGGAGACAACACACAGAAAGAAGATGAAAGGTGGGGAGCAGCATACAAGGCAGAAGGAAATGGTGATGTGCTACAGTTGTAAATGAAGATGATCTAAGGATGGTGACGGTTTCAGAGTTGATTTCATCTTGCAGAATTGCAAATTTCTGTAGATGATGCAACAGTCTGCCAATGTAGGTTTTCGAAGTCTGCCTAGAGCATTCAGAGGTTAATCTATTTGCCCAGAGTTAGTAAGTGACAGAGGTAAGACCTATACCCAGTCCCTAGTGGCTCCAGGAATACTTATTATCCATGATGCCATTCATGTTGGAAAATGCAGATCACAAGTAAGGACTGATATAGAACAGCAACTGGCAGACTACACAGTAGCTTCCTATCTATACAAGATATCCCAAAAGTCTTACTGCCACTTAAAGTTCTTAAAGCTTAAAACTGCACTTGGGACTTTGGGGGACACCCTATAAATCATGAATACTTTCTGTCAAGTATGAAATAGCATCAGCAAACTAAATTAAAAATGGAACTGATTGTATTTTATGAAATGTTAAATGACTCAGTGAGAAAGTTATCTATGCTTCAGACAACCAACATGTCTGAGAAAAGATCAAAATTAATGGAAACCTGGAAGACAGAATATTAAAAAGAAAAAAGATATGTAAGTAAAATAATTCAAAATTGACCTATTTTAAGGAGATATTAGAAGCTGAAAATGGGATGTAGATGAAGGACAGAATCAATTATACCAGCACGAATTACAATAATTCCATACAGAAAGTTAACCTATTTAACCCAAATACCGTAACAAAGACACTCAAAGAACTGAAAAAGTATCTTAGTCAGCAAATATTTGACTTGCTTGCCAAACAGAGATATGGTAGCCAAGGACAACATCAGGTTAGAATATAAACTCTTTTGCAAAAATATTATGGGAAAGGAGATTGGAAGATCATGAGTAGTATCACCTCATAAAACAAAGAAAAGCAATGGAGGGGAAAACCAGTTTAAAGAAAGCTTGGCAAGAGACCCAACTAAGCAAAATCATCCTGAGCATATTGAAAGATGAAATGGGAAGGAGGACAGCAAGCAAATAAAGGATGGAAAAGATCTAGGAAAGGTTTTATTACACATTTTTCTCTTGATCTATTTCCTTTTAGGCACCACACTTAAGAGTCTAATATCACAGTCCCAGATTTCCTTTAAAGTAGAAATTACATTGGAGAGAAAAAAAATATGGAGAAAGAAGTTGTAGTAGACTACATTATGTATAGCAGATCTGTGCTGTAGGCAACACAATTGTGATGTCTTTGAGGTACCAATACTCAATATTAGTTATTTATATTTTTGTCATTCAATCATTTTCAGTCGTGTCTGACTCTTTGTGACCCAATTTATAGTTTTCTTGCAAAGATACTGGATCACCTTGCCATTTTCTTCTCCAGCTCACTTTACAGATAAGGAAACTGAGGCAAGCAATTTAAGTGATGTGCCCAGCATCACACAAATAATAAGTGTCTCAAGCCAGATCTGAACTGAGGAAGATGAGTCTTCCTGACTCTAAGATCAGAATTCTATCCATTGTAGCACTTACTTGCTTTATTACTAAAATGATTAATTATTGGTAGTGGTTGTGGAATGGTTGTTGTTGTTATTACAAACAATTATTGTCCAAAGATATGGAAAATATCTTCTACCCAAAGCAACACAAAACTATTTACTTATATGCCTACTCCCTTTTCTATATAATTTTTATAAGAATTATCTCTCAATATTGATATAGATCTGTGTAGAGAGAGCACATTTGACAACAATGTTTGAAAGGAACATGAAGGTTTTTTCAGGTGATGTCTCACAGAACAGCACATCTTTATAATAGTATAATTGGCTGAAAGATGTAGAGAATTTGAGTCCTCTGTGTTTTTTTTTAATTATGTTTTGTTTTTACATTACAAATATTTGTAGATTACTCCTACTTTTATGAGAGGTTTGTGATGATAAATTGAACCAGTCAAGTAACACTGAAGATAGTGATTTTTATCTGAAAGTACATGCAACATTTCCCAGCTGTAACACCCCCTACCTCTCTACTTTATAAAATGAAATAATTATGTTTTCTCTTTCTCCTTCCCACTCCCTACCTCATTAAAAAAATCAATTTCCTATAACAAATATACGTAGTCAGGAAAAGCCAATTTCCTCAGTGGCAGAACACTCAAATAAAAATGTTCATTCTGCACTCTAAATCCATCATCTCTCTGTCTTTGAGAACATGGGTCACCATCAGTCTTCTGGAATAGTTATCGTGCTGATCATAGTTCATATAGCTTTCAAAGTTGTTTTTTTTTCCGTGTTGTTATTTTATAAATTATTCTCTTTTGTTCTTCACCAGCTTATAAAAGTTTCCAAAAATATTCATTTCTATAACATTGATGTTATAGTATACATTTTTTTCTTTTAATTCTACTTTACCCTAAATTAGATCATATAGATCTTTGTATATCTTTTAAAAATAATTTATTTCCTCATTTTTTTCCATCAATATGTAATTCCATCACATTCAAATACCACAACTTAATCAGACATTCTTCAACTGGGGGACATCCTTTTAGTTTCAAGTTGCTATTTCCCCTACACACACACCCACCACATAAAGAGCTGCTATAAATATTTTTGTACATTTTGTTTATTGACAAAAAAAAGCCTTTGGTTAGTAGAGCAAAGCTCTACCTATAGGCTCTCTTACAATATTTCCCATATTTATGCCAAAATTATGTATGATCTATTAATATATCTATGTTCACATATTTATGATTTCTTTAAAGTTCTAATAGCAGAGTTAACTATGTTCAGCAACTGTCCAATAATTTATATCAGTTGAGTCTATAGACAGAGACATTCTCAACAAAGGTATTCCCTACTATCATGGAGGAAATCCAGCTTTGAGCTTCAGTCACAGAGGGATTTCCCCTAATTGATGAGCACTGTCTGATTGGCAGATACCACTATTTGCAGAACACTGCACACCCTTTGTAGTCACTCAAAGGAGTTTCAACTTATTCCCAAGAAAAGTAAATGCATGAAAGTGGCTTAGATTATGATGTACAATTAGATGAACAATCACAGTTCAACTGGATATTTATCTTCTTTGGACACAGACCCACTTTGCTTCTTTCTGGATATGCCCATGCTGGGCCACCTAGCCTCAAATCTTCCCTTCCCTTCCCATCACTCCCTCCCAACGCCTTGCTTTCCAATTCTAAATTTGAAAACAATAATTAATTAAACACTAACATTCCCAAAAATGATGTATAAAGCAACTACCCTATAACTAAAATCACTTTCCATGAAAAACCTTGGTACCTAAGCACTCCTGGATGTATGGGTATAAAATATATAGTGTGTGTGTGTGTGTGTGTGTGTGTGTGTGTGTGTACAGATAGATATAGATATCTAATCTAACTCTATATATAATATATGTATGTACACACATGTAGACACATATGAAGCTTACATTCAAATAGGGAAAGAAGAGAGAGAAAGTATATACAGGATATATACTATATAATTTATTCTCATATAATAAGATACATATTATGTGTGTGTACATATGGATATCAATATGGATGGATACATATATTTTCCCCTATTTGAATGTAAGATTCTTGAAGGAAGGAAATCTCTTGCTTGCTTATATTCATTCCAATTGCTAGCACATCCCCTGGCACATAGTAAATATTTAACAATTGCTTCTCACTCCATTCATCCATTCATTGATATATTTATATATTAACACTAATTTTTTTTTATTATCTCAACTGTTGGTGGGCCTCTGACAAATTGGACTGTTCAAAGACTCTGGAATACTCTCTATGGTTCCATGGGATTCATGTCTGGCCTCACAACAAATAGTGATGCCTATGTTATCCCAGGCCAATGTTCTCAATAATGAATGAGGATTACTAGAAGTCATTCTGAAAATTTTTTTATAGGGATATGGATATAGAGGCTGATGGTTTGGGGACTGATCTTTACAGAAAACCCATTTTCCAAAATCTCTATCCTTCCCTTCACCTTCCGGTTCAGCGGCTAGTCTTCCCTACTGCAGCTTTAACATTATCCCTTCATTCCCACTTCCAGTCACAGGGAGAGGGACCTGGTAGCTACACACAGAAGGCTTCCAAAAACATCTTGTCATGCCTGAATCCACTTTCTGCACTCTGTGTTTCAACCAAACAGGCCCTCTTGCAGTCCTCATACAGGACTCTCCATCTCCCTTCTCTGTGTCTTTGCAAAATAAGGTTGGAAAGGTAGATAGAGCCAGGAGAACAGTATTTGTCAACAGGAATAAGACTACACAAGGAAGTTGAGACACGGCCAGACATTGTACAAAATCCTCAGCTATGAGACAAGCAAAGAGAAAGGGAGCATAGACATCACTGCACAATAGAGCGTATGTAGGAGCCCTGTCCCAACTGGATAGTGCTCTAGAAATGGAAGGAATTGATCTGATTGGTCTCGTTTCTCCTCAGTCCATTAATACTTGCCCACCCCCAGGTCTGTGAGGTAGAGAGTACAAATATCCACACATCCTTTATAAGGGTGAGGAAACTGAGGCTTCCAGAGGTATCGAGTTTTGTATAAGGACATAGACCTTGGAAAGCCCAAGTCAGAATAATGACCCGGTCATCTTGATCATTCCCGTCCTCATTCATCTTCCCATCTCTACAGCCTAGAATTGTGGAAGATTGTCCTTAGGCACTTCCTTATATTCTGTCTTGTGCACAGTGATTTCACATGCACCAATGTCTTCTGCCCAACTGGATTACAGTGCCTTTGAGGTCAGGGACTGGGTTGTATGCTTCTCTGCCATCTTTCAGGGCACTAGGCCTCAGAATTGTGACAGCACAAATATGACTTCTCCTGTTCCCTCTGGTGTACTGACAAGTAGAATAATTAGAGGAGACACAATGACCTTCTCTGTAACCTCATTCAATCATTAAGCTTCATTGCACAAAGCTTGCTCTCATCCTAGCAGAGAAGCTCGAGTCTATTTCACCTGACATATCATTTTCTTCTCCTCATCCATAAAACTGGGAAAACCCATCTTTGGGCAACTTACCTCACAGAGGGAGGAGGAATCCCAGAAGGGCTTCAGAAGCCGGAATTATCAGGACGGAGTTCTCTTCCTCCTCCTTTCCCCTCCCCCTCCAAGACTATGGACTAAAAAGAGAAAAAGGAAGCAGTCAAAGTCAGCTGCTGGTTGGAAGGAGCACAGAGAATAGAATGTGCATCTCAGCCATTCAGAATTTTAACTGAAGATCTCAAGGTCAGAAACAGATAGAGAATTAAGGAGGTCAGGTTGTCAGTGTGACAAAGAAAGTTCCTCTCCATGCCTGGCTTGTCTTTGTCTGGTTGAAAGGACTTTCCCAGCCACCAGAGACTAAATGGAAAAGCACACATCATATGAATTTCTCTGTCACAGATCCAAGAGCTTTTTTCCCGGTGTGGTGAGAAGTTGACTCTCAGGTTCAGAGTGCCTGAATCTTCATCTAAAAACAGTCTGTACTAGAAACAAGAGTAGAACATTGGTTGAAAATTGTATCAGACATGTATCTCCTTCACTCCTTTTTCTCACTTGCTGGCAATGCATCCATAGGAAGCTAAATAAAGCCAGTTTTCTCCTCCCTAGAACTCCTGAGTTCAGAGTAGCCTGTTAACTGCCTACAGTGTTCATGAATCTGGGAAAGGCTGAAGGAACAAAGACATACATTCAGGTGCTTTATGTTTTATTGCCTATTTTCTTTATTGTTCTCATGACAAGAGTGAAACTGCATACCACAGGTTTCAAACTCATGACCAGGGCAACAAATGGCATAAAATTCCCAACTGGGGCAAAAGCAGATTAAAATGTAATTGGAAGGGGCGGCCAGGTAGCACAGTGAGTAAGAACACCAGCCCCAGTGTCGGGATGACCTGGAGATTGAATCTGGGCTCAGACACTTAGCACCCACCCAGAAACACCT
Organism: Petaurus breviceps papuanus; assembly: GCF_028583685.1. NCBI lineage: Eukaryota > Metazoa > Chordata > Mammalia > Diprotodontia > Petauridae > Petaurus > Petaurus breviceps. The sequence goes on along the minus strand of NW_027185697.1, from coordinate 14,625,461 downwards.
GGCCATGTAACCTTGAGCAAGTTATTTAACCCCGATTGCTTTAAAAAAAATGTAATTGGAAAATGTTTTGCAAAATAAATAAAGATACAATACAAAATAGATAATATTGATTTGTGGTTGTCTCTTAGCAAATATGCAACCTGAAAAGATTCATTTCTATTTCAGTTTAACAGCACTGCTGTACACAGTCTCAAAGTATGTCTTGTCTGTTCTTTTGGGAAGCAACTTCATTGTGGGAATTAAGGCTTAATAAGCCATAGTAAGGTCAGGGAGAAGAGGCACAAGGCCAGTATTGCAGTCTCAAGACCTGATGCTTGTGTTAATCAGTGGAATAGAGCTTGCTACATACAATATAAGGAGGTAAATGACCACAGTAACCCAATGTTTAATAAATCCAAAGAATTATTGGGACAAAAATTTGCTAGTCAGTGCATCTAGGTGACACAGTGGCCCTGGAGTGAGGAAGATCTGAATACAAATCTGGCCTCAGACACTTAACACTTACCAGCCATGTGACTTTGGGCAAGTCACTTAAACCCAATCGCCCTTCCAGAAGAAAGGCAAAAAAAAAATTCACTAGCTAACAAAGACTGCTGGAAAAACTGAAAAGCAAGTCTGGCAGAAACTAAACATAGACCAACATCTCACACTATATACCAAGACAACTCAAAATGTGTACATAATTTAGATATAAAGGGTGATATCATAAGCAAATGTGGGGCACATGGTAAAAAATACCTGTCAGATCTATGGAGCAGAAGAATTTATGACCAAACTATTGTCAGAGAAGATACCAAGAGGGAAAATGGATAAATACTATTACGTTAAATAAAAAGGTTTTGCACAAACAAAATGAATGCAATCACAACTAAAAGGAAAGCAAAAAGTTGGGGAAAATGTTATAATATTTCTTTCATAAAGATCTCATTTTTCCATATCTATACAGATATAGACAAACATTACATGTATTTGTACATATCTAATATATATGTTTATATATATATATACAGACATAGAGAAGTGAACTATATTTGTAAACATAAGACATTCTACAATCAATATATAGCCAAAGTATATAAACAAGAAGTTTCAGAAGAAGAAATTAAAGTTATCAATAGTTACACAAAAATGTTTTTAAGTGTCCAGTGATTAGATCAGTGCAAATTCTTACAACTCTGAGGTACCACCTCACACCTATCAGATTGGCTACCATGATAGAAAAGGAAAATGACAATTATTGAAGGGGCTATGGAAAAATCAGTGCACTAATACACTGCTGGTGAAATTCAGAAGTGATCTAACCATTCTGGAGAATGTTAGAACTATGTCCAAAGGGCTATAAAACTATGCATGCCCTTTGACCCAGCAATGCCACTACTAAATCTGCACCTAAAAGAGATCTAAGAGAAAGGGAAAGGACCCATATGTACAAAAATATTCATAGTAGCTCTTTTATGGAAAAAAAAGAATTGTAAACAGAGGGGATGTCCATCAGTTTGGGAATGGCTGAACAAGTCGTGGTATATGAGTGTGACAGAATATTATTGTGCTATAAAAAAAATGACAATGTAGATGGCTGCAGAAAAAAACCTGGGAAGACTTACATGAACTGATACCAAGTGAAATGAGCAGAACTAGGAGAACGTAATTCACAGTAACAGCATTATTGTAATGACAATAAACTGTGAGTGCATTAGCTACTCTGAACAATACAATGATCCACAACAGTTCCAAAGGACTTCTGATAAAAAATACTATCCATTTCCAAGGACAGAACTGGTGAATTCTCAGTGCAGGTTGAAGAACATCTTCTTTTACTTTCTTTTTTTTGTCTTTCTTTCACAACATGACTAATGTGAGGAGGAAAAGGAGTTGATGTTCATTGCATAAATCCACTAGCTATATTCCCAAGACAGATCCGCTAATGCCACCATCCAGAGAGAGAGGCAAAACTGGGAGAGAAGTTTGTCTATTCTCTGATAGCCCTAGAGAGCTCAACATTGCCAGTTCTGTTCAATAATGCAGACATATGTGATAAGCATGAAATTCCCCCAACTCCTGAGCTTTCCTATGGAATCGGGCCACGTTAGTGGCTCACAACATCGCCTGCTGGTTAAATGTATTTTCTGACACTTGGCCCAAAGAATTTTGTTCACTCCTACTGAAGCTGCTGTATCAGCAACTCAAACACCAGTTCAATGGAGACTTAGGTCCTGTTCTGGGTTCCTGAGAGGGCATGAACCTCTCTGAATATTGCTGTCTTTATCTATGACCAGATAGAATCAAAAAACTGTCCTGCGTTGAGAAATCAGAGGAGACCTCATACTAGACTAGTCTGACTATGCACATATCTTAGAACATAATTGTGAGGATCCCTTCTCCCATCTCCAAACTACTTTTTCTGTCTTAAAAGCTATAATACACAAGCTTTTGCAAAGGAATGGATGGATGGATGAAAATTATTAAGTACTTACTACATACCAGAGATTGAATTAAGTCCCAATGTAATGAATACACATAGAGACATAATCATTGTCCTCAAAGAGTTAACTTTCCATTGAGGAAGACAAAACATATACGGGATTGATGACCAAAATAGGGAATTTCAAAATAAATGGTACTTTTGATTCGGTTATTATGCCTAGAGCAAAAAAACAAGGTAGAAAAGGGTTGGGGGAAGAATAGAAAGGAAGATGTGTGCAGTGACAGAGAGATGATGAGATGAGCTTAGTGAACAGCTAGATGGCTAGAGAAGATGTGAAGGTGAAAGGTAATTTGGATCTGGATTCTATAGCCACCTAACTAGATACAGTTGGCTAGTTTGCTTTCACTCAGTGACAAATCAAGAAAGCAGGGACCTAGGTAGGAGTTTCAAATACAAGGAATGTGGGCATGGACTATGAAAGTCTAAGATGCAGAGACTCAAGTCCAGTATGAAATGGATTGACCTCAATTAGGAGAAGCAGGGCAGCTGGCAAGATGACCTGGATGGATGCTGGATGGGATGTTAAGCAAGCATCATGAAACTGGAAGTGACACCAAGCATTCTTACCCTATGGCACTTAGCAAAGTGATCAAGTATAACGATTGTGCCGCCTTTTCAAAAAGAAGGGAGAAAATGGACTGAAGCAGCAACTGTCAGAAAGTTTGTCAACTTAAAATACCCCAGAGAGGCTGTGACAAGGGCTGTGTCATCCATGACCCAGAGAGAAGAGGGCTGCTCTGAGTAACAGGGAATTTTCTCTTCCAAAGGATTTGCTACAAACATGTAAAAATAAATCAGCCTCTGCCAAATGTGGCAACTGACGCAGGTGGTCTTTGATGAAGTTCTAGCTTTACCCCTATGGCTAAGCCATTCAAGAGGGAGTGTGGGCATATCAGTCCTTGGGCAGGCGCACTGAGGCACACAGCAGCTTTGTTTCTGCTGGAAGATGTGAGCAGAAATGGGCTGCTAGTGTAGGAAACAGGCCAGCCCAGGGAAGTGGCTGGTGTAGGTCTCACCCTAAGCCAAGGGCAGACTCCGGGAGCCCTGAAAATAGCACTGCTTGGACAAATAAGAAGAGTAATAAACTGGTGTGTTTTTCTAGATTCCCCTTTGACCTCTTGATCTCTGCCAACCAGAAAATTAGCAAAGAGGGGGGAGGAGGAAGCCAGGGATGCACACTGGCAGTCATCGCTAAGGGAAATGAGCAGGGAGATCACCACCTGCCCCGCTGCACAAGCTCTTTTGACCTTTCTCTTTTCCCACCTCTAAAATGCGGAGCTTGGGCTTGGTGATTTGCAAGGTATTTGCCAATCTCAAAATCTGTGACTGGATTTGCGTGACTGACTGCAGACCAGGACATCCCACAGGGTCCCAGGCCTAGCTGACTTGTCAGTGTTCAAAAGTGACTGAAAGGAGAGCAACAGCTGGCTGGTCCAGCTGTAGAAATAAGGCAAGGCCTTTGGAGTGCGCCTACTTACTCAATTCGGATCGCCCTAGCTACCCGGGCCCAGGCCTCTGTTCTCGCGTCAGAAAAACTCCCATTTTTATAGCGCTTGACATACGCTATCTCCTTCGACCTTCACTATAACCCTGGGAATTAGGTACTAACGTTATTCCCATTTTACATATGAAGGAACTAAGACAGAGAGTGGTTAAGTGACTTGCTCAGGGCCCTATATCCAAGGAGTATTTGAGACTAGATTTGAATCCAATTATTCCTTAGTTCAGCTCTGTGCCTTGAGTTTGTCCAAACATTAAGTCCAAACATTCCCTCAGGCTTTTCCATCTCATGATCTGAGGAAATCCTTTTCTTCTCTTACAGCCCAGTTTACATGCTGCCTCCATCGTGGTGCCTTCCCTGATACCCAGAGCCTAAGCAGGGTTCATTCACCTTCCTCCTCAGTTTCTCTGTGAGCCCTTTGCTTGACTCTCCCCCTCTGCTCCAGGATATGTAGCCTTGCATGGGATCCATTCAGTATTTCATAAGCATCTACCACCTTCTGGGCATTGCACTAAGTGCTAGGAACCTCATCCCCTTCTCTCTGCCCCTGCAAAAAAAAAAATCTAATTCTTTCCAATGAACAACTTGCATTCTAATTGAGAAATATCTGTGTAAGACAGTGAAGTCAATACTACATATGTACAATGTAATAAAAGTGGTTTATAAAGAAAGTGAGCCATAATAGTAATTCAGAAGAGCAGAAATATCCCCTTGTAGGACATATCACCTAAGTCATGCTTGAAGGAAGTGAAGAATTCCTGCACAGTACAATATTTGTGTGTGTGTGTGTGCGTGTGTGTGTCTGTACACGTATATCACCTCTTTTACATCAGCTAAAACCCCAAATGGGTCAGGAAGAGTTGGATGTGACTGAACAACAACAAAAAGAGGTTTTGGAATAGGGAGCTGACATGATCAGACCCGCATTTTAGGAAGATCAATTTCACAGATGAGTGGGGGAAGGACTGGAGTGGGGAAAGATGATGTGGGGAAGCCAATTAGAAGGCTAATGTAGCTATGAGGTGATGAAAACCTGGGCCAGAATGGTGTTAGAGTCAGAGCAGAGAAGAGATCATTTATGGGAGATGTTAGAAAGGTAGAGATTACATGACAGAACGAGGCAATTGACTGGGTGTGGTGGGTAAAAAAGAATGAACAGAGGATGATATCGAGTGTGAGAGCCTGGGTGCTCAGGAGGATGGATGGCGGTGCCCTCGACAGTAATAGCAAATCAAGGGAGAGAGGAGGGTAGCAAGGAGGTAGATAATGGGTTCAGTTATGAACCTGTTGAATTGAAGATGTCTAGAGAACATCCAGTTCAAAGTGTGCAATGGGCAGATGCAAACGTATGACTGGAGTTAGGGCTAAATAAACATATATGAGAATCCCTTCCATAGAAATGATAATAGAATCTGTAGGGGCTGATGAGATCCCTTAATGAAATAGTATTGGTGAAGAGTAGAAGAAGGCCTGGGACAGATTTTTTAGTGCCCCTTCCCTCCCCACTGAGAGTAGGGGTGATATAGATGAAGATCCAGCAAGCGAAAGTGAGAAGGGGTGGTCAGAGAGATGGAGGGAGAAGTAAGAGATCAGTGTCCTAAAAACCTAGAGAAAAGAGACCATCAAGGAGAAGAGGGTGATTTACCATATCAGAACCTGTAGAGAGTTCAAAAAGTATGAGCAGTGAGAAAAGGCTATATTTTTGGCCATTAAGAGATCGTTAGTAACTTTAAAAAGAGGAGTTTCAGTTGAATGATCAGGTCAGAATCCAGACTGTAGAGTTAAGAAATTGGGGGCAGGGGGAGCAGCTAGGTGGAGCAGTGAATAGAGTATGGGCCCTGTAATCAGGAGGACCTGAGTTCATATCCAGCCTCATATACTTGACAATTACTAGTTGTGTGACCTTAGGCAAGTCACTTAACCCCAATCACCTTGCCTCCCCCCCACCAATAAAAAAAAAAGAAAGTGACAGAAAAGGAAGTAGAGGCAGATGTTGTAGACAGCCACCTCAACAACTTTAACAAAGCAAGAGATGGTAGTGAGCAGGAATGGATGAATTGAAGGCTTTTTGATGGGGGGAGTTATGAGCATATTTGTGGGCAGTACAAAGTGACCAGAAGATAGGGAGAGACTAAAGATAAAAGAGGGTGGGTATGGCTTCAGGGACCAGGATTTGAATACAGGCCTTAGGAGTCCTGCTCCAGTATTCTTCCCACTACACCATGGTTCTTCCTTATCATGTATGTTATGACAGAACCCAGGGGCTAAATGCACCCTTGTCTCTAACATTTTTGATACTTATATTCAGAAATCATAAACTAGCTGACAATTTTAATGGGATTGTACCAGTTATGGGAATGATCAGAAATGTGTACTAATTATCCAAACTTAGATGAGGGCTTGTAGGAGATGTCCAAGTTGGATGGTATGCCTGCTGTGCAATGGGACCACAGAATTAGAAGCTTCAGCCGTTTCTAGCTCTTAGACAAAATGTGGCTTGATTGACCCTTTGAAAGCCCCACAATTCTGGACAATTCCATATATAACCATCGCCAGGATTTTAAAGGTTTAAATACTGAGGAATAAGATATCACCGAAAAGTCTGGAATCATATGTATGCCAGTTGACAAAAACTATGGAAAATGGACAAAACAATCTCAGAATTTCTTTATTTTCTAGAAATTTAAGCCAAATTCAAGACATGCCATGCTGTTTTGCCTTTCTCCCACATATACAGATCTCTACCCTCAGAATTATCTCTGGTATTCCTTTCCCTTTTCCTTTGTGGCTACCTGCCAGGTATAGTCAGGTGATGGGAATACAAAGGAAAAAACAAAACAGTACCTGCCCTTAATGAGCTTATAGCTAAGTGGAGCAGTAGCTAGAATGCTGGACTTGGACTGAGTTCAGATCCAGTCTTAGATTTGCTAGTTATATGGCTCTGGGCAAGTCACTTAAACCCTCAGCCTCAGTTTCCCCATCTGTAAAAGGGGGGCATTTACTTCCCAGTAAATTTCCTAGTGTTTTGAGCATTAAGTGAGAAAATATTTACAAACCTCTTTGCAAACTTTAAAAGTGCAGTGTAAATATTAAGTATTATAATTATTTTACTTTGGAAAAACATAGAGTGGTAAATAAATATTGAGTAATATTTGAAGGAACAAGGAAAGGTCTTGATATTGCATTTGATGCTTCTAAGAAGCCAGAGGCACTAAGAGGTAGAAGTGAGAAGAAAGCTTGTTCTGGGCATGGGAGATGGAAGAGGAAACTGTTTCATGAAGGGAATAACAAAGAGACCAGCTAGATTGTGACAGAGTGTGTGCAGAGGTTATTAATGGGGAGCAAACCCGGAAGAGCAGGGTGGGCCATTAAACGAGGAGCATTAAACGGCATTGTCAGGCAATGATCAATTATTGGGTGCCTACTATGTACCAGACACTATGCTACTATTATTATTGTTAGTCCATTCTCTGAGAGGACCAGTGGCATCAGGAAGGTGAGTTCTTGACTGGCAAGTGAACTGTGTTTAAGTGAGGCAGAATTGGGCAAAGCCATAATCTCTCCTCCAGACCCATCTGGGTTCAATGGCAAAAAAAAATAGGTCAGAATGACTAGAGATGGCCTCAGATGCAGTGATAGAAGGTCTTTCCCAGGTTCCAGTTAGTCTGAGGCAACACCCATCCAGTTATTAAAGGATTGATAAAAATTGAGACAAAAGATGACCTAGTTTGTTTTCTCAAAAAATAAATCAATAAATCTAGGAGGGGCAGACCCTTGGGGTTTCTGGCCAGAACAGAAACAACTGCTATTTATACTGACTCTGAGCTATCAAAAACTAAACAATGGGGCAGCTAGGTGGCACAGTGAATAGAGCACCTGTCCCGGAATCAGGAGGACCTGAGTTCAAATCCGGCCTCAGACACTTTATACTTACTAGCCATGTGACCTTGGGCAAGTCACTCAACCCCAATTGCCCTGGCCTTCCCCCCCTCCGAAAAGCAAAAAATTAAAAAAAATAAATCTAAACAATGAATAATTGAGGCTTGGGCCGGGGATTTGTTATTGGTCAATCAGTAAGAGCCGGACTGATTTGACTATAAAGGTATAGTCAAGTAGCTCCATTTGAATCCCAATGGGCTTTGACAAAGCCTGTTTTCCAGTACTATATTTCAAGAAATTATAAATGATAACTACATGAGACAAAAGGATTAATTGTCCCAGTTTTTCTGGGAAAAATAAACAATGAATAAGTGAACCAGTTTGAATGAACCATTACATAAAGATCATAAAATAGAATAGTGTGAATTAATCTGAAGAAGTAGGCTGAAGCATGAGGTAACAAGAATAAATAAGTAGGGAAGTAAAAAAATGTAGCCCCCAAACTGCAAGATAATTTGCAAAGTATGAGCAATTAAAATTTATATTCCTTTAGACAGACTACACACATGCAATGGTATAATTTCACAAGTGGATAGAGGGAGAGAAGGAAGGAAGGAAGGAAGGAAGGAAGGAAGGAAGGAAGGAAGGAA
>NW_027185697.1:14596337-14616936 GCF_028583685.1 Petaurus breviceps papuanus | reverse complement strand
GGAAGGAAGGAAGGAAGGAAGGAAGGAAGGAAGGAAGGAAGGAAGGAGCAGGCACTGTGCTAAGTGCTGGTGAACAGATGAGCTTGTATTTAATCCTATAGACAATAGGAAGTCCCTGGAGTTCCATAAGAATGATCACACTTATGCTTTTGCAGTATCTGTTAGTGGTTGTGTGCAGGATGACTTGGAGAGGGAAGAGGATGGGGGCAGAGAGACAGAACCTGAGAGGTAGCCAGGCAAGTGGAAGAATAAGAAGGGCTCTCAGCTTCTGTGGAGGAGAATGCACAAGACTGGGCAACTTATGGATAGGAGGAGGAAGGGAAAATCAAAACGTGTGTGCGTCTCTGACTTTGTGGACATGACTGCTGGAAGGATGCTGGTGTCCTCAAGAAAGATGGGATGGTTTGGGAAGAAAGAAGAGTCACGAGGATTGAAGGTAGAAAATAAGGGAAAAGAGGAAGTGCGTGATGCCTCTTATTTTTTTCAGCAAAGAATCAATTAACACATTTATTAAGCACCTACTATTGTGCCAAGCACCATGCCAGACCCCAGTGGGAATACCAAGACTGAAAAAAAGGTTCTTCTCCCAAGGTGCTTACATTGCTTTCTTTATTGCCAGTGCCTAGCACATAGTAGGCAATTAGTAAACACTTGGTGAGCTGATTCTTTTTGTCATTATACGAGGAAAACAACACTAACCTGCAGAAGTTTACACAAAACATATGCAAAGTCAATACACAAGCATTTTCCTTTCTTTCTTTCTCTCTCTCTCTCTCTCTCTCTCTCTCTTTCTTTCTTTCTTCCTTCCTTCCTTTCTTTCTTCCCATGTAAGGGATGAACAATTGGGAGGACATCATGTCATGTGGTAGGTGGCAGATTGGAACTGAGCTTTGAGGAAGACTGAGGATTCGAAGAGACAGAGAGAAGGCATTCTAGGCATGATCACAGCCTGTGCAAAGATGCAGAGGTGGGAGATGAGAAGTCATGAGTGGAAGCTGGCAAGTGAACCAGTTTGAATGAACCATTACATAAAGATCATAAAATAGAATAGTGTGAATTAATCTGAAGAAGTAGGCTGAAGCATGAGGTAAGGTGTTCTACTCAGAAGGATTGTGGACAGAAAACTGGAGGCCACTTGAAAAGAAGCCTGCTTCAGTTACTACTGAAGGGCTTTGGACACTGGCTCTAAGGGGGAAAAGATCTGGGTTCAAGTTCTGGCTCTTACATTTACTTGCTATGTAACCTTAGATAAGTCATGTGATTTCCCTGGGTCTCAGTTACCTCATCTGTAAAATAAGGGCATCAGTCAGTCATCAAGCACTTTATTACATGCCTACTCTGTGCCAAACACTGCGCTAAGTGTTAGGGATATAAAAAGAGGCAAAAATCAATCTCTACTCTCAAGGAGTACACAGACTAATGGGAGAGATAACACACAAACAAATGGACACATAAAATATATACATGGAGTAAAGTGAAGGGAATATCTGGGGGAAGACACTGGCGGGGAGGTGGGAGGGCTTGTTCTGGCAGGATTGGGGATTTGAGTTGAATCTTGAAGGAGGCCAGAGAAGCCATATTTAATAAATATTTGTTTGTTTTTTCAAATACAATCATCTTTTTTTATTGTACTGTTATAGAAATGCTTGTTTTATTCCATAATTCAAAATAAAAAAAATTTTTAATGTGTATTTTTTGAACAAATCTCCAAACCTACAACATATATAGGAAGGAAGAGGGAGGGCAAATTCCTTTGAGTTCACTGTGGTGGACATTTAAGTCATGGACCATTTGGCCACCATAGTGGTACCCTACTCGATCTTCCTCATTTCAGAGATAAGGATTTTAAGGTGCAGATAGGAGAAGAAATGTATGGTCCCACCTGGAACCCCAAACCCATCTTTTCCCATTTGGGGATCAGCTCTCTTTCCATGACACCACACTCTCTTTTCTCCTACCCCAACTCTTCTAATCTCATACTTGGGCCTCTTCCCATGAGCTGCATCATGCTGTTCAGGGGAGGAGGGACAAAGAGCTTGGGTTCAGCCCATGCTGAACATGTCTGTTCATTCAAAATACAATTCAATGCATCAATGAGTAGCTAAGAACATCTTTTCCCCCCTTCCCTTTTATTGCCGGTAGTTATGTTTTACAGAAGTCCCATCTCACACATTCATTCATCATTGTCAGCTGTGGTTTGCCACCAGTGCTCAATGTGACGGTCCTTGAGCTTTATTGACTCCAGTCTGTGCATGTAAAACATGTCTCTGTAGTTCCTTACAATATTTAGATCAAAGGCTATTCCTGTAAAGCAGCTAGCTGTTTCTCCCTAGAGGGTCTGCCTCAGAGGAGAACAGTCTCCAGGGAAGTATTCTGAACCACAGAGAAACAGATGACTTACAGGGAAACTCATACGCTTACACCCATGGGAAACTCTTAGTTATATCATCTTCTCATCTTTTTTAACGTAGCTTAGATAGAAATTGTCTTGGGTGATCACTACTCTGCTATTACTCACTTGTATTTAATGCTCGGTAGATCGTTACAGTATTTATTATTATCATTGTGATTATTATTACTATTAAACTAACAACTGCTGATATTTACATAGTATCTTACAGTTTGAAAAGGTCTTCATCTAGATTATCTCAGGTGAAACTCACAACAACGTGTTAAGTGGACACTATCAATGACTTGTTCATCATCACTTAGTCCATGGTGTCTTATAGCTGGGACTGACTCTCCAAGACTCACACAATTTGCCCAATATCACTTGGCTAATATTTTGTCAATGTAATACCCACAGAAGCTCCTATGAATATGCAGGAGTATTCCGGAATTTGAATGGCAAGATATAGCAGACTCTCTTCTTTGAAGCCAAAACCAAGATATTTATCCATATGCCAGAAAGCCAAATCCACCATGGTAATAAAGAAGTTGGCACACATTACCAGGGCAGGGAGCACCACCATCCCCAAGCCTTCCCTCCTTCAGGCCTCCCCACAAACCAGCTCCCTTAGCCAAAATGCCCCCTCTCGAAACCATGCTAGCTGCTCTGCCTCTTTTCTCTCTCAACTCCATCTCACTTTCACTTTCTGCTCCACTGTTCCTGTTCTCTGCTCTTGCTCTGTTGGGTAAACTCCCACACTGAGCTCCATGTTACTCAAGCTGTGGGCCAGGCCAAAGAGCAAAGCAGGTCACACGGGCCTATTAAGGGGCAAGGAAGATCTTCAAATTCCCTTAATGTTACAGCTAGAAAGTACCAAAAGGGGTATTTGGATGCAGATTGTGACCTCAAGTTCATCACTCCAATTGCTGTACCACATTAGGAAGAGGTGAACACATAATACAAAAATCAGAAGCCTAGTGAGGTCAGCTAGGGAAAGTACTGTGACTGATTATTTCTGTGTTTGAGTGTTGAGCATAAGAAATCATTCAGATTTATCCATTATAAAATCTAAGGGCAGAGAAGGGTGATTCTACACAGGTGTCTAGCCAAAATAAACTAATATAATGCATTAGAGTCACTGGCAATATTTGATGACCTGCGTGATCATAAGCAAGTCATCTGATCTCTCTGAGATGTAATTTCTTCATCCATAGACAAAGGTATAGAAATTAGCACTTTGATGTCTTTAGTATAGGGAGCTCTCAGATGAGGAAGCTCCTTTCACCAATATAGGTCTGCACTAACTCTGCATCTTACAATCAGAGAAAGTCACCTAAGTACTGAGAGATTAACAGTGCATTAATAACATGGGGCACCCATGTCACAGAGTAGACTAGCCATCACCAGAAATTCTTGTGTCCATAACAATTGATATGAAATCAGATCTCACGACAACCTTTTAAGATTATTTCCATTTTGGATGTGGGTTAGCCACCATGGAAAGATATCTCAATAATGTCTCCTCAAAAAACTTAAGAACAATTGGGGAAAATGCTGACTGGTAAAGAACAGGTCCAGGCTGACAATTTATCTAGGAGGCTATCACCAAGGAGAAGAAGCCCAGACTATATGATATCTAACTAATTATTCTTGCTAACTAGGTAATAATCTCTGGAGCAGCCAGATAACTCATGTTACAGATGAGGAAAATGATGGTTATCACATAGATAGAAAAAATCAGAAGTGGGATTTAATTAAACCCAGATATTCTCATCATAAATGTGTGTTCTTTTTAGTGCACTGTGCTGATATTTCTATGTTTCTTTCAGCACCCTCAAATGTCAGCTCTTTGAGTGAAAACCTTGGTTGCATTACCTTAGTTACAATACAACTTGAAAGGTTATTTGTATACCTTAAAGTCCTAGCTAAATATAGATCACAAACATTCATTCTCTGTTCGCCTACCTGGTGATTGATTACATGGACAAGTCACAAGTTGACCTTGGGTTTTCACAGAGAGTTGAACATAAGTGAAATGACACAAACCACAAACTATCAATAAATTTACTGCCTGTAAATATTGGATTTAGGGAAGCATCACAGTGCAGCAAGAATGTTGAGTTTGGAGTTAAGGCCAGACTCCAATCCAACCCTAAGTGCTCTCTAACTCTTTAGCCACTACCATACTGTTCTCCCTCTATGAATCATAGACCACTCTCTTACACCTTCTTGCAAAGATCTGGACAAGTTACCATCTATGCTGGTGGAGAGGGTTCTCACATGAACAAATCACAGGTCCTTGACATGTTGGCATGTAACAGGTCATCAGTGAATTTTATTTTATTTGCTTTTTGGAGGGCAATTGGGGTTGTGACTTGTCCAAGGTCACACAGCTAGTATTTTGTGTTAAGTGTCTGAGGCTGGATTTGAAGTCAGGTCCTCCTGATTCCAAGGCCGGTGCTCCATTCACTGTGCCACCTGGCTGCGCCATCAGTGAGTTTTAGATCACAGTCATACATCGGACTTACAATAAAATCAGATGATCTACATATAAATCTCGACCCTCCCACTCCTAGAATAAGAACAAATCCTTTAAAGACTTAGAGCTCTCAAAAATCTGAATACCTTGTCATCTCTAATATATAATTTTTTTTCAGTCCCTAGTCACCAACTCTGCATTGCTGGAATAGCCCCTTAACTGATCTATGTTCAAAGTCTTTGATCCATCACCCTACCTTATGATGCTAGTGATAGCTAGGTGGTGCAGTGGACAGAGCCCTGAGTCTGGAGTCAGGAATTCAAACTTAAATTCAAATCCAGCCTCAGACACTTATAAGAGGTAAGACTCTGGTTATCACTAAATTTCTGACTGCCTCAGTTTCCTCATCTGTAAAACAAGTCTAATAACAATGCTAGCATCTTTTTTCCTACTGTGAAAATAAAATGAGATATCATTTGTAAAGCTATTTGTAAACCTTAAAGCATTATATAAATATTAGTTATTTTGAAATTAGTGGTGCTGAAGGAGCTCTAATAGAATTTTTAAATCATTGTTATAGTTATTATTAGAATTAACCTTCCTCATGAACCCTCCTATTAAACTGATTCTCCTCACCTCATTGCGTGATACACGATTGAAACTCTCTACCTTCACATCAATTTTGCTGGTGGTCTTATATTGTAAAAAAGATTGTACATCACAGCACTTTGGATATGTCTCCCAACCCTGGCATTCTCCCTCCCCAGGATTTGGACTCTCCCTTGCAATAAAGTGTATTTGAGATTGCCCAATCATGCCCTCAGCCATTTTGTTAGTTAGTCACTGACCTATTACTGGTGCTGCCTCCAAGATAACTGGTGAATGCGCATTAGGGAAGATTTCCGAAAGCTACTTCTGTGCCACCCCAACCTCCATGGTTCTTCCATCTTTGGTGCCCACCTGTCTGTCACCCAACTCTTACTGCAACTCCAAGAAGCTGTGATATGTGCAACAGCCACACCCCAATACAACTGTCTTGTTAGATGGGCTAAACCAGGTTGAGGATAAGCGATAGGCCTGAAAACAATTAATGAGTTGGAGTAGAGAGTGTCTACCCCCAGCATGTGAAGACTAGCCCTGGCAGAATGGGAGGACGAGAACCATTTGTTCCAGAGGTCAGAAAGGTCATTGAAGCAAGCACTGTGGAATGCTGAGAGCTTGGTCAGGCACTGAAAACACCAAGGTCATCCACTGTATTCTGGGTCATTGTCAGTCATCTTGACCTTTGTCCTGCCACCGGACTTCAGTGACTCAGGATGAGGGTGATGCAACTCTACCTTTAAATCTAATTCACAAGCAAGTCTAGACATCACTTGGGAAGCCATGGGTTTGCCTCAAAAATGAAGGATAAATAACAGTACCTCCGTGATATGGAAAGAAAAACTGTTAACACCAAGTTAGTATTGTCATGCTCTATCTCTCTTGCACCTCCAGACTGAAGTGCAGGGAGAGGAGAAAGGAGATCATTTCTACCCCTAAGAGCAGTACCAGTTACCCCCCAGGAGAAGAACACGCACGAGGCAGGCATATACTTGCCTAAATAACCTGAGAGAATTTTAAGACTCAAGTTCTTGCCCTCCTCCTGCCGCCTTCTAAGCACCAATCAGAGACTAAATTCACCTGAGAATTACATGGCAGAATCATATGTGCTGGCATACAAAAGGGGCTATTTCCTGTTTTAAGCACAGGTCAGAAACGAAGGTCTCTGCAGAATTACTTGGCAGAATGGTTTGTGCCTACATGAGATGAGAGATCCTGAGAATGAGCTTTCCCTGGTTTAGGGCCAGGGGAGAGAGCAGGGGATTACCACTGGATAATCCCAAATTCAAAAGTTCCCAAGGGACTGAAATTAAGAGTTCCCCAATCCCAGAGGAAAAATGTTTCCTTATCACTGTGCTCCTTAGAAAAGGAAGAGGAACACCCTGGAATAAAGGGATTTATGGAATGCCAAATGGGCCAAGAGATCAACAATTCATAAAATTTCTATTGTCATGAGTTAATGAACTTATTCATTAGTGAGCTCCGAGAGAATGGAGAATGTCTGAGCAGACCCCAAGATGTCATCATCTTCCTGGAAGAACCCATTGACCTACTTAGAAACTTCATACCCAACTCTTTTGCATCTTGTGCATTTTCTGTGATGGATGCAATAAAGTCTGTAGCATTCCCATAGTACATATTGTATAGAGTGCTTACCTAGGAGAGAGAAATCATATGACTCACACTCTGGGAAACCTCATCATTAGTTATACCTAAAATTTGATTTGGAAATGTTCCCAAATTAATTTGTAGAAGAAAAAAAAGGCAGGTATCTAATAATCAATCCCCAGGATTTCTTTATTGATTCTAGGGATTTCTAAGTAAACCATGATGTCATATAGAAATAGAGATGATTTTCATTTCCTGTTTACTGATGTGTATGCCTTTACTGTCTGTCTTTTATTTTTGAGGTAAAATTTCTAAAATCAATGGAAAGTGATGGATGAGAGAAAGCATCTTTACTCTTAATACTGTATTATTGAGAAATTTAAAATGTTTCTCCATATGAGCAATGGTAATTTGATCATTCTTTTTTTAACCCCTCAACCTACCTCTCTCCAATTAAATATAGAAAGTCTATACTTATGATTGAATCCATGAATTAAAGGTACAAACCAGACCTCGGCATTTCTTGTTAATAAGCAAATCAAGCTTATTCAAACAACTCAATTAATCAATTTGTAAAGGAATAGAATATTTTGAGTCATTGATGAAATTGATATGCCTCTACAGGAAGTGCATCAGGAGTGGTTAAAGCATAAGTCAAACCATATGGAGTTTAGATAACAGCAGCAAGCTAGTTTAGAATCCAGAACTCTAATGGTGGGCCAGCCTAGTGGAAGAGAACCTACTGCCAAGGTCCTGAGACAAAATTATTGGCTGGGGGAGGGGAGGAGAAGAGACCATCTGTATCCTCTGTCATTGACCAGAAGAAGGCCTTGGGTACTTGCAAAGTTCAGAAGACTAATTCCTTTAGGAACTGGTAGCAGTGTTCCTAGAAGTGCACACTTGTTTCTATTGCTTGATCATCAATCTGCTGATTACATCAGCACTTTGAATTTTATAATCAAAAGTCCTGGGAAGTTTTCTTGTATTATTTTCTATCATCTATTATTCAGGTTTTCAAATGTTTCATAATTTTATTGGGGAAAGGGAGATGCCTATGATCCTTTAAATTATTTCTACCAAGTTGTCTTCAAGGGTAGTCGCTTTAGTTCCTACTGAATTTATATATACTTTCAAAATAATTGTCTTTTGCTTCTCTATCCCCAAAATTTCTTCTACTTCTATATTTTTAAATTCCAAACTTGTCATTCTTTTTTTTTATAATCTCTATTGTTTTGGAGCGATTCTCCATCTTGCAATCTAAACCATTTGTCTTCACTGACTCTGTTTTGAGAGTTCGATTCCCAATCTACTTTCCATTCTAAAACTAGCCAGGCTAGACACCCTGAAGAAAGATGCTTTGGGGATTCTGCACAGAGTCCAGCAGAGATTTGCACCTAAGGTGAATGTCCTGAGGACCCTGTGAATTGGGGAAAGGACTTACTGAAAACAAAAGCTATGAAATATCCTTTTGTCATTGTGTTCTCTTACTTTAGGCCCACCTTTCCCCTGGACTCTGTGCACTTCCGCAGGAATACATCTCTGGTTCTGAGGAATTTTTGCATTAAGTGTTCTACTAAACCCTTTTAGTAAATACCCCTAATTAAAAGCTAATTTTCTGTAGCTGGTTACTCAGCATCAACTTATAAACAATATAGAATCACACTGATGGGAGTTTAGGAACAATCATGCTAGAAAATTCTCCTAATGTCCAAAGTTGCCCCAAGAAACTTGAGAGAAAATGTAACAACCACATTCTGGGGACCTAGTCTTTCAGGACAAGTGGAACATGGGAAAGTAAGGCCAGAATCAGCACAACACTAAAATAATAGCCTAGAAACATAGGAGAATTGATTGCATTGTTTAGTTTTTTCTTGATAATTGTACCTATTTTCATTCGTTCTTATCTTACAGGTCTTGCAAATAAAATATTAATATTTCTTTGTTTTTGCTTTGTGTGCTGAAATGCCTCAGATACCTCTTCATAAGAAAATCCATTCTTTTCCCTGATGAACAGGCTCAACTTTATAGGATATGTTGCTTTTAATTCTGTTTGGGTTCCTTCAATTTATGGAATCAATCAATTAATCAATCAATAAAAATTTATTAAGCAGTACTTAGGTGCCAAGCACTGTATTAAGCTCTGAAGATATGAAAAGAGGTCTCTGACCTCAAGAAGCTTACAGTCTAATGGAGGAAATAATATGCAAAGAAACATATACAAATAAAGCTACAGTCAGGATGAATAGGAGATAATTAACAGAGGGAAGACACTTGAATTAAGAGGACTTGGAAGCTTCCACTAAAAGATGGGATTTTAGTTGGGTACTGGAGGTCAATAATGGTCAGAGCAGAGGAGGGAAAGCATTTCAGGCATAGAGAGAGTCAGAGAAAAAGCCCTGAGCTGAGGATGGAGTGTCTTATTTATAGAAAAGCCAGAAGGCCAGTGTCACTGAACCAAAGAAGAAGGGGCAGAGAATAAAGTGGAAGAAGACTGGGAAGGTAGGTAATGAAGGGCTCTGAATGTCAAACAAAGCATTATGTATTTGATTCCAGAGGGATTAGGAAGCCACTGGAGTTTATGGAGTAGCAGTCAGGAGTGGGGTGACATGATCGGATCTGTGCTTTAGCAAAATCATTTTAGGGACTGAATGGAGAATGGATTGACATGGGGAGAGATTTGAGGCAATCAGACCCCCCAACAGGCTATTATAATATTCCAGATGTGAGGTGATGACGGACTACACCAGGGTAGGGGTAGTGACAGAGGAGTGAAAGGGCATATTCAAGATGTTTCAAAGATGAAATTGTCAGTCCTTGGCAACAGATTGGATGTGGAATATGCTATTCCACATCTGATTTGTCAGGGCTGCCTAGTTGTCCTGGTCTATTGGAATTGAAACACCTTCACCCCTGAACTTCTTTTTCCTGGGAGTTCACATGGGGGCTTGGGGGAAAGCTGTCATTTGATGATCTGAATTTCACAAATATATGCCTTGGACATTCAAACATAGCTGTTTCTTTTGTTCTACCATCAATCTGCTGATTACACCAGTACTTTGTATTCTATAATCAAAAGTCCTGGGAAGTTTTCTTGTATTATTTTGTATCATCTATTATTCAGGTTTTCAAATGTTTCGTAATTTTACTGGGGAAAGGGAGATGCCTATGATCCTTAATCTATTTCTACCATCTTGTCTTCAAGGGCAATAACTTAATTGTCTATTGAATTCAAATATACTTTCAAAATAATTGTCTTTTGCTTCTCTATCCCAAAAATGTCATCTACTTCTATATTTTTAAATTCCAAACTTGTCATTCTCTTTTTTCATAGCCTCTATTGTTGTGGAGATATTCTCCATCTTGCAATCTAAACTGTTTGTCTTCATTGACTCTTTTTTGAGAGCTCTGATTCCCAATCCACTTTCCATTCTAAAAATGATTTTATAAGTTTTATTCCTCCTTTCTTTAATACTGTAGTTTCCTGTTGTTCTTCTGTGATCTCTGGTATCCTCAGGGTTCGTTTTTCATTTGGGGAATGTTGATTCATTTTCTTTCATTATCTGATACTTAATGTGTTCTGGCCTTTGGGATTTTTTTCACTCCCTCCTTCCTCCTTCATGGCTCTCACTGTTGGTTTATGTGATTGAGTCAGGCTTTGAGCCAGACTTTATCTCTTAGCCCTTTTGTATTTCAGACACTTTCTTGTACTCCCAGTGACTTGTCTCTGGATTCCCATCTGACTGTTTGGTCCCTCCTCCTTTCATTACTGTGTCATATACATCTCTTTCTTCACACCTGGCACCTTAGATTCCCCCAATTGAGAGTACTGGTGAGAGAAGGGTTGTCCCTTCACATCCCTTCATGGAGCAAACTCCATGATGAAAGAATAGACTGCAACCAAGTTTCCAGTCACCTTCCTTTGAACACAAAAGCCCTTTCTCCTGTAGCTGTTTCTCATCATTTCATCTTCTGCCTCCCTGCCCAATAATCTTTTCTTCATGTGGCTAGACAAAGTTAATTCCTTCTGCCTTTTGTGGGCTACAGGGGAGGGGGAAGAGGGAAAAAAGACTCAGGGTAGAGTGAGACCAGGGCCACCTCAAGTGAAACATATATCAAGCCTGGGAGTGTGTCTGTGCTGGGAGCTTAAAATTTTTCATCAATGTTTCTATCATCTTGTCTTGTGTTTTTTTTTTAAACTATATATTCATTGTATAGGTTTGGTTTTCTTTTCTAGGTTTATAAATTAAGAAGCTATAGAGAAAATCCTCTCAGATTTTAATTTTTATGAACTTTACAGACATCAACAAACATGAACACTTCAATATACAAAGAACAGAAAAGATGGTTGCATATGAAAGTATAAATTTCTCATATAAACATTTTTTTTCAAGCAGCTAAGTGGTACAGAGGGTGGAGCCCTGGACCTGCTGTCAGGAAGATCCAAGTCCAAATGCAGCCTCAGACACACAGTGTGACCCCAGGCAAGTCACTCATATGGTTTGTCTCAGTTTTCTAATTGGCAAAGTAAGAGTAGTAATAACAGTAAATCTTAGAACTGGTGAGGATTAAATGATATAATATGTGTAAAGCCCTATGTAAGCCTTAAAGAACTATATGTATACTAGCTATTATTATGATTTTACCTGCTAATAATATATTTGCCCCATTTATCTGAATCTCCTAAGTCCTTTATGTAAATATTTCCACAAAAATCATTCTTTCTTTCCTTTTTTTCTCCTTATCTGTCATCCCTGCCCAACTCTTCCTCATGGAAATATTCCAAGGTTTTCTATATCTGTCCTATTTGTCATTTCTTTAAAAAAAATAGCATTCCATTATTCCATCCATTCCCCAGCTGATGGACACACACTGTTTCTAATTCTTTGCTACAACAAAAAGTGTTTTTAAAGCTAAGTTTGCTCATGTGGGTCTTTTCCCCCTTGCCTCTGATCATTCTGCAAATCCTCTATCATTTTTCAAGAGGGTTCTAGGTCAGTTGTTCTTAAATGTTAGGATATGAGGGTCACTTCAGCATGGGTCACTGAGCTATCTTACTGCCATCTACCTGGGATTGGGGCCAAGAAAGGGAAATTAGAAAATAGAAATGGTCTGGGGTGGCTGAGTGAATAGAGCACTGGCCCTGGAGTCAAGAGGACCTGAGTTCAAATCTGGTCTCAGACACTTAAAAAACTAGCCATGTGACCTTGGGCAAGTCACTTAACCCCAACTGCCCTGCCCTCCTTCCTCCAAAAAGAAAAAAAAGATTTAAATAGAAATGGTCCTTCTTTTGATGAGAACTTTTCACTGCTAGTGAGAGAAGTGGAAAGGTGGACTAATCGGTCATAAGCTGGAAGTCAATGTAAGACGGACGAGGAGATACAAGCCAATTTAGTCGGGTATGGAAGTCCCATTGGCCTTTCTTCCCTGCCCACCTTGTCCCCTGTCGATTATCTAGTTGCCTATTTTGCTTAGAAGACATGAACTTCTGCCATCCTCCCACCTCTAACTTCTGCTGTTTCTCTGACGATAACATCATCTGATCTTCACCACGTGGCCTTGATTCATGTTGTCTACTTCATTCAAGATTATGACCTGTTCTCAACCCTGACTTGTGCTCTGACTAGAATTTAGCCAAGTCAATTCAACAGCCCCCCCCCCAGGGGAGGGAGTCAAAGGGGTTTGGGACAGGATGGGGAGGAACAGAAACTTATAAGTGAATACAAGACAAAGAAAAAGAAAGTAATCCAAAATCAGTCCAAAGCAATTTCAAGAGGGAGAGAAAACTAATAGGTAAGTGGATCAAAAAAGGTCTCAGATGGGAGATGGTATCGAAATTGAACCTTTAGGGAGTCCAAGAGGCCGAAATGATACACTAGGAGCCTTCCAGGTATTGGGTACTGCTGTCTAGGGAATGGTATGAAAGTGATAGACAGAATGCTAAACAGGCTATTTTGATTTGAATGTAGAGTGTTCAAAGGGAAGTAATGTGAACAGGAGGTTGAGGTGGGCCTATAGTGTAAAGATTTTTAAATAACAAAGGGCAAATTTTGTGTTTTGCAAGGACAACAGAGACTCATGAGAAAGAGGCCAAATGTCTTTCTCTGAGAAGGTGGAAATGGTTATTTCTAATAAATATGGTGGAGCAACACCATGTTACTATATATACCCTGTGCCCCTCCCCTGCATACACATGCGTGTGGGCACACATGCACCCACCCATGTACTCATGCACATACAGGCTTTTATTTCCACCAGCAAGTGCCAAGGTTTCCTTTAATGATATCCCTTTTCAATGCTTCCTGCCACCTCAAGGAAGCATTATTAGGTAAAGCTCTGAGGATGGAAATAGGAAAAGAAGAGGCTCATGAGACCTAAGAGCCCAATGGGCCACATAGATTGTGCTCAAGTTTTAATGCCAGAAATGAAAGCTTAAGGATGCCAGGCATCATCTGTTCCCATAAATTCATTTTACAGAGGAGGAAACTGAGGGCCAGAAACAGGGAAGACCTTGCCAAAAGGCACACAGATATGAATGAATAGAAGCAAGATCCAAACTTAGGGCTGACTTCAAATCCAAGATTGCTTTCACTGTGTGTCTGTGAGTCAGTAGGGCTCACCAAGCTCTGGGCAAGTTACAAAATTTTGATAAGATGGGATCCCTGCCCACGGGGGCCTGAGGAAATGGCATACTTACAAGCAAACCTAACACATAACAGAAAGTGATAACTGGATGTGGCCTCTATGATTTAACAAAAACTCCTTATGTGAGCATTTAAAGCCCTCCATGGCCAGGCTCTCATCTACTTTTCCAGTCTTATTTCATATCATTCTACTTTACACATCATCTATTTTAATCAAGCCAACATTCCACCTCCCACCTTTGAGCAAGATGGCACCCTAAGCCTGGTATGCACTCACTCACATTTACCTCAAAGAATCTCAAAGTATAGCTCAGGAGCTACCTCCTTCATACATACAGCCTTTCCTCATCTTCACTCCCCCAGTGATTAGCACTCTTATGCTTCTGAAATTGCTTTCTCTAAAGGGACTGGTCTTCCCATGCCCCTGCTACATTTGTGCTATTTTGGCCTCCCTTTGCATTAATGTATTTGTCTATGTGTATGTGCTGTTTCCAAAAAGAAATGTAAGTCTCTTGAGGAAAAGCTCAGGGTTCTTTGTTTCATTTTGTTTTCATATAGCTCAAACCTAGCACCTAAGCATTTGTTGAATTGAACTGAATAGATATTATTATT
Source organism: Petaurus breviceps papuanus (assembly GCF_028583685.1). Lineage (NCBI taxonomy): Eukaryota > Metazoa > Chordata > Mammalia > Diprotodontia > Petauridae > Petaurus > Petaurus breviceps. The sequence goes on along the minus strand of NW_027185697.1, from coordinate 14,602,607 downwards.
AAACTTAAGAGTCAAGTCCATGGGTCAGGTGGAACCCTCCAAGACAAACCTCACTTTGAGAGTTTTTTGCCCACTCATCCAAGCTCTAAAAGTCTTTGATGACTTGTACAAACTCCATTAAAAAATGATAGCCCTCTGCCCTTGGCTCGGCCCCCTAAATGAGGTGAATATTTCCTTACTAAAGGACAGGGGCATCTCTTTTTTTTTTAATTCTAAGTATTTGTTCAGTGGAGAGAAGTTTACACAGCTTGCAGAGAATTATTTAGCAGGAAATGAAACTTCCGTAATTCTCCATGTTCATTTTGCTTTCAGTTGGCAGGGTTTCCTGGCATACAGTTCTCCTCTCTAGAACACCAGAAAGACCACATCCTCCACCCAACTGAGCCTCCCCCAATCTCAACTTCAAGGGAGGCCAAACAATGGGACTCTCTTGATCATGGATGGTAGAAGGTAGAAGAGTCTGGGTGTCTAATCCTTATGTTGTGGCCTGTCTATATGATCAGTGTATTCAGACTTCAGTAAGAGAATGATTATGTGGCTTTCTCGTTTAAGGAAGTGATTTTTCCCCCACTAGAAATAGAATGGGAAAAGTAAATTTGCACACAGCCTTAAAAAAAAAAAAACATAGTTCTTTAGTCTAGCCAGTATGGACAGTAGAATGAATGTGTGTAGGAAAAACTTGGCCCGTTGAATGAGACGGATGTGGCCATGAAGATTTAATCCACACTGGGCATGGGGCATATTTGCTCAGGCAGAATTAAGTGGAGGATGGAAGCAATTCCTGAGAGGCAACTTGGTATAATGCCCAGGCCCCAAAGGAAGAAACATGTGAACTGCACTTTGAAGAACGCTTGGGATTCTGGGGGATCGTGGTGAATAGAAATTATACTAAGAGGAATGAATGAATGTATGGGAAGCCATTTGCAAACCTGAAAACCCCATGATGTGTCATGTTATTATTTAAAGAGTTGAGATGTCCTGGGAAGGAAAAGCCCTGTGTTTTTCAATACGTCATCCTTTGCAATGAATGAAATGGTTCTGGTGACATGAAGTCCCAGAATCTCAGAGTTGGAAGGGACTATCTGGTCCACCAAACCCCAACAATTTTTCATAAAAATGCTAACAGCTTACAGAAAATAGAAACTAACTCCATCTTGAGACGACCCATTGAATCTTTTCTTTTTCTTCTTTTTTTTTTTTTGTCTACATCTACACTAGAAACTCTCAAAGCTGGCCAAGAGATGCACGTCAGTCATTCATCTATAATTTATTCAATCCAATTCAGCAAGCACTTATTGAGTGTCTCTTATATTGCAGGTGCTGTCCTAGGTGCTGGGGATACAAAGATTAAAACAAACTAGTCCTTGTCCTCAAGGAACCTTTTTTTTTTTTTCCTACTGAGGAAATTCAATATTCGTGCAGCTAAACAGATATCCATAATATGGTGGAAGGACTGCCATCAGAAAGGGGAAGGTGCTTCCCATCAGAGGGGTCACTGATGACCAAGAAGGAAAGATGAGAGAGAGCAATCCAAGCCAAGAGGGCAGCCCATGAAAAGACAGAAAATACAATTTAACACATGTTCCTCAAGTATATTACATTAAGAGTCCCATCCTAGGCACTTGGGAGATAGGAAAACAAATGAGACCTGGTTACTTATTTCATGGATTTGGAGTCTGGCAAGGGAGGCAGTATGGTATACCAGAAGAAATGCTGGGTTTAAAGTCAGAGGACCTAAATTTTAGACCTGTTTTTGCCTTTTATAATTTGTACAACCTTGGGAAAGTGTTGGGTCCATGTTTCTCTATCTACAAAATGATGGGTTAAACTAGGTAACTTCTTAGGATTCTTCCAAATCTAAATGTCTCTTCCTAGAAAATCAAATGAGGAGAGCTTGATATGGGCAATTAAGAAATCAATATGTAAGAAATAACCTTATTTTACATATGGATAAGTAATAGAGAACAAACACATATGTGGCTATATATCTAGAGATACACACATATGGTAATGTGTATTTATTTTGGATATGTGCCTACATGGAGACATATGTGTATATATCGGATTTATTAATACATACACATATACATGTTTGTGTCTATACTGAATAGAGAGAAAAATAGATATACACAAATATGATATACATACAAATATATACATGCATATGTATGGATTTGTATGTATATATGCATATATGTGCATATATGTATATATTTTGTACGGACATATGTGTGTGTGTATAGCCAAAGTAGACAGAGGTGACTGAAAAACTGGAGAAAATACTGTATTTTTCTATTAAATTTGCTTAAACTTATGTATCACTAGGCCTCTACACATTATCTGGCATATAGCAAGCACTTAATTAATGCTTGGTACTTGCTTGCTTGCATCAACAGCTATCTAGTGAGGGCCTTCTCCTGGCTCTAGACTAGCCTTCCAGGCCCATTACTTCCCATCCAAAACTCTTATGCACTGACAAACTAAGCACTTGCAGTTCCCTATTTCAAACATTCAAATGTCTCCATCATCCCTGACTTGGCCCAGGTTGTCCTCCCCATCCAGAATACTATCCCTTCTTCCCTTACTATATCACCATGATCAGTGACGCTGGTCTCCCTGCTTTTCCTCCTTCACTACACTCCATCTACAGACTCCCAATTCTGAGTATTTTTCCTGGCTAGTCCACAGGTCTGGAATTCTCTCCTTCCTCATCTCCTCCTGCTGACTTTTCCATGTTTATTCTAATCCCTGCTAAAAGCTCAGCCCCCAGACAATGGTTTCCCTATCTCCCCTGATGCTAATGCCTTCCCGCTTTGGGTTATCTGCAGTTTATCTTGCTTACATCTCATTTGTACATCATTGTTATGTGAAATTCTTGCTTGTAGGGACTTATTTGTAGCCTTTTTCCTTTCTTTCCCCCCCTTTTTTTTTTGGCCTTTCTTTGAATCCCCAGCACTTAACACAGCACAGGGCACATAATGTTTAGTAAATGTTTGTTGACTGACTAACTGTTGACGGACTGACTCTGAAATAACTTTTCATCTCCCCTATATATATATATATATATATATATATATATATATATCTTTTATGTATGTACGTATATGTTATGTGTATGTATATACATACACACAGAAAGACAGATAGATAGATCTTGTATGTATATAATTGTTTAACTGTTATCTTCCTCATTAGGTGGACAGCTCCTTCAGGGCAGAAACTATTTTTTGCCTTTCTTTGTATCATTAGCACTTATTTCAGTGCCTAACACATAGTTGGCTGTTGTCCTTCCTTCTTTTTTTGTCTTTTTGGAGGGGAGAAGGTAGGGCAATTGGGATGAAGTGACTTGCCCAAGGTCACATAGCTAGTAAGTGTGTCAAGTGCCTCAATCTGAGGCTGTATTTGAACTCAGGTCCTCCTGATTCCAGAGCTGTTGTTCTATTTCCTGTGCCACCCTGCTGCCCCTGTCCCACTTCTTGAAGAGGACCAAAATGACATCACTATGCTAAAGTCAGTTTTCAATGTGTCCGACTGACTGATCGGCCTAACACATAATAGGTAGCTAACAAATGCTTGTTGACCAACTGCCAGCTTCCATCATGGCTCTCAGTTCAAGGACCACCTCCTACAAAATACCTCCCTGATCACCTAAGCTATTGGACTATCTATGAAAGGAGGAGCTGAATTAGAAGAACTCAAGTTACCCTTCCAGATATAAATCAATGATCATATAAATGAGTGCCCTTCTCCAAAGCTGAAAATGACTTTGTGGGTATTTTGTCTAAGAAACAGTGTTATGCAGTATGTACAAAGGTGGCCTTGTGGTCAGGAATACTTGGATTTGAGTCCTACACTTTTCATGCCCTGACTGAGTCAGAGTTGCTTGGGGGCTCTGAGAGAGGATAGTCAACTCTCTAGGATTATCAGTTACAAAGAAAGTACAAATCTATATCAGGAGAGGTAGTTTCCTCACTGGCAATTCCCTACATTAATGAAATAATAGGTTCTGTTTGTTATAAATAAAATTATAGTCCCAGATTCAACTCAATCCAGAGCTTGATCTTAGGAACCTGCTGCCCCTCCTTCTTCTGCCAGCTTCCAAACTAGAGTTAATTGGGTAACAAATGAAATTGCAGTGTGTGGAGTGAAAGAAGAGATGCTTTATTAGCAATTCTCTGGAGAAGCGGGTGTGCATGTGTTCCCCTGTGGGACAAAACACACACACACACCCACAGAAGCATAACAAAGGTTATATAAGCCCACCCCCATTACAATCATTGGGCCCAGCCAAGCAGGACATTTCCTTTCCTGGGCTGCTCTTCACATGAATGGTTCTTTTTTTTTTTCTGCTAGCATAACCTATGACCAGACAATGAGGCTCTAATTCTATACCAAGAGTGTCAGTTTGAACCCCAACCGGTTTATGCCAGCTTGGCTTGGGCCCCTCCTATAGATTTCTTCCTGCCATAGGATTGGATAGAGTGTTCTGCTCTTTCTCTCTCACTCTAACATAGGTCCTTCCACACATCCTGTGCAGGATCTGTTTCTGAAGCACCCATTTTTCTGACAGGATCTGTGGAAATCAAGCTATCAGTATTTCTCACATGTTCATATTTCTGTTTTATATGTTGTATATTCTTATTTGTACACAGTGTGTTTCCTTATAATAGAGTGTGCATTTCTTGAAAGAAAAGACAATTTTGGTTTTTTACTCTATCTCCAGTATCTAGCAAACATCCGGTGCTTAATAAATGTTTGTTGGAATGAATGAATAGATGGATGGATGGATAGATGGATTTGTTTGATCATCCCAGAAAACCACATCTCTGTGAATTTCAACACAGGAATCACCTAGAGGACAGACAGACTTCCACACTTTAAGTTTATGTGAACCAGAAGGAAATTAGATATTCAGGAGCAGGAAGGATGGTCCAAGTGAAGAAAGATTGGACTTGGATGAAGGACAGACTTCCTCACAAAGAGAGCGCTCCAGGGCTGCTTCAGGAGGCAATGAAACTAACCTCAGTAAGGTTTTTGAGCAGAAGTCCTGTCAGGAATTCTGTACGGGAAGAAATAGGAGGAAATGTCCTCCAATGCACCTTCCAGTTCTGAAAGTCGGCTAGCTGTCCCTGCTCAGATTCATGTGGGCCAAGCTGAGTCCCTGGTCTAAGGGTCCCAATGCAGATTCTCCCCATAGTGCTTCAGTTACATTGCCATCAGACTTTGGTCTTAGAAACAGAAGACCTGAGTTAAAACCCAGCTTTGAGATTTGTTAGTTGTGTGACTGTGGCCAAGGCGTGTCTTGATCTAGGTTTCAAGATGGAAAATGAAAGAAAGTATTTGCACTTCCGATATTCCAGTGTTATTGTGAAAGAGGTTTTCTACCAACCATGAAATCCTATAGAATTAGCCCCTATCATTAGCCCCAATTCTTGACTGTGAAATAGATCATTGAGGTAATTAAAAGGCAGTACAAAAGGCTAGGAGAAAATTGCACAACTACGCCCCTGGAGATCATCAGAGAGAGATCAAAAGTCCACCATGTGTGAGTACCCAGGAGAGACACTGGGAAGATATGCCAAGAGACAGGGAAATCAAGCCACCCAGAAGACATGAACTGGACTCCCAGCCCTTTCTGGAGAGACATCAAAGGCTTAACCCTTGGCTATTGCATTTCAAAATAAATAAAGTCCATTGTGCTTCCTTCAGGAAAAATCAGCCAAGCCAAACTGGGGCTCTAGAGGGTTACCTGTGACTTTTTCCTGGATGAAATGGAATTAACCCCAAGTTCTAATCTTTGCTCAATCACTCAATGCTGAACAACAACCCACAATATCACTGGAAGACAGGGGCTATCCTACCCAAGTATTAATTCAAGTAAATATGTGTGAGGTGCCATTTATGTCCTTGGAAAAAACCAATTCCATTCAATTCGTCAAGGATTCTCTAGTGTCTCCTAAGTGCCAGCCACCGAGGACATTAAACATATGGAGCTGGTCTTCAGTTCAAAAGACTGGGGTTCAAATTCCTCCTTTGATTCATTCTAGTTATCTGACACTGGGAAAGTGGCTTACACTTTCAAAGTACTCCCTCCAACAACTCAGTCAAACTAACTGGTAGAGCTAGCACTGGTTTGTACAACTCATTCCTTAAAGCAAAGAAATCACAAATCTGAATCCCCTGCCCCTCTAAAAAGGACAAACAGAAACAAAAGCAAAAAGAAAGAAAGAGAGAGAGAGAGAGAGAGAGAGAGAGAGAGAGAGAGAGAGA
>NW_027185697.1:14573448-14595937 GCF_028583685.1 Petaurus breviceps papuanus | reverse complement strand
AGAGAGAAAGAAAGAAAGAAAGAAAGAAAGAAAGAAAGAAAGAAAGAAAGAAAGAAAGAAAGAAAGAAAGAAAGAAAGAAAGAAAGAAAGAAAGAAAGAAAGAAAGAAAGAAAGAAAGAAAGAAAACACCTCTGGGCTATGAAGCAAATACACAAAGAACAAAAGTCAAAACTCCACCCAAGGAGCTTATATTCTCTGGGGGTTAGATGAGATATAACCCAGACAGAGAGAAGCCAATATTTAAAAAAACAGTAATTTTGGTGTAGAGATGAGCTCTCTTGGGAGAATCAAGGAATGTGAACTGCTTCTTATAAAAGGTGATATCTTATCTGAGCTTTTTAGAGAGCTAGGGCTTCTAAGACATAGAAATGAAGAGGGAACAGAAAATCCTGCACCAACACTCCTTCCACTTTGGTCTTGGTTTGTAGCCCTTTCAAGTTGAAGAATTTACCATCAGTGTGGTAGTTGACCTTGACTGAAAGCATTTGACAACATGCCTGACAACATGAAAAACATCATGCTACAAAGCATGGGAGGAAGCACACAGACATTGCTGGCAAGGTTCTTCCCAGAGTCCTCCTTAACAAGACACTGGGGCAAAGATCTGGAGGTGGGAAATGCATTTTTATGTACAGAGAGCAAGAAGCCGTTCCCCTTGATTGGAATATAGATCTTTGAAGAGATTGTAATTTGTGATCATAGACAGGAGTCAGATTACAAAGTGAATTAAAAGCCAAACTGAAGAATTTGTGTTTTAAGTGTGACTTCTTAAATATAGGAGTAACATGGTCATACCTGGATTTAGAAATATCCTTTGGTTACTGTATAGATGTTTAGACAGGATTTAGTGAGAATCTGGATTAAAGTTTGGTCTATGTGAGTAGATAGAAAAGTTCTGAAAGCAGAATTGATAAGACCTAGCAACTGGTTAGATAGAAAGGAAAAAAAAAACTTTTCTACTAATACCTTAAATTGCACCATTATGAAGAGAGAACCCTGGGTTGAGGATCTGCTTCTTATTTTGCTTACTTGTGTGACCTTTGGTAAATCATCTAATCTCTTTGGGCCTCTGTTTCCTCATTTGTAAAATGAAGGGGTCGGATACTAGCGAACTGCTGACATCCTACTCCTAGAATTATGATCACATGAGTCTATGTTCCTTTGGATTAAAGACTGACCTCAGTTGTTGCCATATTTGAACATTCAAAAGCCCTAGGACGAGAAAGCATTAAGTCACCAACTCCTTAGTGTGAATGAGGAGAGGCTGGATGGGTGGTTGGGGGAGCTGTAAGGTGGCTACTGGGGAGGAGGAAGGGGGACTTGAGGGCAAATAGGAGGCACCAGGAACACCATCAGGCTGTTTCTCAGCTTGACCTAAAACAGGCCTGTGGGAGCAAAAGACAGCAGGAACCCTCCCTCTTAGTCTTCCTTCTAGGGAAACCAAGGAATCAGTTGTGGAATTTGTATCAGGGTCAGAGAAAATGGAAAATATTTGCAGCAAAAAAAAAAAAGAAAGAAGGAAAAGAAAAGAAAAAAGAAACCCTGAGTTGGCCTTGGCATTCCTAACCAAATTCCAATTCAGAAACTCACTTGGGTCAACCTGGAAAGTCTTGTGTAATTCCCCTGATTTGAACTCCAGATTGGGAAAACCTTGTCATCTCAGCTCAGTCTCAGGGCAAAAGAGGCCCTGAGGTAACTTCAGTTTTAAAGGGATAGGAAAACCCAGGCAGGAAAGATCATTGGAATGACATGAAAAAACATGACAGACCTATGAGGATGTCTGATAATTCCCAGTGTGGAGACCCTCTTCCACCAAGGTAGATGGCAACCCATTCGTGATTTAGTAAACAAGGTCTATAGCCTGAGACACATGGGGTGAAGTGACCAGGGCCTCATAGTCCCTAAGTGTCCAAGGGAGGGTGTAAAACTCTGTCTTCATGACTCCAAGTCCAGCATTCTAAATGCTATGCCACATTGGCTCTAACATCAGGAGTATTGAGATAGTCAAATGAATCTGGGAGCTCTTTGTTTTGGGAGTTCTCCCCAATAATGTAGATTAAAAACCATCTGTATCTGTCAAGCTTGGGCGACTCTTGTCCATTTCCTCCCTTAAGATTTTGCCTAAAAGTAGGAATCCATACTTGATTGCTTTCTAGGAATTCTCTGATTCCCAGGGCCCAGACTAGGGTGGTGGTAGATTGAGTGGAAGGAAGAAAACGTGTGAAAATCCTAAGACTTGGCAACTGGTTGGAGAGGAAGGAAAGGTGATTTTCGATGGGGGCCGCAATATCAATTTGGTTATTTTGATATTAGAGACAGTTTCCTGAGGGAGGCAGCATTTTAATTGGGTTTTGAAATATGGATAGGGATTCATTAGAAAGAATTTGGGTAGAATATTTGGAAAAGATCTGAGCAAAGATGAAGGAAGACATTCACAGATGAGTAGTTCAATTTGGATGGAAAGCACATCAATAAAACAACAAATATTAAGCATCTACTCTAACCCAGGGGGCAGCTTGGTGGCCCAGAGGATAGAACATTACATCTGGAATCAGAAAGGCCTGAGTTCAAATCCAGCCTCAGATCCTTACTAGCTATGTGAACCCTGGGTAAATCAGTTAACCCTGTTTGCCTCAGTTTCCTCATCTGTAAAATGACCCAGAGAGGGAAATAGCAAACCTCTCTAGTGTCTTTGCCAATGGGGTCACAAAGAGTTGGACATGATTGAAACTACTGAACAACAAAGCTCTATACCAGGCACTAGGTTGCATGCCAGTGTGTGCTGGCAGTAGTTTCAGATAAAGCTAGAAAGGTGTGAGTCAGGTCTAGGAGTTTGGTTCTGACCCCCCCAACCAACCTCCATTGAAATCACACACAGGGCCATCCCTAGGGCAGGAGGAAAAGCCAAGGAAAGCAGCCAAGGCCATGCTCAAAACCACTTCCTCATACCCCAGTGGCTGCCTTCCTCAATCACTGCCAAGCTCTCTGCTTCTTCATAGGAGGTGGAGGTTTCCCAGAGCATCAGACCAAGGACAATTGGATATGCCTTAGGGAAAGCTCACATCAAATTCACAAGAAACCAATCAATATCTCAAGGAGGGCAATGGCTTGTTTGCTGAACCCTAACCTTCTTTTCAGAGCACATCAGTGGGTTTTCCAAGAACATGACTAGGGGCAGTGGGGATGTCATAAATCATCAGGTTTCTATGCCAATAAATTAAAAATAACTTTCATTTCCAGAAGACAAAGCAGGCTAAGTCTGAACAATTAATATAGCAAGATGGCACAAAGCACGAGACTGAGTGTAGTCAATGCTTAATAAAAGCTTGTTGAATAGAAATTGTCTAAAAATAACCTGCTATCATTTCCATCAGGAAGGTCATTCTGGGATGTTTCTCCTTCATCTCCACTGACAACTGCAAATGACTTAGAGGCAAGAAATAGCAGAAGAAAAAAAGATGCCTGGTGTATGCATATACTTGTAAGAAAAGATGATGGACTGGTCACAAAGTAAAGGCAAGAGTGACTCAAGTCTTCTCTGGCCACCAGAGAAGGTAAAGATACCTAAAGGAAGTCCTCCAGTGCCAGAGGATCTCTGGGAAAGGTAGGTAAATAAAGATAAATATGAAAGGTCATACTGATGGGGTACAGGCTCTGGGAAACCCCTTAAACTCTGATGGAATCTTCCCATTTGATGTGGCATATACCTGAGGCCATAAGCCTTTCATTATCACTAGACCCAAATCTCTGTTACTAGTCTAGCTCTCCTTTGTCCAGCTGCTCCCCACCCTTGATCCTCCCAAAATATCTATACCCAAATCTGTTACCCTTAAACTAGTCTAACCCTCCAGTGTCTGCCATCTCCAGATAGCCTCCAGCTATTTCCCACCCTTAGTCTCATTACTGGAGTCTGACCTCATTTGACTCATCCTGAAGACCTTCCCCGAACTCCTCCTCTAGACCACCCCTAGATCCCTCCCACAATCTTTCTGTATATAAGCTCCATCTTGCCTCCATGATGGGCCCGAGAATTATCTAGGGCAGACTCACTCTGTGTCAGATTATTTTGGCCCGCTTGTCCAATACAAGCATCACAGGTACCGAGGCTCCTTGAGAGTCTACTCATTATGGAAAATCTCTAATAAAGTTTGCTTTTCTTTGCCTGAGAGAAGACTTGAATGGAGTTCATTTGGCAGAACCCAGCATGTTGGTATTTTGGGGTCTCTACACCCCTAAACCTTAAACTTCTACATTCCATGGTTCCTGACATCAACATTTTGTGGTTCCCTGACCTCAGCAACATTATTAGTGAATCCCAGAATCTAGCGGCCAGAAATCAACCTCCCCTCTCCCATCTGGGGATGAAATGGAGCAAACAGAATCCTTCATTCACATAGCAACCTTTCCATCTCTTAAAATCAGATTTCATGTCTCCAGAATCCAAGAATGTTAGAGGCTATCTAATTGCAACTTTTGCCTTACTGGGAATCTCCAGGCACAAAGGCCAGCAATTAACCAACCATACTTTGCTTCAAGACCTCTAGTGAATGGAAGTTGATTACCTCCTAAGGCAGGAGTGGGAATTGCACAGCCTCAAGGCCATATGTGGCCCTTTAGGTCCTCAAGTGCTCCCCTTTGACTGAATCCCAATCTCACAGAACAAATCCCCTTAATAAAAGGATTGGCTAGGTAAAACTTAGACTCAGTCAAAAGGCCACAGCCCTGCCCTAAGGCATCAACTTCCACATTTGGATAGGTCTAATTGCTGGGACAGGGAATAGGACCTGAGTTCTCACTCAAAAAGGGAAATTCTGGATGGTAAGTTCCCCTTACCATGTATATCAGCACCTCTTCCGGAACCTAAATTCATACTTTGCTGGGGCATTAAGAGGTGAGGTGACCCCCAGGGTCACACAATATATGTCAGAGGCAGGAATTCTCCCAGGTGTCTCTGCTATACTCTACTGCCCATTTGTAAATGAATATGTGGGTTTCTGGGTTTTTTCCCCTCCTATCAAATCTTAAGCTGTCTCTTTGCCCCAGTCATTTATGGTTCATGTCTCCATCCAAGTATCTTTATTGCCAAAGGAACTACTTTGTCGAGCCAAGTTCACCAATCAGTCACTCTCATGAGGCTTAGTTTCTTTTGAATCCTATCCTGCTGTGTCACTCTGCATAAAAATAATAGCATAATATGATACCCCAGGATGTTACGATACACAGGAAAGTCAAGTGAATCAGCAACTATTGGACACTTAACTATGTGCCAGGCTTTGTGATAAGTGCTGGGGATATGACATGCCCTGCCCTCAAGGACCTCACAATATAATGGGAAAGAAAGTATGCTAACAATTATGTGCAAACAAGAAATATACAGGATGAAATGGAGTCAGTCTCACAGAAGGAACCAGCATTTCAGAGAATGGGAAAAAGGCTTCCTGCAGAAAGTAAGGATTTAGGTGAGATTGGAGGGAAGCCAGGGAAGTAGGCAAAGAAGAGAAGAGTGAAAATGCAGACACAGTATGGGATTGGATGGGCAAAGAACAGCCAGTAGTCACTGAATCACAGGGTAAGTGAGCAGGGAGGGGAGGGCACAGGATAGAAGAATGGAAAGGCAGAAAGGGACCAAGGAATGGAGGGCTCTGAAAACCAAACAGGATTTCCCATCTTATTCTGAAAATAATAGAGAAGCACTAGAGTTTATTGAATGGGGAGAGTGGGATAACATGGTCAGATCTGAGCTTGGAGAAGATTCTTTTGACAGTTGAGTTGAGAAGGAGTTGGAATAGGGAGGGACCTGAGACAATGAGACCAGCCCTAAGGCAAATTACAGTAGCCCAGTCATAAGGTGAGGGCCTGCACCAAGGTGGTTGCAGGTAGAAGAAAGAAGGAGCAGCTATCAAAGGAGATATCATGAAGGTGAAATTTACAGGACCTTACAACAAATTCAATATGGAGAATGAGAGAGTGAGGAGTCAGGGATGGCCACTAGATTATAAGGCTGTATAACTGGGAGAAGGGTGGTGTCCACAACAATAACAGGAAAAATATAGATGAGGGGTTGGGAGAGAAAAATGGTGAATTCATATTTGTACATGCCAAGTTTTAAAATGTTTATGATATCCTGTTCAAGATTTCCAATGGGCAGTTGAGGATGGCATACTGGATATCAGGAGAGAGTCTCAGGTTAGGAAAATAGATCTGAGGATCATCTTCATAGTCTTGTAATTGAATCCATGGAAGACAATGAGATCACCAAGATGGATGATATAGAAGAAAAAGAGAAAAAAGATCCATTACAAATCTTTGGGCAATACTCATGGTTACGGATCTCGATCTGGATGAAAATCCATCAAAGTAGGCTGAGGAGTGGCCACAATCATAGTGGTTAGGATTCAGCACTCTCACTGCTGTGGCCTGGGTTTGATTTCTGGTCAGGGAACTACAAAAATAAAGAGGTCACCATAAAATGTTGAAGTTAGGGTTAGGGATGCACAAGATTCCAAAATACTAACAAGTCTAATCCTGCCAAATGAATTTGACTCAAGTCTTCTCTCAGCCAAAGAAAATAAAGTTTATTAAAAGTCCACCTTGATAGGTAGACTTGGTATCTGTGATGGTTGCATTGGGCAAGTGGGACAGAATCAACTGACACAGAGTGAGTCTGGGCCAGAACACTCCCAGGCACTTTCCCACCTCTTGGAGGCAAGATGAGGTCTTATATACAGAAAGGCTGTGGGAAGAATCTGGGGGTGGTCTAGGGGAGGAGTTTGGAGAAGGTCTTCAGGAGGAGTCAAATGAGGTCAGACTCCAATGATGAGAGATTCAGGGTGGGAGGTAGCTGGAGAATGGAGGGCTAGGCTAGTAACAGAGATTTGGGCCTAGCTATAATGAAAGGCTTATGGCCTCAGGCAAATGCCTCTTCAAATGGGAAGATTCAATCAGAGTTCAAGGGGATTGCCAGAGCCTTCACCTCCATCACCCATAGGAGGAGAACTGGGGTGGAGAAATACCACAGAAAACACGGAAAGAAAAGTACATGAAGAAGAAGAGGGTGATCAACAATGTCAAAAATTGCAAAGAAGTCAAGACAGATAAGGATTCAGAAAAGATCATTTTGTTTGCCAATTAAGAGATTATTGGTAACTTGGGAAAGAATACTTTCAGTTGAATGATAAGACTAAAAGACAGATTATAGAGGGTTTAGAAAAGAGAGGGGGGAGAGGAAATGGACAAATCTTGTTTACATACCTTCTCATCACCTGTATTTCAAAGAGTTTAGGGAAGAAAGACATCAACCAATATCTAGAGGGAATGTGATGAGGTTGGGCTCTGGGAGCCCCCTTGATCTGTACTTGAGTCCTTGAGGTACAGGCTCTGGGAACCTCCCTTGAACTCTGATTAAACTGTCCCATTTTATGAGGCTACCTGGAGACTATAGACAATGGTGGGCTAGGCCAGTTCAAGGGTGGATTGATATTTTGCTAGCCTCCTGCAACTTCCCACCCTTAATGACTCATTGACCTCATTAACTCCTCCTGAAGGCCCTCCCCAAACTCCTCCTCTAGACCACCCCTAGATTCCTCCCACAACTTTCTATATATAAGATCCCATCTTCCCTTCGAATGTGTGAGAGTGCCATAGAATGACCTAGAACAGACTTACTCTGTGTCCAATACAAGTGAATGGTTAATAAACTTTACTTTTCTTTGGCTGAGAAGACTTGAGTTGAATTCATTTGGCAGGACCCAGTGTGTCGGTATTTTGGGGTCTCCAAAGCAACTCTATTCCTCTTATCTCTTCAAATGGATGGATCAAGTGATGTTTTGGGGGAGATGAGGGAGACCTGGACATGTTTACAGATATCAAGAGAATAGGCAGTCCCAAGAGAGAAATTAAACAGTGTGTAGAAATTAGTGAAGGAGGAGCAATGATAGAGGAGACAATTTGCTAGAATATACAGGGTAGAATGGGATTGCTTGTACATTTTTTCATGGGGAATGGATGAAAATAGTCCTTGGAAAGCATATGAATGATGTGAGATAAAGCATCAGGGAAGAATAGAAGACCCATGGCAAATGGTCTCAATTTTTTCAGTGAAATATAAGGTAAGGTTCTTGGTTGAGAGGGGTAGGAAACTTGTGGAAAATTTGAAGGATAAAAGAGATGAAAAACCACTTTGGCAAGTGGGATAATAACTTAATTCTGAAGGTGTAAAAGAATTGCCTTGCATCAGTGAGAGCCCATTTGAGATTATGTTAAATTTGCATTGGTCGCAGTTTTCTGATTTCCTTCAGGTTCTTTCAGCAGTTTGAGAGGAACAGAGGCAACAGAGGTGGGAATAACATTATAGCAAAAGAGAAAAGATAGTAACCGATAAGGCAGCTCACTCCTGGAAAGAGCATTTAGTGCCAGAGGATATGGATTCAGCTCCTAGTTCAGGTGCTTCCCCAAAATCCACACACCTACCTCTCAGAATCTGTCTCCTTCTCTGAAAAGTGACAGGTTCAGATGGGAAGATCTTGAAAGTCTCTTCCAAATGCAAATTCTCTACTCCATAAAGCTCTAAGAAGTCTGGTCTTATTTCTTTGAACATCAGTTTTTTGTTTTGTTTTGCTTTTTGGAGGGGGGGGGCAGGGAAATTGGGTAAGTGCTTAATAAATGCTTATTGATAGATAGATGGATATTTTCATCCCTTTTACCCTCTCTGAAACCCAGTTTCCTCCTCAGCAAAAGGACATAATGATGCTTTAATTACATAAAAAGAGATTATATTTGTAAAGTACAGTGCATGGTATGTAGCAGGTGCCTAAAAATGCTTGTCCTTTTCCCTTATTCTTTTATTACCTACCTTTATGAAAACTTAGAGTGCTGGAGAAAAATGTACTGTTGTTGTCCAAGTTGAAGGCAACTCTCATTGGATCACAGGTGAGAGCTGGAAAGGATAACCCTCTCAGTTTATGGAAAAGGCAACTGAGGCACAAGCACATTAAGGGACATATCCATATCAAGAAAAGGAGTTAAGTGAGACTATTGAGATTTACCTCTAGGTCTTCTGGTACCAAGTCCAGCTCTCTTTCTACTAAATCAGTCAATCAACAAATACTTGAGAAAGGTGCTGGAAACACCTACCCCTTGGCTACCTTATATCCTACCATAATGGCTCCCACACTGGCATCACAGCAAAAGAAACTCACTTTGTCTCCCCTGACTAAAGCTACAGTTTGGTGGGGAATATCACTCTAGAAAAGGGAGAGGGGAACAAAAACATTTAATTACATACAAGCCTTCTAATTACAGAATAAGATTTTTTATTCCTTGCTTAAGAAAATCAGGCATTATTTGTATTTGTTTCATTTTGTTCATTACCTCTCACATCCTTTCAAAGGCAGCCTGGTATAATGGATAGAGGCCAGTCTTGAACCCAAGATAGACCTGGGCAAGTCCCTTATCCTCTTTGAGCTTCATTTTCCTCATCTATAAAATGAATGCAGTGGACTTGATCACCTCTAAGGTCTCTTCCACCTCAAAATCCACAGGGAGGTTTGTGTGTTTTTCTGTGATCCAAGAAAGAAGCTTTCTATCCAAACATATGCTTGAAAAATAATCCCCACTAAAATTTATCTAACAAGTCACTAATAAGTCTCTTCTGAAAGACCTCAAGGGAGTTATGAAAGTCACCAGTTCTTGAGGTAGTCCTTTCTGTTTTTAAATAACTCTCATTATGAGGAAATTTTTCTTAAAACTCTTTTGTTGCAAATTCCAACCATAGCTTATACTATAGCTTAAGATCTGGTACTGCTAAACCCTCTTCCTTTGCTATTATTTCTGCCCTCTGGGGTAAAGTGAAACTAACCCAATCATTCTTCAACCAGATTGTATTGAAAACTCTAAAATCTGGGTAGAGTGCTGCCACCCCAGACTTCTATAATTCTTCTTCACCTCCTTCAATTTGTCATTAATTCCAAATGTATATTTTTGGGGTGGCTGGGTGGTGCAGTGAATAGAGCACCAGACCTGGTGTCAGGAAGACCTGAGTTCAAATCTGGACTCAGACACTTAATACTTACTAGCTGTGTGATCTTGGGCAAGTCACTTAACCCAAATTGCCCTGCCCTCCCCCTCCAAAAAAAGTTTTAAAAAGCCAAATGTATCATATTACAGGAAAGAAGCAGAAACTCAAAGAGATAGATGGACTAGGACAGATGGGTAGTTGACAACAAAAAACAGGATTCCAACATAGGACTTTGGACTCCGCATTGAGATCTCATACTTCTGAGGCAGTCTACTTGAATCTTAAATTGACTATGTGCCCTCCTACAGTATACCCCACAAGTGATCATCCATCCTCCCAATCCATGACCTTCACTGATGGAAAACAGGAAATGTAGAATCACAGAATTGCAGAATGGGAAAGAATCTCAGTGGATATATGGTCCAATCCATACCTGAACAAGAATCTCCTTTACAATACACTCAAGTGCAATTAAAAGGAGAGAAGCAGAAATATTAAAACTATCCCTTTCAGATTATAATACAATAAAAATTATATTAAATCAGAGACTAAGAAAACATAGATTAATTGGAGATTAAACCACCTAATCTTAAAGTATAAGTGGGTTTGGGGAGGCTAGGTGGGGCAGTGAGTAAAGCACAGGCCCCAGAGTCAGGAGGACCTGAGTGTTCTGGCCTCAGACACCTAACACCCACACCCACCCCCCACCCCCCACACACACTCGTGCTCCAGAAAACTAGCTTTGTAACCTTGGCCAAGTTACTTAACCCCAATTGCCCTCCAAAAGGCAAAAAAAAAAAAAAAAAGAATAATCGGGTTAAAGAACAAATCATAGAAACAATAATTTCTTTAAAGAGAATGACAATAATGACACAACTTATCACAACTAAAGGATACAGCCAAAGCAAAGGTTAGAGAAAAAGTTTTTATCTCTAAATGCTAATCTCAGTAAAATAAGAGGAAACTCATGAATTGGATACACAGTTTAAAAAAAACTAGAAAAAGAACAAATTAAAAATCCCCAATTAAACACTAAATTGGAAATCCTAAAAATTAAAGATGAGATTAATAAAATTGAGAGTAAAAGGTTGAATTAATAACTAAAACTTGGAATTGGTTTTATGAAAAAAGGATTAATAATTGGTAAATTTGATGAGAAAAGAGAGAAGAAAATCAAATCACTGGTAAATACAAGAACCACACCAGAAACAGAAAGAGTCACACAGAGAATAAAAGGCTAGAGCAGAATTTAAGATGAACCTTTCAAAAAAAATAGTAGATTTAGCAATTATGGTCTCAGATAAGGTAGAAATAAAAATATCATGATTAAAAGCACCAAACTAAGACAAGATTAAGATAATTAAAGACAATTAAGATAATCAGTAATGTCAATACTTAAAACACATACAACAAAGGACAGAGAATCCAAATATTTAAAGGAAAAACTGATAGCTTTACAGGAAGAAATTATGGTAAAAATAAAATAGTTGGAGACTAAAATGCATTTCAGTAAAACTTAGGTAAACACATCAAAAAAAGATAACAAAGAAAGAATTTAAATATCTAAATATAGTTATATAAAGTTCAGATATGTTATACCTGACAAATACTGGATGGGAATGAAAAAGAATATACATATTTCTCAACTATTTATGGAATCCACACAAAAATTGACTATGAAATAAGATATAAAAACCTTATAAGCAAATGCAGAAAAGCAAATTTTTTACTAAGTATAAAACAAGGTAAAAGTATTAAAGACTTTTGGAAAAGGACTTAAAATTATTTGGAGATGAAATAGCATAATTTCATATAAAATGTGCATCAAAGAAAATCGCAGAAGCAATAGAAATTTCCACTGAAGACATTGATAATAATAGCATGTGAATACTTTTGGGATTCAGTCAAAGCAATCCTTAGGGAAAACACACATATCAAAATTTTTTTTAAAGATCAAGGAATTGGATATGCAACTTTTTTTTGTAAAAAAAAAATCTTTAAAAAACCACAACAAATTAAAATAAAAAAACAATCCCAGAATAAAAATTCTAAAAATCAAATAAATTAAGAAAATTGAAAGCAAAACAATGAAATTCTCCAACAAAATAAGAAATATTTTTAAAAACAATAAAATAAACTACTATAAACATTTTTAAATAAGAAATAATTGCAAATGAAGCAGAAATAAATTATTTGAAATTATTTTGCTTAATTATGTATGTGCCAAGATGATTGATAAATTAAATGGATGAATGTCTACAAAAATATGAAATACCCAGATTAATATAACTAGAAGTAGAGAATTGAATAACCAAACATGAGGGGGGGGGAGGGACTGAACAAATTATGAAATCTCCTAGGAGGAGAGAACAGTTAATTTTGCAAAACAATTGTATTAAACACTCAAAAACCATTAAAAATGTTTTATTTTATTTTTCACAACTCTTCACAGACAAGAAAAGAAAAGATTCTACAAAATTAATTCTATGGCAAAATATGATCTTGATATCCACGAAGAAACAAATCAGAAAAATAGTATATGAATGAAATAAAAATAAAAATAACAACAGCTAGTATTTCTATAGTACTTTAAGACTTTCAAAGGATTTTCCAAATACTATCTCATTTAATCTTCACAAAAAATCAGGAGGGACATGCATTAGTATCCCCATTTTATAGGTGAGCAAATTAAGGCAGAGAGAAGGTAAATAACTTGCAGGTATATTTGAACTTGGTCCCTTCTAACTCCAGATTTTCTACCTACATGCCTCTTCAATATCCTTACTGCCCCAATGGCTGGAATTCTTTCCTTTCTCATTTATACCTCCTGGTTTTCTGGGATTCCTTTAAGTGTCAGTCAAAATTCTCCCTTTCCCAAGACCCCTACCTCAATCCCCTTTAATTATAATGCCTTGCCCCTATTGTATCTACAAATTTACCATGTTTGTAAATAGTTTTTACATGCTGTCTCCCCAGTTAGACTGTAAGCTCCTTGAGAATAGGATTTCTGTTGCATTTCTTAATTTTCCCATCACTTAGTACAGTACCTGGTAGATAGTAGATGCTTAATAAATGTTTATTGACTGGCTGACAAAAAAAAATAAAATAAAACAATTTAGTAGAAAAGAGAATACAGAAATAAATGAAAAAGATCGTACATTATGATCAAGCTTCAATTTCAAGAAAACTATAAATATTATAGACTATTTTAGTAACAAGGACAACAAAAAATCATTATTATACCAATATTGGTAGGAGGAAGCTTTTGATAAATTCAATACCCATTTCCATAAAAAAAAACAGTAAGAATCATAAGAATAAATTGACCTTTCCTTAACATGGGAATAGTACCTATTTAAAACAAAGAGTTGAGATTATTTTTTTTTTCTTTTTAAGCAATCGGGGTTAAGTAACTTGCTCAAGGTTACATGGCCAGTTATTTCTTGGTGTGGTGCTGAGTGTCTGAGCCTGGATTTGATCCAGGTCATCCCAACACTGGAGCCAGTGCTCTTACTCGATGAGCCACCTGGCCGCCCCTAAGCAATTGGGGTTAAGTAACTTGCTCAAGGTTAAATGGCCAGGTGTTTCTGGGTGGGTGCTAAGTGTCTGAGCCCGGGATTCGATCTCCAGGTCTTCTCAACACTGGAGCTGGTGCTCTTACTCGCTGTGCTACCTGGCCACCCCAAGAGTTGAGATTATATACAATGCAGGTAAAATAGAAGCTTTTCTAATAAGGACAGGGATAAAGTAAGAACAACCTTATCACCTTTAGCATTTGATATCATTCCAAAAAAATTTGTCTGCAGCAATGACAAATGAATAAATAGAGGTAATAAGCATATGCAAAGACAAAATAAAATTATCACTTTTTGCAGATCATATGATGGTCAACACAGAAAATTATCAAGAATGTAATAAAAATTAATTGAAAAAAATAATTACTATAAAATAGCAGGATATAAAATAAAACTATGCAAATTATCAACCTTTGTGCATAATACCAATAAAACTTAGCAGGGAGGAATAAAATATGTATACATGCATATATATATATATGTTTATTTAGATATATATGTTTATATATATATATATATTTTTTTTTTTAGGAGTCAACCTGGAATGGTACACATGAGAGATTCTTCTTACAAAAATAAAGACAGAACAAAATAAATGGAAAGATATTAACTTTTCATAGTTGGAGCATCATAATATTTTTAAAATTATAATACTTCTTAGATGAATTTACTTATTTGGTGCCATGTCAATAAAGAAAAAAAAGATTGCATTTGAGAGGATTTTTTTTTAATTTCATCTGGAGAAACAAAAGGTCAACATTCTCAAGAAAAATAATGAAAAAGATGCTCTGGGCTGGAAGGGAACATAAAAGTACCAGATTTCAAGTTATACTAAAAACAATAGCCATCACAATGAATTGCTTCTTTTAAAAATATGTAAAAGGAAATCATTAGAGGAGCAGCTAGGTGGCACACTGGATAGAACACTGGCCCTTGAATCAGGAGGACCTGAGTTCAAATCTACCCTCAGTCACTTACTGGTTGTATGACCCTAAGCATGGCACTTAACCTTGATTGCCTCAAAAAAAAAAAAAAAAAGGAAGTCATCAGAACAGGTTAGGAACCCAATATTCAACACTTAATGTAGGAACATTGTGTTCAAGTTCAATAAACTTAAGAATGGCAATGGTTTGGGAAAGAATTCTTTTTTGACATGAAGTTTGGGGAAAACTGGAAAGAAATCTGGCAGAAATTAGATTTAGACAAAGAGCTTACACAATATGTTCCAAATGGACACATGACCTATATAGAGGTCACATCATAAACTTGTTGTTGTCGTTTGTCCTTCATTTTCAAAGAGTACCAATGACATTATGGGGTGATGGCTTGACTTGTGAGTAAATTGGATTTAAGTGAGGCAGAGCTGTACAAAGTCATCAACCTCACTCTCCCAGAATCATTGAAGTTCAATGGCAAGACCAAAGTCAAGACACATTATAAGCTAAATAGAAGAATAATGAAGGAACTATGGATGAAAGAAAAGTCCATGACCAAACAAAGGGTAGAATAGATTATAGAAGATAAAATGGATAATGCTGTTTAGATAAAATTGAAAATATTTGCACCGATAAAATCAATGCAGTTAGCATTAGATAGTAAACAATTAACTGCGGGAAAATCTTCGTGACAAGTCTGATAACCACAATATATAAAGAACTCAACATTCTAAAAAAAAGCAACTTTGAAAAATCTGAGAATTATGAAACATGAAATGACTATCATAATTCTAAAGAGCATGTGAGGAAACATGTTCCTTACTTCCTGATAGGAGGATGGACTCCAGGTACAGAAAGAGTTACACATTTTGGACCATGATAAATGCATGATTATTTTTTCTTGGCCAAACTTATTTTTTACAAAAATTGTGCTTTTCTTTTTTCACAGGAGGAATGGGAATTAACTTGAGTTATTTTTCATCTTTACTCAATTTGAATGATTATACTGCTTTGACTTTCTGGTGTAGGTAGATGTGCCATACACAGAAGATCTTGTGATTAGCTGAGTCAAGCAAAATCAGTTCTGAGCCCAAGTATAAAAATAGCAGGTAGGCTAGCAATATAACAAGATAGCCAGGCAGGCAGCAGAGTAGGCTGGGGTCAGAGGAGCTCTGTTTCAAAGGAATCAGCTCAAGGATTAGATCCAAGGCTCAGAGAGGGAAAGCACTTTTGAAGGAGTGGGGAGGAGGAAGAGTTTCTTTTACTCTTCCCCCTCTTCCCACAGACCACACGATCAGAGACTGGACCAGACAGTGCATCCAGCTAGGATCACGGAACCTCGACCACTAGGAGGCAATACACGTATCTGAGAGCAGTAGTCACCCAAGGAAGGGCAGCTACAAAAACAGTGACCTCTCAGGACAGAGAGAAGTGGCAGCTTCAAAATTCATTAAATCTAGCAGAGATTTATTTAACTAAGAAGAATTTCATGAAGGGGTGGCTAGGTGGCACAGTGAATAGAGCACCAGCCCTGGAATCAGGAGGACCTGAGTTCAAATATAGGCTTGGACACTTAATACTTAATATCTGTGTTACTTTGGGCAAGTCACTTAACCCCAATTATCCTGCCTTCCCCCCCAAAAAAAAGAAAAAAAAGATTTCATGAGTACAAAGTCAGAAAATCGCAGTGCTCTAACCATTATATCATAATGCTTCCTCCTTCAAAGAGGACTTCCTCAAAGCCCCTCAGATGCCTTCATAAAGGCAGCTCTCTCCTCTTCTCTTGCCCATGGCTGGCCTATATAACCTTTCAGTGCTCTGGGTAGCTGATGCCCCTCCCATTCTTATTCTCCCTTCCTGCCAATCTTAAGCCTCCATTTTGAAATCAAGGAGAATGTTTCAAACACTCTTTTATCACCCTGCACTTCAACTGAATCCCATCACCCTAAGGATATTTAGTTTCTTCCCTTCCCACCCCAGGACAATTCCATTATGGATAGGTTCCCTTCTTCTATGTCTCTTGTATAGAGCTTGCTGGAACTAAATCATTTACCACCAACCATTCTGGGAAAAACGTGCCCTATCTACTATACCTGTTTTTCCTTACAAATTCTGGCGGGGGTCGGGGAAGGTCTGGGTTTTCAAGGCCAGCAGTACTTGAGAAGTTTAAATCGTCATTCTCAGAAAAAAATAAATAAAGGATACTCTCCAACTTTTCACGGGTTGATCCAGGAAATAATCAGGAAAATGACCATGATCCCTGTAGCCCAGTGAACAACAATGATGCTGTCCACTGACAAGGGAGTAAATGAAGGAAGAAAAAAGACAACAATAGAAAATGTCCTTTTTTTTTCATTAGACTCATGGCAGAGAGAGAAGGGAAATATAAGTACTTGCCAAATACATTAATTTTTTTCCAATTATGGGCAAAAATAATTTTTGAACATTTTTTAAAACTTTTAGTTCCAAATGCTCTCCTTTTACCTTTCCCTCCTCCATCCTTGAGTAGGCAAATAATTTGATATAGGTTATACATGTGCAGTCATGCAAAATATTTTTCTATATTAATCATATTATGAAAGAATACACAGGATAAAAAATAAAATTTTAAAAAGTATACTTCAATCTGCATTCAAACTCAATCAGTTCTTTCTCTGGTGGTGGATAGTGTTCTTCATCATAAGTTCTTTAGAATTGTCCTCAGTAATCAAATTGCGGAGAATAGCTATGTCAGTTACAATTCATCAGCAAACAATGCCAATGTTACTATGTACAATCTTCTCCTGGCTCTGCTCACTTCACTTTGCATCAGTTCATGCAAGTTTTCCCAGGTTTTTCTGAAAGCATCTTGCTCATCATTTTAATAATTAATTTACTTATTTATTTTTAGTTTCCAACATTCATTTTTTATAAGATTTTGAGTTCTAAATTTTCCCTCCCTCTCCCCACGATGGCAAACAATCTAATATTGGCCATGTGTATGATCATATTAAATGTATTTCCATTTTAGTCATGTTGTGAAAGAAAAATCAGAACAAAAGGGAAAATCCATTAGAAAAAATTTTTAAAAAAAGAAAATTGTATGCTTTGATTTGCACTCCGATTCCATAATTCTTTCTCTGGATGTGGATAGATGACAGGGAAGGGTAAGCTTCAGCCTCAAGGCCACATGTGGTCCTCCCAGTCCTCAAGTGAAGCCCTTTGACTGACTCCAAACTTCACAGAACGATTCTGACTACAACAGTTGGAGTCAAAGGACAGCATTTGAGGACTGAGAGGGCCACAGGTGGCCTTGAGACCACAGGTTCCCCACCCCTAGACAGCATTTTCTGTCATGAAACTTTTGGAATTGTCTCAAATCATTGCATTCCTAAAAAGAGCTAAAACTATCAAAGTTGGCCATCACTCGATGCCACTGTTACTGTGAACAATGTTCTCCCGGTTCTGCTCACCTCACTCAGCATCAGTGGACATAAGTTTTTCCAGGTTTTTCTGAAATACATCTGTTTACCATTTCTCCTGGGGTAATAATATTCCATTACATTCATATATCACAGCTTGTTCATCCATTCCCCAATTGATTGGCATCTCTTCAATTTTCAATTGTTTGCCATCACAAAAATAGATTCTATAAATATTTTTGTGCATGTGGGTCCTTTGATATCGTCGGGATACAGAGTTAGTAGCAGTAGTGCTGGGTCAAAGAGCAGCATGGTTTTATAGCCCTTTGGGCATAGTTCCAAATTGCTCTCCAGAATGGTTGGATAAGTTCACAACTCCACCAACAATGCATTTTCCTGGTGCAATGAATAGAGCACTGGCCCTGGAGTCAGGAGGACCTGAGTTCAAATGCAGCCTCAGACACTTAACACACACACACACACACACACACACACACACACACCTAGCCATGTGACCTTGGGCAAGTCACTTAACAACAATTGCCCTCCAAAAAAAAAGCAAAAAAAAATAATAATGCATTTTCCCACATCTTTTCCAACTTCTATTATTTTTCTGTTTTGTCATGTTAGCCAATCTGATAGGTGTGATTTGGTATGTCAGAATTGTTTTAATTTGTATTTCTCTAATCAGTTGTGATTTAGAGCATTTTTTCATATGACTATAAATAGCTATAATTTCTTTATTTAAAAACTAACTGCCTTTTCATATGCATTGACCATTTATCAATTGGGAAATGACTTGTATTCTTATAAATTTGACTCAGTTCTATATATATTTTAGAAATATATAATTTATCAGAGACGCTGCTTGTAAAAAATTATTTTTCAGCTTTCTGCTCCCCTTTTAATCTTGGCTGCATTGGCTTTGTTTGTAACAAAACTGTTTTAATACAGTGAACATTGTCCATAATGTTCTCTATCATTTGGTCATAAATTCCTCCCTTCTCCGTAGATCTGACAGATAAACTATTCTTTGCTGTCCTAATTTGCTTATAATTTCATTATTTATGTATATGTACAAATTTTGACCTTATCTTGGTATATGGTGTAAGATGTTGATCTATTTCTAGTTTCTGCCATACTATTTTCCAGTTTTCCCAAGCAGATTTTGTCAAATAGTAAGTTCTTATTGCAGAAGCTAGAGTCTTTGGGTTTGTCAAGATTACTATAGTCATTGACTACTGTAGCATTGACCAAGTAGCATTGACTACTGTGTCTTGTCCAAAATATACATAACCTATTCCACTGGTCCAACACTGTTTCTTAGTACCTTGTCATTTCTTATAGCATAATGGTATTCCATCATAATTATATACCGCAACCCTACTGATGGGCATCCCCTCCATTTCCAATTCTTTGCAATCACAAAAAGAACTACCACAATTATTTTGGGTAGATATTGGCTCCTTTCCTCTTTTTTTTAATCTCTTTGAAATCTAGACCTAGTAGTGCTATTGCTGGGTCAAAGGATATGTACCCAAATATATTAAATCTCAATGAAAGTGGCAAAATTACAAAATCAAGTGAATTTAAACACACACACACATACACACTGAAATGTATTCATTGTATAGCTATGGATAAATACAGATATGAATATGATTCTGTTTTGTTCTAAGAAAGAACAATACTAGATTGAGAACAAGACATCCTGTATTTGAGCTTTAACTCATTCATTTATGGTTCGTGTGACTTTGGACAAGTCCTTTCACTTTTCACCTCTTAGGACCTCATTCTTCTAAGAAGGGGGTGAGGAGCAGCCTGAATGATTTATCTATCCAAGGTCTTTTCTACTTTGAAAGTTCTTTGATTCTACTAGAAGCTTGGTAATTCAATTCTCTGTGATATTGGAGGCAGGGTGGGGAGAATCTAATTAAGTATGAGATGGCTTGTTTCTATGAGTCACAGGAAATTCTGTATTAAAGGGAAATGATGTTGTGTCATTTTATGAACTGCTGAGTGGCTTTGCCATTAATTTAATAAAGAAAGGCACAGGTGCATGGTTTGTCACATAAAGAGTCCAAGCTTTCCCCTCATAACTCAGATTGGTTTTTAAATCTGACTGTATGACTGTCATTTCCTCCAGCACATGCAACTTTGATGAAACGACTAAGAAACCCAACACAGGAAAGCCACTCTCCCTGAATTCCCCCAAATTCTTAGTAACTACTAGAGGCCATAAGCAGAGACAGCATTCTTACCTTTCTGAGAAGGAGCAAAGGCTTGTAACAACCAGGGAAAACATTCTCACTTGAAGACCTTGACTGAAAAAAGGTAGCAGCTGAACCCTCCCCCTGGAAAGGACAAAGAGACCTTTTACAAAAGTTAGAAGATAAGTGTATGGGATTTTGAGCTGGAAATTCAGTTTAATTTAGACAAGCATTTAGTAAGCACCTTCTTTAGGTACCAATGGTATCACACTGCCTAAACTAGCCCCCAAGTCAAAATCAAAGACTGGGCTCCCTAGGAGAAAGACTATCATAGGATCAATGTACTGTCACTCTGAATTCCTAAGTTTTAGCTCACAAGCCCTTATCAATGTACTTGTCTTTAACAGTAAGCAAGTAGACACAATTAGCTCAGAGCAAAGATGCTTACTGTGATGGGTTTATAAGAACAATAGCAATAAAACATTCTCATATAATCCTAGATTTTGCTCTCTCACAATCACATATACTGTAGTATCAATAGGAAGAAAGAGTAGACAATGGTAGTATAGACTACTGCTATACTAGTCTACATTAGTAGGGAGGTACATATAGTGAATGTATGTTGCCTAAAAATCTCACACCTTCAGAACTCCAGTATTCCAATTCCTTTCGCTTTTCATGATAACTTCATCACACTGCCCCTGTCTTGGGACAGGTCTCTCATATGGGCTCCCTGGACGTATTCCTCTCTATGGCTAATTCCCAACAACCAAGGCTGCTTCTCTTCTTAGCTTAGAGTGCTGGGCCACAAGTCAAGAAGACTCATGTTTGTAACCTCAAATCTGGCTTCAGACACGGCTAGTTGAGTGACCTTGGTCAAATGATTTAACCCTGTTTGCCTCAGTTTCATCATCTGTAAAATGGGCTGGAGAAGGAAATGTCAAACCACTTTTCTTTTGCCAAAGAAACCTCAAATGGGGACAGGAAAGGTCCAACATGATTGAAACAATAGAACAAAAAACAATGCACTTTTCAAAGCTATCACCCTTTTACCTTTGTTCTCAGTGGGTGTAGCTTGATTTCTGCTAAAGTTTTTGGGCATTTGGGGGCATAAAGTTCTGGGAATTTTCTACTGCTAAATGAGTAGGTCTACTACAAAATGCTGTGGATGATAAATGTGAGAGAGGAGAGAAAACCATTGCCCCAGAGACGAGGAACTATTCCTTCCAAAGAGCTGCATTTCTCCTGGCTCTCTTCTCTCCTGCCAGAGCTCACAGTTCTCAGGGCTGCTCCCTGATTAAACTCCCAAAGAAAATGTCTCATTCTTTTTAAATTTAGAGAGCAGTATTGTGGGTGAAACTTGGCCAGCCAAGAGTTAGTTGCCATAAAATTCCATCAGTTTTGATCATTGTACTTCACATCTTTGATTTTAAGGAAAGCTCAGCCATATTCATTCCTTTCTGGGCTCTGATCCTGACTCACCAGACTTCTTTCTCTCCATGCCCAGCAACATTTTCCTCCTGAATATGACTGCCCCCCCTTCAGTTCCTTCCTCTTATTGGTCATTTCCTCTCAGAAGCCCCATTGTAACACAAGTGTTCAGAACCACATTTCCTCCTCCATTCCTCTCTGGGCCCCACTCCTGACCTGCTGAACTTCTTTCTTGACCATACCCCTAATAGGCACCTTCTCCTTCCCTCCCAGCTGTTTCTCTACTCTTCTGGACTTTTTGGTTTTTTTTTTTTTTTGCTTTTTTTTGGAGGGGGAAGTTAGGGCAATTTGGGTTGTTACTTGCCCAAGGTCAAGTGTGTGTTAAGTGAATGAGGCTGGATCTGAACTCAGGTCCTCCTGACATCAAGGCTGGTGCTCTATTCTCTGCACCACCTAGCTACCCCTCTGGACTTTGACCCCAGGCTTCACCTGCAGCCTCATCTTGGAAATTCCCTTTGCACCTGAGTTCTTTGTAACTTCTAAATCTGAAGTTCCCTTCCCTCATTAGTGAGCTATTGAGAGCTTCTATTATGAGGGGCCTGAGCCAATCAATCTTGATTCCCCTCCTCTCTCTGCTTCAAATTTTACATAATTCATCCATACCATGACTTTCTGCAGGTTCCCTCCCTCTCCAATTTTCATGTTGGCTCCCTTTCCTGTGTTTTCTTTCCCATTTTAAATGCCATCTCCTTGAAGACAAAGACTATCTTTATTTTGACTGGCATTTATATCCCCAGTGCTTAACACTGTGGTTAGAACAGTGAGCATGAAATAACAGAGTGAGCTTGTTTACTTGGCTTTAAAGATACACAAAGTGCAGACACCTGTTTCTATCTGATTTAAGACCTTAACACCTTTATTG
>NW_027185697.1:14498044-14573438 GCF_028583685.1 Petaurus breviceps papuanus | reverse complement strand
CAATCCCTTCCCTCAAGGAACTGACATTTATATGGTATTGGGGAAAGAGATCAACATATAGATAGATGAGTGAATACAAAATATAATAAAGAACCTCAGAGGTCATTGAGTTAAACCTCTAATTTTACAGTAAAGTAATCTACGACTGGGAGAGGCTAAAGGGTGTGCCCACATAGAACCTCTGTATCCTAATTCCCACTTTAGTGTTCTATTCTCTAACCACAATCTGCAATTATAACTTATTCAGGAGAATGACTGATAAGAACTGAAATTTCCCTCTTACCAGAGTTAAGCCTAGACCTTTTACTGCCTCAGGCAACTCCATTTGGGTGGTAGGTGGAGGAGTACAACTGTGGTCCCATAGAACACTTATAAAGCCACTGCTCTTCCTATGGATGCCCCAGATCTACCTTATCCATCTCCCCAGGAAGAATATGGTCCTCTTGGGGCTGCCAGGTAGCACAGCGAGTAAGAGCACTGGCCCCAGTGTCAGGATGACCTCAATCAAATCCGGGCTCAGACACTTAGCATCCACCCAGAAACACCTGGCTGTGTAACCTTGAGCAAGTTACTTAACCCCGATTGCTTAAAAAAAAAAAAAAAAGAATATGGTCCTCTTTCCTAGAGCATGGAGGGATCTGAAATATATCCTCTTAAAGAAAATTCCTTTATGTAGGAAAGTACTAACTCCTCCTAGCATTAAGCTAATTAAGGTATGTGCTATGTTCCAGGAACTGTTCTAGGTGCTGAGGGTAGGGAGAAAAAAAAAAGCTGTACCTGTCCTCAAGGAGCCTTGTTCTGAAAGGAACAAGGACCCTGAAATGTCTCCTCTATGAAGGAGGTTGATGAATAGTCAGGAGACCATTTTCCAGCCTGCTCTCCCCCCTGGTTGCACCTGGAGATCATTCATTTCTCAGATATCAAGAAGTTGCTTCTTCTTTATGCTCTTCCACTCCCTCTTTCTGCAGTTTCATAATTATTATGTAACCTTAATTTTTTCCATTTTAGTTGCTTCCAGTAGAGGGAAAAATAAGCATCACACCCTAAATAGATAATTGCAAAATTTCACCAGTTTTCCATATTTGTTTGAACTGAGATCCTTAGTCTATTTTTTTTCCCATTGGGGATAGAGAGAGATGACTCTCTTGTCTTACCCTCACAATCAAGTGCTATGGTGATAAACTAGAAATCAATTACTTGGGGTTGCAGAGTAAGTTTTAATTTATTTATAGCAGGCATTCCTTCTTCATACAGTTGGGCAAAGCTATCCATTTAGCATTCTGGCTACCAGCACAAGTAGGAACCAAGCCATAAACCCAATTTTTTAATTAGACATAATTACCTGCCTTGTTTCACGTTGTCTACTGATTTCCAGATACCTCTTTGTACATCTGGACCTGCTTTACTGTTCTAAAAGGAGTGTTGTAAACTGGTTTCATTCTAAACATAGAATAGAGTTCTCAAGAATGAAATTCTGAAGACACAAGGGAAATAAAGCCAATGAAAAGTAAAATGAGATTTTCATGAAATTATTGATATGGATACACAGGGAATTCACTGAATATCTTAGAATTAAAAATATATGTATTTTTAGAATATGAAAGCAAAGACAGGTTATAGGTGATGAAAAATTGCCATCAGGATGACTTAAGCTCAGAATGAGTTGGGTCTGGTAAGGGAAAGGAAGGACCACAAAACAGGATGTTTTAACTATTTGTTCTCATTCAGTCATTTCAAATGTGTGTGACTGTACTGGAGAGTGGCGGTGGGCAGTGACAAGCATGATGCCACAGCCCTCAGACTGGGAGACCCTGGGAGATTTCTAACATTCTATCCTGAGACAGAAAAGAGAGAGTGAGAGACAGAGACAGAAAGAGACAGAGACAGAGAGCCAAGAACTCTTGTACCCTGAAACTCCAAGAGTCAGAAGGGCCTAACCCATAGCAGGTGGGGATCAACACAGAAAATCAGAGGACCCAGAGTAAGGGAAGACTCCCCTCAAAAACAAAATAGAGGACAGAGTCTGGCACTAGAAGGAGTGAAAAGAGCATTTCTTTTACACCTACTATGTGCTAGGCACTGTGCCAAGATGTTATTTCATTTGATCCTCACAACACCCTTGGGAGGTAAGTGACATTACTATGCCCATTTTACAAATGAGGAAATTGAGGCAGATAGAGGTTATATAACTATTTGAACTGAGTTGTTCCTAATTCCAGGCCCAGTGTTCTATCCACTATGCCCCCTAACTGCCTCACTGACATAAATCCTCAATTAAGAAAACATCCACCAGTATCAAAAATTATTAGAAATTTAAAGATCCTCCTAAAAAAGGCAAGAGTGACATCAACTACAAGCAGAGACACACAAGAAAAAAAAAGAATTTTTCATAAAAGGACTACATGAATATGTTGAAGAAATCAAATGAGATAAAAGAAGAAAACATGTGTTGCTTATAAGAAAGGCTTTAAAATATATATGTAGATTTTAAAAAGAGGCCTAAAAATATTTAAATGCATCAAGAGAATCTAAAAAATCAGGAGTTGCAATCAAACTACTTGGTAAAGCAAAAACAAACATTTAAAACCCAAAGGGGGATGAACAACAGATTAATATCATACTAAAAGGAACCATGGACAATAAGTCATTATCAATATCAAGCTTATATGTTCCAAATGCCTTAGCATTTAAAGTCATAATGAAAATGTCAAAAAAGACAGAGGTAATAATACAATAATAAGATATTTCAATGGCAATCTCTTAGTTTCAGATGAGTCTAAAAAAATAGATAACCAAAATAAAAAAAATATAGAATTAACAAATTGCTGGAGAAATGAGAACTAAAATATTCATGGCATCTTCTAAATAGGACTCCTAAAGAATATATATATTCTCAGTACTAATGGAACTTTTATACAATGTGATTATGCATTAGGATACAGAGAAACTACAAGCAAATATAAAGAGACAGGAAGAACACACACACCCTTTACAGACTAAAACACAGCAAAAATAGCAATTAGTTCAAGGAGGAAAAACAAAAGACACTAACCTAAATGAAGACAGCAATGAAATCCTAAATAATTAGTGGATCAAAGAATAAATCACAGAGAAAAAAGTAATAATTGTATTGAAGACAATAGTGATGGAATAATATACCAAAATTTGGGGATATAACTAAAGCAGTCCCCAGGACAAAAATCATATCCCTAGAAAATATAAGGAGAGAGGATTAACGAGCAGAATGTGCTTCCTTTTAAATTAGGAAATCAATAAATAAACAAACCTAAAATGACACAAAAGAGATGTTAAAAATTAGAGGAGAAACAAGCTGGAAATTTTATAAAATGTATAAATTGTAAGGAAAACTAAAAACTGGTTCTTTGAAAAAAACAAAATTGATCATTTTAGTCCATTTGATTAAATAATGGCAGATAATAAAGTCAATAAAATAGTAAATTAACAAGATGGGATCACAATAAAGTCAGAAGAAACAAAAAGAATTATCTAAATCCTACAGTGCATAGTTATATGTTAACAAAACTGTTTTCACTATGTTTACACACACACACACACACACAAATAGAGGAATGCATTAAAATATATAGACAACCCAAACTAACAGAAAACCAAATAGAGATCTTAACTAACTCAATCTCATAAAAGGAAATAGAATTGTAAATTGTAAAGGAAGTAGCAAAGAAAAAACCTTCCTGGTTAAGAGGGGGAATTCAATCAAACTTTTAAAGGACAATTACTACCAACACTAGGCAGATTCTTCTTGAAAAGTTGAGAAGGTGTCCTACCAGATGACTTGTCTGTGATATAGTCCTAATATTTAAACCAGAGAAGGATAAAGCCCAAAGAACTACAGACCAATATCATTAGTGAATATCAACTCAAAAATGTTAAGCAAAATACTGTCAGATCACATTAATTCATGTAGTAAGTCATTCATTATGACCAAATTGTATTTAAACCAGGGATGAAGGTGTAGTTGAACATAAGCAAAACAAGCAGCATAATTAAGCATATCAAAAACAAAAACATCCAAAACCACATGATCGTCTCTATACATGTGGAAAAGGACTTTCACAAAATTCAATAGTCATTTTTGCTAATCAAAAAATCTACAAAGAAATGGTAACCCCCCCAAATTGAGTTCCTGTCTAAGGGAAGCCTTTGAATTATTTGGGTTTCATGTGTTTCTCTTCAGGGTACTCCTGTGACTCCTCTGTGATTTTTGCATTTTCTATGTGGTGAAATAAAGACTGTCCCATCTGCAATATTCACATTGTACCTTGAAGGCTTGTGATACACCCCTTTTATTCATAGTTGTGGAAAACTAGATAAGTGATACTGTGAGTATACAGGGAATTAAAAGATCAGGGAAGGATTAAACTGCTGAAGCCCAAGACTGAAAGACTTTTGGGATACCCAGTAGTAGATGTCTATGGAATACCGAAGGTGAGGTCAATGAGTCAAATCTAAGTGAGAAACTAACTCTCTTAGGTTCATCCTGGTACATGTGAACCAAGGGTGTTGGGGAATTCTGAGCCCCAGGTGACATAGGTAATTATGACTATGTATAAATCTGGCTGAAAGGGACAATGAGACACAGCTGGGTTCAGGAGCTCTTAAGACGTTATTCACACTGTCCAATAAATATCTCTCAAGGTAAGACAGAAAGGGTCATCTCGGTGGCACAGTGGATAGAATGCTAGGTCTGGAGTCAGGGAGCCTGATCTTCTTCGGTTCAAATCTGCCCTCAAACACTTACTAGCAAGTGGGCAAGTCACTTAAGCCTGTCTGCCTCAATTTCCTCATCTGTAAAATGAGCTAGAGAAGGAAATGTCAAACCACTACACTATCTCTGCCAAGAAAACCTCAAATGGGGTCACTAAGAGTTGGTCAATGACTGAAAAACAACTGAACACCACCAACAAAAGAGAGAATGCAGGAAGACCTAAATTCAAAGGTGGCCTGAGACATTTACTAGCTGTGTAACCCTGGGAACATCACTTACCCTTTAGCTGCCCCAGGTCCCTCTATTCCACTTCATAAATCCTGATCTGATCATTTTCACCAAATTTCTTATATATTCTCAGCCATCATGGAAGAATACTAACCTGCATGAATACATTTTTAAAAAGAAATCAGAAAAATGAAAATCCATTAAAATCTGCTAAACCCTTACCACAGTGCTTCCCTCGGGGATTGTGCCAGAAGATCTTTTAAGAAGATCAGAACCTTGTATTTAGAGCTAGAAGTAACCAATAGCTCATCTAGCCCAGCTCTCTCATTTTCTAGCTAAAGAAACTGAAGCTGAAAGAAAGTGATTTGCCCAAGGCCACCCAGATTGTAAGAACATTTTACAGAACTGGGACTCAAACAGGTCCTGACTAAATCTAGCACACACTCTCTCCATAGAGTGCAGCAATGAGCAATATGATATGGTGGATATAGAGATGACCTCAGAGTGGGAAAGACCTGCATTCAAGTCTGGCCTCTGATACATACTGTGTGAACCTTACCTCTCCATGTACTAGGCAACTCTCTGAGAGGCTAAGGAAGGTAAGGAAGGTAAGGAAGGTAACCAGTAACAGCTCGCATTGGGAAAAGGGGATTTCCTCATTAGGGAATTCCTATTGCCAGTGAAATTAAAGGTCCAATCCCTATCTTAGCACTTCTATTATTTAAATTTTCAATAAATTCGACACTGTAGAACTCGTCATATTGCTTAAAGTTTTCATTTATTCTTAGTACGTTATTTTTTAGAATGCTGTCCCTTAGTCTCTTATAATACTAAAGTTTACTAATGTTAACAAATATAAACTCATCTATCCAAAAAAAAAAAACTACAAAGTCTAAGCATAGAAAGACTTTTTAATGTCATACAAATCTATCTAAAACCAAATGCAAGCATCATATGAAGTAGATATACACTAGAAAGGTATTTCATAAATACAGGAGGAAATCAGGGACACCCACTTTTCCCATTTTTCATACAGTTCTAGAAAAGCTAGCCATAGCAATAAGAAATGAGAAAAAAACAATTAAAGGAGTAAAGTTGGATGAGGACAATATAAAAATTGTTCCTCTTGGCTATTGACAAGAAAGTTGACTTATAAAAATCCTTTAAAAAAAAAAAGCAGAAATATTGAGACAACAATTTTAGCATGCAAAAAAATCCGAAAAAATCCATAGCCTTTCTACATAATAACAACAAAATCTAAGAGAGAAAGGAAAAGAGCGTTCCAAATAACTACAAAATGAATAAAAAGTCTAGGGATCAACATTCAAAAGCTCATAAAAGACTTGTGGAAATTCAATTGCAAAGTGTTCTTTTAAAAACAACTTAGTCAGTGTTCATGGCTGGATCGCACTGACATAAGAAAAATTACAATTCTACCAAGGTCAATTAGCAGTTTTCATGCTATACAAATCATAGATGGGATATTTTACAGAACTCAATAAAATATGACTCTTTGTGACTCCATTTGGGGCTTTCCTGGCAAAGATGCTGGAGTGATTTGTCATTGCCTTCTCCGTTTCATTTCACAGATGAGGAAACTGAGACAAAGTTAAGTGACTTGCCTAGGGTCACATAGCTACTAAATTTCTAAGACCATATTTGAACTAAGGTCTTCCTGACTCCAGGTCTGACAATCTATCTACTACACCATCTATTTGGAAAAAGAAAAGATACAGAAAATAAAGAGAAATTATGAAAAGAAGTAGAGACAAGGGGGAACAGCACTTCCAGACCTCAGATTGTATTATAAAGCAGTAGTCATCAAAGTCATCTTGTGTCAGTTTAAAAACAGAGATATAAGATCAATGGAACAGAGGAGACAAGAGAGATTGAGAAATAATGAAACTCAATGACCCAGCTGGTGTTCAGCAAAACAGGAAATATAATTTACATAACAAGTAATTCCCTAAATGATCAAACTACAGGGGAAAATGGAAAGCAGAATAGCAAAATTTGGTTTAGACCAACACTTCACACTCTGTTCTTTAATAGTCTATTTTTTCAATAAAATTTTATTGATGTGTTATTTCTTACATCATCATAGTCATCCCCAATAACCCTTCCTCTCTTCTCCCAGAGAGCCATCATATGTATATATATTTATGCATATGTGTATATATATATATGTATGTGTATATATGTTTTTAAAAAGAAAGAAAAAAATCAGAATTACTGATCAATACATTGAAAAATTTCAAAAACATGTACAATATGTAACACTTGTGGAACTCCTACTTCCTTGAAGGAATGGGTTAAGGATGTCCCCACAGATCTCTTCATCTGTGTGCAATACCTGATCTTTATAATTTTATTATGTTAACTTTTTTTGTATGTGGTAATTCTTTCCATTTACATTGTAGTTGTGTATATTGTTTTCTTAGCTTTGCTAACTTCACTCTGCATCAGTTCAAGCACATCTTTCCTTGCTTCTCTGTATTCATTACATTTAATTTTTCTTATAGCCTAGTAATATTCCATTACCTTCATGTACGATTTCTTGAACTATTCATCTACTTTATTTACATTTTTTTATTTTAGCAGAAAAAGTGCTGCTTAAATATTTTGGTGGGTATCAGTTTCCAAGGGTGTGAACATTTTAGTAAGTTTATTTGCATAGTTCCAAATTGCTTTCCAAAACAATTGTACCATTTCAAAGGTCCTCCACAATGTATTTGTATGCCTCTCATTCCAAAACTCCTCCAAAGTTGACAATTGACCTTTTTGTCATCTTTGACAAGTTCAAGCTGCAGGTAAACTTCAGGCTTGTTTTTATTTGTTTTGTTCTGCTTTATTAGTAATTTGTAGCAGAGGTGTCAAACTTGCTGCCTCTGAAAATCTTTAGAGTTCTACCTACCAGATTAACATTTAATTGGGAAATGTTTAAAAAATAAACAAAAATACGATATAATTGATGCTAATTTGCAGCTTTCTAAGCCAATATGTCACTTGTATGAATCTGTTTCTTTGGGAGTTTGACAGCACTGATTTGGAGAATTATTTCATGTGATTGTAATATTTTACAATTCTTTTGAGAATTATTTATTGATATCCTTAAACCACTTATCTATTGAGGAATGGCATTTCATTTTCTGTTTCTATTTATATATCTATACACACATATTTACATCTATACCCATATATGTAGTTTCTATTTCTTGGATGTCAAACCTTTATCAGAGAAATTTGATAAAATTTAGACGTTTAACCACATTCCTTCTTATACTGTATGCATTAACATTGTCTGTCTTTTTTAAAGCTTTTCAGTTTCATATAATCAAAGCTATATAGTTTATCTTTTGAAATTGCTTCTATCTCTTGTTTGGTTAAGAATAAATCTCCTACTCCTAGCCATGAGAGGTATTTGATCTGTTTTTCTTCTAATTTTTAGTAAAATGATCTTTCATATTGTGGTCCTATATCCACTTTGAATATGTTGTGGGATATGGTGTATGTTGTTGATCTAAACCTAATTTCTACCAGACTACTTTCTAGTTTTCCCAGTAATTTTTATCAAATAAAGATTTTTCTCCCTAGGTAATTTGTGTTTCCCTTTTCATTAGACACTGATTTCCATTATTTCTCATGCTCACTTCTCTATAGTCTTTTCTAGTGATCTCTCTCCTTTTTATTTTAAATCCAGTAGCATAATTTTGATGACTGCTGATTTACAATATGCTTTGAGTTCTGGAAGTGCTATTCCATATTTATACCTATTTTTAAAATCGTTTCCCTTAATATTCTAGATCTTTTGTGTTTCCAATGATTTTCTTACCATTTATCAGTTCTATAAGTTATTCATCCTATTGCTAATCTGATTGATATAGAATTAAATATAAATTAACTTTAGTAGTACTTTCATTGTATATATATAGATGTATAGATATATATTGGCATGACCTAGCCATGAGCACTAAATATTCATCCAGTTGAAGCTGTTGTTTAGAGGGCACTTTATAATTGAACCTATGTCCTTTGTGAGTTTTGGTAGGTCAATCCTCAATTATTTTATGTATTTTTGTAGTGATTTGGATTTTTTTTTTAATTTTGAGTTCCAAATTCTCTTCCTCCAGTCTCTTCTCCAATTATTGAGGAAGTAAGGAATATGATACCCATTATACATGTGAAGTCATGCAAAGCATATTTCCATATTACATTTTGTAGTGATTTGGAATGGGATTTCCTTTCAATTTTACTCATATTTTTGTTATTATATGGAAATACTGATTTTTGAGGCTTCATCCACAGCACATTTCAAATAAATGCATGACCTTAATATTTAAGATCACACTATAAAAAGTAGAAGAGAAAATTTCATACATTTCTCACAGATATGGGTGGGAGATTTATTTTTAACCAAACAAGGAACCAAACAATCACTTGCAAAAAATAAAAGATAACCAATTATATGAAACTAAAAAGCTTCTGAACAAAGAAAATTAATGAATCAAAGATAAGAAGGGAAACTATTAAATATGGAAAAAAATCTTTACATCAATTTTTCTGATAAGGCTTTGGTATCCTAGATATATAAAGTTATCAGATAGATCTATACAAATATAAACCATTCCCCAATAGAAAAATGTTCAAAGGATATAAGCAAAATTCTCAAAAGAAAAATCATGAACTATTAACAACATATGAAAGAAATTCCCCAAATCACTAAACATAAGAAAAAGGCAAATCAAAATGATGTTGAGGTTTCACTTTGCATTTAATTGACAAAGATGAAAGAGAAGCACAAAAAGTTCTACATGAACTGATGAGTAAAGTCAACAGAACCAAGAAAATTATAAACAGGATGACTACAACAATGTAAATTTAACAATCACCCAAAAATCAAAAAGTTAATCTTGTAAAAGGATAAAGAAAAAGTAAATCATGAAATAATAAAAGACATACCACCTCTTCCCCTTAGGGAGGAAGGAGATCCATTGTTTCACATTGCATACATTTTCCGACTTTTTTCAATATATTAGGGTTTTTTTTTCCCCTGATTTTTCCTCTACTTTTTCTTTCTCTTTTTGTCTTTAAAAAATTATTTATGATATGGGATAACTTTCTAGGAGGAAGGAAGGAGGCATACTGGGAGAAATTATAATTTAAAAAGGCATCAATAAAAACATTTTTTTTCAAAATGAGGGAACTTAAAGGTCACCTATTCCAAACTCACCATTTTATTTATGAGGAAACTGATACCATAGAGGCTACATGACTTGGTCAGAGTCATAGGGGTAAGATTTCAACTCAGATTCTCTAACCTCAAAATACATTTACTTTCCACTGTCTCTCATCCAAATTTGAATTACACAAAAATAAATGTAGGTCCATTCAGTCTAGAAAGGAAAAAAAAGATCTGAAACAACACGATGTAAACTTTGATATGATTGTCATTAGTCTAGACTGAAATGAACACATTATCACCTTCATCCAACATCAGTACCATTGACAGCTTGATGCTCATTCTTTGGTCTCTTACATACTCGACTATGACTCCATGGACCCCAATCTGCTTCTTCCTGGTCACCCCTTGCTGACATCTGCTCACCAGCTTCCTGACCAGTCCTATCCACTGACAAGTGACCACAATGCTTGATTTTCCTTCGACTCAATTAGCAGCAAACATTTCACAAGATACCAGCAATAATAATATCAATGAAAGCAGCCGATTGAGCAGAGTGATGTAAGTAGAGCTAAAGTTAAGAAAAGAACAAAGCTCTCTGGAGCCTTGGACGCCATCGTGGGCTAGAGCCCACACGAACTGTCTTTCTGAGCCAGTTGGTAAAATTTTCATGAGAGACTTTGCACTTCACAAATTGGCAAACACTACCAATGAAGACTTGTTTTACTGTTCTCGTAATTGTCTAGACTTAAGAAAGAGATAGGGAAAAATGTTTCACAATGGCGATTATACTTAAAAGTATGTATTACATGCATTTTTTTGGAAAGCCAGTTGTTAAACTTCTACCAGTGCACCCCCGAATCCAAACCATTTTACTGTGAGAAAACTGAGAATCACACAGGTATGAGTGGCAGGTAAGGCAGTTAGCCTACTTCCAGAGTCCCTTATTTGTTTTTTCACTGTGTTCCTGACTATTCTCTCTTCATCTTTCTATTTGAATCTTCCTCAGGGCCTTGAGCCCTGGAGCAGGGGTCCTAGGATCAATGGAACAGTGCACAGTTTAGGCTAAAAATATAAACCAATTCAAGAAGAGGTTAGAGAGATGCCTAGAAGTTAAAGGATTATTTTCTCTGTGGGGGACTTCCTAATTGCATTTAGCTTGACACCTGGTAAGATTACCAAGCCATCACACTACATGCCCTTTTGTGCCACTGATACTACTATGACTACTACTACTACTATCACTACTATTGCTGCTGCTGCTGCTACTAATAAAAATAAGCATAAACTATGAGGGCATGGGTCTTTTAAGCCCTATCAGTCAATCAATCAGCCAGCATTTAGTAAGAACCTACTGTGTGCCAGGCATGGAAAGGAATATGACAGATATTCTAATCTAGTAAGTCACTTAAAAGATTCTGAGGAAACTGAGATCCAGAGAGAGGGAGACACAGAAATGGCAGAGCTAAGGTTCAAACTCAAAGCTTCTTATATTGATTAATGCTCTAGTCCCTCTGATGTCCTACAGAATATAAGCTCTTTGAGAGCAATGACTGCTGTTTGGGGGGGGTGGAGATTGTCTGCTTTTGTCTCTGTTTCTCCATGTCCAGTGCTGTGCCTAACACATAATAGGTGCTTGATAAATGTTTGCTGATTGACTGACAATAGTGCAGGTGACATCTCTCTCAACGTTTGCATGTAAATTCTATTCTATTCCCTCTTCAACTACTAGTGTAAATGTGACCCAGGACTGACCCTTCCCTCTCATTTGAAAAAGCCATAGGGGGTTCATGACCTGAAAACTTGATATGAGTCAACAGTGAGATAAGAGGGCCAACAAAAACTCATTTGATATTTGGGCTTCATTAACAGAAGTGTTCCGTCCAAAATGAGAAAGGCGATAGTCCCCTTGCCCTCTACTCTGGTCAGACCACAGCTGGAGCATTATAATCAGGCCAGGGTGATACATAGGAGGGGTCCTGACAAGCTAGGGTGAAGCCGGAGGATTCTGTAAACCTAGAACCATGTTCTATGACTAGAACCCTACCTCCTTTCCTCTAAGCCATTTTCCCATGTCCCACTTGAATTGGTGGTCCAGGACCCCAGAGTTACTATTACTCCTTAGGGTTCTAAGAGCTTCTGTTATTGCTTGGTGTCCTAGGAGTAACCTGAGGGTCACAGAGATTTCTAATATTGTCAGTCATGAGCTCCCACAAATTTGACACCCTTTAGTTATCATCCAGATTCAATTAGCTTTTAGAAAGGTTATTCACTAAACAGGTATAGCATGAAGAGTTATAAAATAACTTCCCCCCCCCCAAAAAAAAGGAAGAATTTCCCCTTCTCACACACAAGTCCCTGGGGAGAGTGGGCTCATACTTAAAATAAAATGACGTTTAGATCTACATATAAGGGTAAATCACAGCTCCAAGTTTCTGGACATCCTTTTCTCCCTTCTTCATGAAGTTGCCCTTGGTTATTCTTGGTTTCAAAGGGCAGCACCCTTGGAGAATCATGAAGCTGCTTTTTCATTCATTTGTCCTTCTATGTTTCTCATCTGCTGTATGTTTCTTATCACTGCTGCTACTGACACCAAATGGAGCTCCAGGTTTTCCAAGCTCTTAGAGTTCACAAAAGAGGATAGGTGATGCAGTGAATAGAGCACCTGCCCTAGAGTCAGGAGGACCTCACCTCAAATCCGGCCTCAGACACTTAACACAAAAACTAGTCATGTGAGCTTGGGCAAGTCACTTAACCCCAATTGCCCTCC
The DNA here is from genome assembly GCF_028583685.1 of Petaurus breviceps papuanus. Taxonomy (NCBI): domain Eukaryota; kingdom Metazoa; phylum Chordata; class Mammalia; order Diprotodontia; family Petauridae; genus Petaurus; species Petaurus breviceps. Next base: position 14,560,514 of record NW_027185697.1, on the reverse strand, counting down.
AAAAAAGCCAAAAAAAAAGTTCATAAGGTCAAAGCCTCAGCCAATCCAACTCTGAGTATTCAGTTGTCTTTTTCTCAAGAGAATTTCCACTTGGCTTCAGCATGTCTCATTCTTCTCCTAGCTGAATGTAATGCTTCCTACTAGTTCAGTCTTTCTGGTAGCATGGTCAATGGGGTGAGGAAAGGAGAGAGATGATGGTTCCTCCTCTCCATAAAGGCAATCCTTTGTTATAGTCCCAGAATCCTCAGCTCCTGAATTTAGAATCTACTTCCACCTGATTGACTCTAAACTAGTTGGCTCTTTTTGTAAATAGCCCAAGAAGGGCAACCTACCACCAATTCTAAAATATGTCTACCATCAATTGTATTTCCCATTTCATTCAGTCAAAGAGCATTTGTCAAGAACCCATTATGTGTCAGGCACCATGTTGGTATCATACTATGTAGCATCATCTGCCTTTACACAATGACACAAAGCATCTGGGATATTTTAAGTTGATTAAAGACTTATTCATACCTATTCCACCCCTCTTCTTCTACAATTGAATGAACTAGCAATCAAACAAATTAAGTAAATTGGCTGGGACTAAAAAGTGTCAGAGGCAGAATCTGAACTCAGATCTTCACAAATCCAAGACTGCTGTTACCACAGTTCCTCAAAAATTGAAACTGAAGAATATCCAAAGAGCAATGAACAGGGTATAACACATTAAAAATGAAGAATTACAGAGGAGAGGGAGCAGAAAAGATGTATTCAGAGAAAGGCGGCAGCTCAGTGGTGCTGAGCCCAGCTGAAGACAGGAAAACCTGAGTTCAAATCCAGCCCCAGCTATTTTGTAACTGTGACACTGGGCAAGTCACTTAACCTATGTTTGTCTAAGTTTCCTCATCTGTAAAATGGGATGATAATAGTATCTATTTCCTCTCCCCTCCCCACTGTCGTTGTGAAGATTACTTGAGATAATTGTAAAGGACTTAGCACAGTGTCTTATATATAGTAGGTTCTGTTGCTTGTCCTTCATTTTCAAAGAGAACTATTGTCATCATGGGATGATGTCTTGACTTGTGTGTGAGTTGGATTTTAGTGAGGCAAAGTTGCTCAAAGTCATCGAGCTCACTCTCTTTTCCAGAGTCATCCAGAAGTCCAGTGGCAGGACAAAAGTCAAGATGACTGGCAATGGCCCAGGATGCAATGGATGACCTTGGCATCTTTGATATCTGACCAAGCTCTAAGTGCTCCATAGAGCCTGCTTCATCTGCCTGCATGGCTCTTGGAACAAATTGTTCCCTTCCCAATCTGCTGGGGAAAGTTTTCAGATGCTTGCGATAGATGCCCCCCTAATTCACTGACAGATTTGAGGACCATTGATCAGCCTCAACCTGGTTTAGCCCATCTGCTGAGATGGTTTTACTGGGGTGTGGTCAGTGCACATGCTATAGTATCTTGGAACAACATGTGAGAGTTGGGTGAAAGTAGACACCAAAGGTGAATGAGCATCCCTGAAAGGGCCCATCATGTCCTCACACCAGAGGTGCTAGTCCTTCCTGAACACCCATAGACCTCACTAGGTGTTATACAAATGTTAGTTATTATTGGTATGATGGCAGTAGTGGTAGTACTAGTAGTAGTAGTAGTATACAAATGTTAGTTACCATTGGTGGTGATGATGGTAGTAAGAGTAGAAAAATGTTAGTTATTGGTGGTAATGGTAATAGTAGCAGTATATAAATATTAGTTATTATTGGTGATGGTGGCGGATGGTAGTAGTAGTAGTAGTAGTAGCAGTAGTAGTAGTAGTAGTAGTAGTAGTAGTAGTAGTAGTAGCAGTAGTAGTAGTAGTAGTAGAAATGTCATGGTTTTCAATGTACAGCTAGAAAATAAAAGGAGGAGAAGCTAGCCACACCATGGGAGTAAGAGATACAAGACAATCTATGTCCTCCATTGATACTCTCCTAAAAGTAGAAGTACACAAGGCAGTCCCCAACACACAGGGTGAATGTCCTATGGCCAGGCATCAGCCTTCAGAATGGGCAGGCAGGGATAGGCTGGGAGTCACATTGTTGGAGATAGGGTTCACATTAGTGAGCAACAGATCCATTGAAAGTATTTCTGGATATTGCCCATCCCCAATAGTCAGGGTGAGAAAAGCCCTTTGGAAAGCTGTCCTAATGGGGCTCCTTACTTCCAGTCACTTCTCTAGTTAATCCAGCCTCCACTCATCTGTCAAGGTGTTTTTTCCCCTAAAGCATGATCCTCTTGCTCAATAAATTCTAATGTATCCTTACCACATTGAGAATCAAATAGCAACTCTCGTGTTTGTCCTTCTAAGCCTTTCTCCCATCTGATTATAACCTACTTCAGCAGGATGGAGGATACCCCCTCCCACTCTTTGATACAGCCACACTGGCCTCTTTTGCTATTCCCCAGTTGCAACCCTGCATCTACTATTGCTAGGCTTTTGCACAGCCTATCTCCCATGCCTGAAATACCCTCCCTTTGCATCTTGACCTCTTAGAGTCCCTCGTATCCTTGAAAGCTCAACTTCTCCATAAGACTTGTCCTGAACCCCACAGAGACTAATGCCTCCTGCCTAAATTTAGATACATGTGTGTCTTATATATGTATGCATACTATATGTATATTGATGAATTATTACTATTATAGTTATGGTAACTGAAAAACTGATGCCATTTGTTTTTTTTTTTTTCTCCTGCCTATTAATGGACCATACTGAATTAATCAAAGCTACAAAAAAAAGTCTCTAGTTCAATCACACTGGTTCATAAGTTTACACAAAACAAAGTCGGCTGTTTGGAACCCTGAAACCACTCAGATGTGCTTTCTTCTTAAGTGAACATCTGTCTATTTGCAATGACTTGTAACAACAATTAAAAAAAATTTCTCAAATAAAAATGCATGTCCTTCCACATGCCACAGGAACGGGTGAAAATTCCAGTCCTTGTCTTGGAGCTGGGGCCAAGCCCTTTTTGGAGACAGTTTTCTCCACCACACAAAAAAGCAGATTTTTAACTTAGATAGAAGCAACCCTGCCAGAACATTTCCAACCAAGTCAGGGAAAAGGAAAGTAACCATTTAACTCAGGACTCTACAAAACAGAAGGAAATGCTGGTGAGGCAAGTAAAGAAAAAAGATGTCTTTCTTGGTCTTGAGCCAAGAGGACTTTGCAGTGCTCAGACCCAAATCTTTAACTCAATTCATTTGCTAATAGGAAGAGAGCACCAGTCTTAGAGTGAGGAAGATCTGTATTCAAATCTTGCTTCAGATATTATCTGTGTACCATTGGTCAGTGCTTCTGATTCACTCAGAAGCTAGGTGACTCTGGAAATAGAGTGATAGGTCTGGAATCAGTAAGACCTGAGTTTAAATCCAGTCTTGGATACTAACTAGCTGTGTGACCCTGGGCAAGCCACTTAACTTTGGTTTTCCTTAATCCACTAGAGAAGGAAATGGCAAACTACTCAAGTATCTTTGCCAAGAAACAGCATTGGTGTGCTTTGGTCCATGGGGTCATGTGGAGTCCAACATGGCTGAATGACTGAATATCTGATTCATTCAGTCTACACCCCAATGGCCCCACTCACAGTCACCATAACTTTTCAGATGAAAGGACCTCTCGTTGCCTATCACTCCCCTTTGAAAGTTTTTTCTTCATTAAACATCCACACTATTGACTTCTCTTGACCAGATCACTCCACCCTCTCTGTTTCCGATGTTTGATTTTGTAATCAAGGACTGCTTTAACTCTATGTGAGGACAGAGTTCTCTAGCCTCTATTTCCCCACTTCATGGTCCACGAATAGACGACCCAAATTCTACTTGTTTCTCTGTTGTATCTCGTTTTTTCTGCTCTAGGTAAAGGAATAATTGAGTGAAAATGGATTAGGTTGCAAACTCGTGCCATTTGGAAGGTTGGAGGACCATGGATTTAGTGCCTCAAAGGCCCTAAAGAATGACTTGTAAGACCCAGTCCAGCTGCACAGCCTTGAAGTGTACTACTAGAGGGGACCAGGCCAACTACAAATTAGGTCTAGCACTCTGATACTATTTGCTGAAGCAGCTTTGTCAATCAGCTATACTTCATTTGGAAGTCAACTTGGTGAGTGTTGTGTGCAAACTATACTAAGTTTGAGCCTATATTTCCAAGGGCCAAGGTAGTGTCGGAAGAATTTACCCTCATCTATCTGGAGGAATGGTTTGCACTCTGCTCTCGTTATATTTCTTATTAAGTATCCTTTTGTAAAAGGTAATTGTTGTTAATCAGTTGCACATTACTGGATTCTAAGCTCGGAGGTTATCGATGCTAAAAGGGAGCTACTAAGGGTAACTAGTGCTTACCATTAGGGTGAACACACTGGAATGGGGGCTCAAGCTGGTGTTATTAGACGATGACACCCTTCATGGGCACTTCTAAAACCTGAGGCAGCAAAACAACCTTTCTCTGAAGGACACAAGTGGCCAGTGCAAATAGGAATTGAGATAAGGATCCTGAAATTCTCTAAAAGTTACATAAAGATAAAAAATCACATGCTACCTGCCTTCAAAGAGCTCCAATTCTAATAAGAAATGGAAACGTATACAGTAAATACAGGAATAAGGTGCAGGCCAGTGTTACAGTGGTACTCCCAGGAGAGAGTAAAAGGACGGCTTTCAACCTCTCCTATAGATCTTCTACAGAAAAATGATGGGGGAAAAGGGATAAGAATTTTCCAGGATAAAAAGACACCTGAAGCACATGGATGACATTACCAATCTGTATCCTCAGTGGCCAGCACACAGTCCTATAAATGGAGAAACCTCATCAGAATAAAGAATCGCCCCACAAATGAGGGGGCTGGAGTTTGGAGAGCTATCACTCCTGGGGGCCCCAGTTGAACCCCCACATTTTATCCTTATGGGGGCCCTAGTCTCCAAAATTACATGCCAGCTTGCATTTGTTTGGACTATGGAAAGGAAATCCAAGGCCCACTGTTTCTCAATAAGCACCTGTTATATACCTTATACTGTGCTAGGTTCTAATAAGAATAATTACATGTATCCCAAACACATAACTGAGTTTTTGGTACACAATAGGCACTTAATAAGTGGAGATTTTTGGCTAATGGAAGGAGAGAACATGGTACAGTAGAATGAGTACCATGCCCATGGGAGTCAGAAGACCTGAAATCCAATACTATCTCTGAAGTTTACTACCTAAGGCGAGTCACAGCTTCCCTGGGCATATACTCCCTCAACTACAAAATAAAAGAGAGGAGGTCAGGACAGGGAGATTTAGTTTGGTTCTAGATCTATGATCCTATGAGTGACCTCATTTAATGTCTCCGGGCCTCGGTTTCCTTTTCTGTAAAATGAGAACGTTGGACTAGATGACCTCTGGCACTCTTTCTAGCTCCAGGCCTATGATGATAGGGTCCTGTTTTCACCTAGGGTATCTGGGAAACGAGCAAGAGTAGGTAAGAGCTGAGCTGAGCCCTGAGCAAAGACCATGGTTGTGCAAAGCCAAGATCAGAAGAAAGTGCAGCCCCAGTGAGGGGGAGCACCCACATGACCACGTAGAGGCCTAAAGCTTGGCTGAAACAAATGTCTTTACGTTCTGATTGTGGGACTATATCAGTCTAATAATCAGCAACTGTCATAGTCCAGCAGAAAAAAACATGAACTGAGAACCGATGAGCGCTCCCCTCAGTTTTCATTTGGGATGTTCCTGCAATTAGACCAGAGGCAAGGTGTAGCAGCAAGTACCCCAAGCGTCCTCAGGGTTTGCTGCCACCACAGGTTCCTGGATCTGCTTTGACAAAGGAAAGCAACTCAAAATGGGTTAACAAGCTTACTTTAATCAGACATATATCAATTACCTTGTTCAGGGGAAAAAGGTCAGCACCCCGAACTTCAAAGTATACAGGCAGAATTATCAAGACAGAAACAGATCAAGTAGACAGCTTTCCAAACTGTCCAGCCATTACATCCATACCCAATCAACATCTGAGTTTCAACATCTGGGTTTTTCAAAGCCGGGGGAGGCTCCGGACAACAGCTTCCCAGAATCCAGATCAAATCACAGAACACTTCTCAAAGTGAGCCCCAGAACAAAGCTACACATCAGGGCTTATATAGCCTTCTCCTGGCTCAGAGAATGTAGCAATCTTATTGACTCACTGGCCAATCAAGAAGTATCTACTGAAAAACAAGCCTCCCACCCCAGGCTTCAGGTGCACTTTAGCCTAGGGGCAGGGAAGATCTTTAAAATTTACAGTCCCATTGCACAAGGTGAAGGCCTGGAACTGTTTGCCATGGCAATCTTTGCCGAATTTTTCATATCAGGATGCTAAAATGGAGAGTTAGGCCTTTACAACTCCACGACCTTAAGAGAATTCATGCTCAAACCTCCAAAACGGTGACATTCCCATAGAATGATTTTACCAAACCCCAAATAGCCCTCCCACATTGCAGGAGTGGGCCTGAAAGGGCCTGATTGGCTCAGGTCAACAACCATATCTTGAGCACTCACTTCACAAAAGATGCCATGTTCGGCACAGGGTTGGAAGAAGCAAGGCATAGGGTGGGAGCAGAGCACTGACTATCCCTGAGTCAAAGGACCTAGACTGCAATCTGGGCTCTGCCATATGTATGTACGAGTGACCTTCAGCAAGTCACTCAACCTCCATGGCACCTAGTCTCTTCCTTTGCAAAATAAGCAAGGTGGATTATGTCACTTCTGAAGCCTTTCTAGCTCAAAATCGATGATCTTATGACATCATTCCATTTCCCTGGGCCTCAGTTTCCCCATCTGTAAAATGAGGAAGTTGAACTAGCTGATCTCTAAAATTCTTTCCAGGACTAAGACTGTGATGTTTTGCTTCAAGTCTTTCAGAAATTTATGGTCCAGTCTGGGAAGGAATAGGCCATGAGCCCAGCAGAGTAGAATGGAGAGAGTGCTAATAACAAAGGAGGGATTCAGGCTTAGCACTCTGGGAAAGTTTGAAGGAGACAATACTTCTCACCCACACCCCACACCCCACACCCATGTATATGTTGGCCATAGCTGTTTCTCTCAAGAGTCAGGAAACGGTGAAGTCTACACACAGACATATATAGTCTTTCCTGTTCTGATGTCTAAGAGCATAGAGATAAGGAAGCAAGGGGTGGGGGAGGGGACAGGCATGAGCTCTGCCAGACAGCTTTTTCCTCTGCAGGGAGGAACTGGGGAGGAAATAGCTAGCTATCACTATGCCCTTTCTCAGTGGGATAAGCAGGAACACCACACAAGCATCATGTACTCCTAAAATCCTGGGAATGAAAGGGAGTGTCTTTTGTGAAACTTGGCTGGGTCAAGATGATATTAAAGAAACCTAAATTAGTTTTTTTTGAGTAATGGAAGAAATGAAAAACACTTTAGTGATAGTTTCTCCTAGGGCAAAGCAATCAATTGGCATTTTTTTTAAGTATCTGCATGTTACAGAGGAAAGAACAGTGATCCTGAGGTCAGAGGACCTGAATTCAAATTCTATCTCTTATGCATGCAACCTTAATGATTCTAAGTAAGTCATTTAATCTCCAAGGGACTCATTTTCCTCATCTGTAAAATGAGCATGAGATTAGAGAGCATTAGAAAAGATGATTCTTACTAGCTGTGTGATCCTGGGTAAACGGCTTAATCTATCTAGGCTGATAGTAGCTGTTGCACAATATTCACAGGGATGTTGAGTAGGTTAAAAGTTATATGAAATTTTCATTATTATTATTTCCTTATTCTTGTCCTGTTTGATAGAGTTCATATAGAAATGCTTATAGGATGAGTTGCTATCCTATGTCATTGTATAGTTAAAATACATCAGATGATCATATATGTAGATAAAATGGGTATGGAATAGCCATATTCAGAAGTAAGCTCCTTCTCTGTGGACTCCCTGAAAGCATCTCCAGGGCTTCTCCAGTAGCACACAGGTTAATGGGGAAACTTTGCCTTCCATCCTATGCCCTTATGGGTCTTATTTCTCCCATTTAAGTTTGTTTTGAAATCTTTGCGTTAGGAATAATTTGAAGATTATGACTACTCCATAATAAGATATCAAAATAGGGCAGCCTTTGTTGGTGGCATTGCTGCTGATGGTTACTCATTGTGGTCATTATTTTGGCTATGGTTGCGGTGAAGAGCCTTCTGCTGAGCTCCAGTTCTGGGTCTCCAACTACCTGTTGTACATTCAAATGCCAAACATGTGCTTGTCTAAAAGACCATTTTATGGAGGGCGAGCATTAACATGACAGTCAGAAGAAGCGATACAAGGACACTCTCAAGGTCTCTCTGACAAACTTTGGAGCTGAGCGTCACACATGGGAGTCACTGGCACACAGGACGGCTCAGCCCGGTCTGCTCGCATCAAAGAAGGTGCTGTGCTTTGTAAGCAAGGCAGAATTGAAATAGAAACTGAGATGCCTGATCGGTCATAGCCGGACACTGGCTGGACTCTAACGTAGTAATGTCATTTTGGTCCTCTTCAAGAATAAGGACAACTGCACATGGACATTCCTACTGGACGCCCCTTGGGCATCTCAAGTCCAATGTGTCCAAAATAGAACTCATCTTTTCCCCCCAGACCTCCCCTCTTCCTAATTTCCCTACTACTATCAAAAGCATCATCTTCCCCCTAGTCTTCCAGGTTTGTAATCCTCTGTGTCAGGGACCTCAGTGGTCCAGTGAATAGAGCATGAACCTGAGTCAGGAAGACCTGAGTTCAAATCCATCCTCAGACACTTACTAGCTGTGTGACCCTGGGTCACTTAAACTTGATTTGTCTCATTACCTCATCTGTAAAATGGGTATAATAACAGCACTTCCCTACCAGGGATGTGGTGAAGATAAAATGAGATAACAAACCTTAAAGTACTATTTTAAAGTGCTATGAAGGCAAGCTATTATTGTTATCAACTATGCACATTCACTCACTTTATCTTTCCTACCTTGACAAAATGTCTAGCACTCCCCCACTTCTCTCCACTCACATGAAGTCACCATCTTTCAGTTCAGCCCCCAAGCTCCATAAGGCCAGGGATGGTATTTGTGAATTTGCCTTTGTTCGTATCCCTAGCACCTACCATCATGAGCTTTCACTGAGATAATTGCAATGGTCTCCTTGGCTTCACTTTCTTATTTCTCTGTTCACTACAATCCATCCTCCACATAGCTACTAAAGTGATTTTCCTAAGGTGTGAGTATATTACTCCCTTCCTCAATAAACTTTACTAGCTCCCTGTTATCTCCAGGATCAAATATGAAATCTTCTGTTTAGTACTTAAGGTTCTTTACAATATAACCCCTTCCTGCCTTCCCAGTAATTTTACACTGTATTGCCTTCCATGCACTTTTTGGCCTGGCTCTACCCACCAAGTCACTGTTCTTCACACTCAATATCCCATCTCCTGAAACTTTATTTCCCATCTCAGTGCCTTTGCACTAATTGACTGTCATACCTAGAATTCTCTCCCTCATCTCCTCCCCCTGCTGCTTCTCTGACCTCTTTCAAGACTTGACTCAGGGGCAACTAAGTGGCACAGTGAATAGAGCACCAGCCCTGGAGTCAGGAGGACCCGAGTTCAAATCAGGCCTCTGATACTTAACACTTACTAGCCATGTGACCTTGGGCAAGTCACTTAAACCCAACTGCCCTGCCTTCCCCCTTCCAAAAAGAAAAAAAAAAACACTTGACTCAAATCCCACCCCCTGCAGGATGTTGCTGCATCTGCTCTGATGTCTCTTTCTAACACCATCTTCCTTCTATTTTGTATGCCTCTTCTATGTATGTTGTATTTTTACATGTGTTCTCTCCCATTAGGAGGCATCCTTAAGGTCAGGGGTGGTATTTGTCCTTTTACTTTTGTTTCTGTTCCTAGCATGAGCACAGTGCTTGGCACATAGCAAGTACTGAATAACTCCTCACTGATTGGCTGATTGTTAATTGCCAAATATCCAAGTGTCGGCATATCTTCTCTCTCCCTGTAATCTGCTTCACAGCTTGTCACTAAACCATCCTTTCAGGATCTCAAAAAGTTGATGGATATCATTCAGGGCTTCACTTTCCATTGTCACTTTCCAACAGTTGTTTAGAAATAGAGTTTTCATTTTCATTTTATTTCATTTATATTATTTTTTGTTATTTATTTTATTTTTAAATGAATAGACAATGGAGACCAAATTTTTGATTCTAGAGACTTATCTCACTCAACTGAAAGGTGAGAGAGTCACCTCATGAAGCCCCTTGATGAAGGGTTCAAGGCTGGGGGATCTTATAGCCCTAAAGTGATATGCTCAACTTTGTGGTCATTGATGGAAATGGGAAAAAAAAAATCCTGAAAAAACAGAAGAATGTGAAAATCCTGAATCCAGGGAAGTAAAATGCTAGGATGTAAGGCTAGAAAGAACCTTAAGACAAGTGAGTCCAATCTTTAATTTTACAGTAGAGAAAAAAAAATGAATGCAGTTAAGAAATTTACCCAGTACTGATAATGATGGTAACTGATTTTTTTTACTGGACCCGTAATTCCATTGACAAAGGGAACTCTTGGTAAGAAAACTCCCTGTACCCATGCAGATCAGATATAAATTTACCTGGGAAAACGAAGAATTAAGTGACTTGTCCAGAGTCACAAGGTCATATTGTGCCAGAGGCAGGACAGGAAGCCAAGTATGGATCAAGGACCAACATCTACTTTTTCATCTGTTTTCAATCCATGAAAGTAAGGGAGGAAAATCCCTGTCACCTAGCTGAGTTATTTTTTCCCCTTGAAAAGCCAATTAAATCATCACTAGGAATTAATCAATCAAGCTATAACTGTTTCCACTGACCTAGCTTCTTGATTATCTAAGGCATCTAGTGGACAGCTAGTGTTCCTCATGCTTGACCGGCTTCCAGTGGGGTTCTAATCAACATGCCCTTTGGCTGGAACACACAATCACAGCAAATGCAGGGGTGTGGGGGGCTGCACTGACCTGAACCAATACTCCGGCTTTACTGAATATTCTTCCCTTTTTCTTGTAAGGTTCTAATCCTGAACTTAACTCCTGAGCTGACCCACTCTACCACTCTACTGACCCAGGACATCCTTAAGCAAAGACCACTTCTCTGTCTACTATGCCAATATTTAATTATCTGATAATATGTAATTTATAAAATGTAATAATAGTTATGTTATTATTTAATTCAATAAACATTTATTACTATGTGCCCAACACTGTGCTAAATTCAAGCGTACAAAGTCAAAAATGAAACTGTCCCTACCTCGATTCTAATAAAAGAAAATAAATATGGATATGGATAAATAAATACAAATTTTTAACAAAACAAATATGAAGTCATTGGAGGTACTAGGAACTGTGGTAATGAAGCAGGGAAGTCAGTAGGAAAAAGATAGCAATATTTTAAAGGAAAAAGCAGGAAAAACCATTTAAGGAATATTGAAAATATATATATAAGGAACAAAAAGGAAGTTTAGAAAGAGACAGAGAAGTAGGGTCATAAACTTAATATTAATAGCACTGAGAAAAAAAAACTTACAGCAAAATTTGTTTCACATACAATCTTCTTTTCTGTTCTTCCTTGTATATCAAATTGTCAATATAAATATTGTTGAGATTTGTTAAGTTGATAATTTTCTTTCTTTTTTTTTCAAGTATTTTTATATGTTTTGATTTTATAAAGCAAGTATTTCCAGGTTGGGGCAGCTAAGTGATGCAATGGAGCCCCCTAAAGTCAGTAAAATATAAGTTCAAATCTGGTCTGAGACACAAACTGTGTGACCTTGGGCTCTTAATCCTGTTTGCCTCAGTTTCCTCATCTGTAAAATAAACCAGAAAAAGATGTGGTAAACCACTCCAGTATCTCCACCAAGAAAATCCCCCCAAAAGGATCATGAAAGTTGGACATTACTCAAATGACTAAATAGCAAGAATTTCCAGATTTCCTGCCCCATGAGAGCTCTGTTGTGAAAAGGTATTCAATTCAACAAAGCTAATGCTACATTGGCATCATCTGAAAGTATGTGCAATATTCCACACCTGCAATCTCACAGATTCTCTATTTTAAAGTCTTTCTTTTTAAAAAGCAAATTAACAAGAATCTATTTTCTCTCTATCCCACTTTCTAACCCATTGAATTTTTAAAAATATCAAATCCCTTTTAACCATATGCATATATGGTTGTGATATGCATAATAAAGGAAAATAAATTGCTCCATTGACTCTGTGTAGGTAGATGATAGATACATAGATGGATGGATGGATGGATGGATGGATGGATGGATGGATGGATGGATGGATGCATGGATGCATGGATAGATGGATGGATATGCACTTATCATTCTTCCTCCTAAATTCACCACCTCTCTTTCATGACCAGTGTGCTTCATCATTGATCCTTTCATATCATGGATGGTTATTGTACAGGCATATCTCATTTTATTGTGTTCACTTTATTGTACTTTGCAGATACTGTTTTTGTTTTGGGGGTCTGGGGTTTTTTTGGTTTGTTTGTTTGTTTTTACAAATTGAAGGTTTGCAGCAACCCTGAGTTGAGTAAGTCTATCAGCCCCATTTTTTCCAACAGCATGTGCTCACATGGCAGTTCTGTGTCACACTCTGATGATTCTCATGTTTCCATTTTTCATCATCATCATTATTATTATTGTTGTTATTATATTTGCTATGGTGATCTGTGATCAGTGATCTCTGATGTTCCTATTGTAATTATTTTGGGGTGTATAGCACTAATGCAATATTCACAGCACCCACAATCATGATAAAGACCATGACTATAAATATCACATGACATTTGATCACAAAACACACCAGATTCTCCAGTTAGAGGACAGAACTAAAGCATTTATTTAGACACCAGAAAACCAAATCCCAAAATGAGTAAGCCAATTCCATCATAGTACCAAAGATATTCAGAAGCCATAACACTGAGAGCCACAGCATCCTTCAGCCTTCCCACAAACCAATACAAATCAATATCTACTTGCGAGTCTATCTGACTCCTTGCCTGAGCATCCTCTCTTCCCCACCATCTTGCTAGCTCTGACTACCAGCTTACAGGCTCCATGTGACTATATTTAGCCTATTAGGGAATGGAGTTTATCTTCACAGCAGGGAAGCTTCCTGTGAGCTCTGCTGCACCCTTCACTTCAGCAAATTCCCTCCATCACAGGCTCCATGTGATTACATTCAGCCTATTAGGGAGCAGAGTTTACTTTCAAACCAAGGGAGATCTTCAAACTCCCCCCCTAGGCCAATTAAGGGGCAGGGAAGATCTTCAAATTCCCATTCCTATTACTGGGTGCTGTGAACCACACCCACATAAGATGACAAACTTGATTAATATTGTATTGCTCTGACTGATCCACTGAATGGCCATTTCCCACCTCTCTCCCTCTTGTCAAGCCTCCTTAATCCCTGAGACAAAGCAATATTGAAATTAGGTCACTAAATAACCTTATGATGGCCTCTAAGTGTTCAAGTGAAAGGAAGAATCCATCAGTAAAGTAAAACTTCATTATCTTATCTTAAGAAATTGCCACAGCCACCCCAGCCTTTAGCGACCCCCACCCCAATCACTCAGCAGACATTACTATTGAGGAAAGAGCATCTACCAACCAAAAAGGCTCATATTGAAGACTCATTTGGTGGCCAGCCTTTTTTAGCAATAACATATTTTAAATAATGCATGTACATTGTTTTTAAACAATACTATTACACATATAATAGACTCTAGTATAGTGTTAACATAATTTTTATATTCACTGGGAAACCAAAAAAATTCATGGGATTCACTTTATTGCTGAGGTCTGGAACTGAGTTATGCCTGTATTGAGAATAGTCTCTAGAGCTTTCAATGTTGTTTGTCTTTATAGTGTTGTTATCACTATATAAAATATTCCCCTGGCTCCACTCATTTCTTCCCTCCTCAGTTTATAATAAATTCCTAAAAATTGTTCATTTTTACAATATTGATGTGAGAAGATGAAGTATTCTCATGGTTCCGCTGACTTCCCTCTGCATCAGTTCCTACAAGTCTTTCCACATTACACTGGAATTCACTCTTTCCTCATTTCTTTACAACACAGTCATGCTCCATCAGATTCATAGGCCACAACTCATTGAGCCCTCCCTCAACTGTGATGACTTTGTGCAAAGGTGGTCCTTGAGTTGAGCCTTGGAAAGAATGGGGCACTCTAAAGGATTTCATGAAGTACTTTTATATAAGTTCTCTCACATCAGCCCAGCAGGGTGGGTACAATAGTTATTGTATCCACATTTTCCAAATAAGTAAACTGAGGCAGATTGAACTTGACCAATGTCCTACTACTAGTAAGTAGAAGAACTAGGATTCAAACCCAGAACCTCTTCTCTAAACCCAGCACTCTTTGCACTGGAAAAAATAAGTTTATGCTCCCACGAAATCTTATGATTGCTGTGGCCCTTTGGTATTCTAGTCTTTGTAAGTAGTCAAAAACCACCTTGACCCACTTTGGAAATGTGCCTAAGGTCATCAACTTTGGCTGAATGAAAGGCACCTAGGTGGGATGGTGGATAGAGCACTGGGCTTGTGATAAGGAAATCCAAGTTCAAATCTGGCTTCTGAAACTTAGTTGTGTGACCCTGAGTAAGTCACTTAAGCTCTCTCAGCTTGATTTTCTTCTTCTGTAAAAATAAAGGGTTGGGATTTGGTGATTTCTAAAGTGTCTTCTAAGTATAAGTCCCTTCCAGTCATTGAGTGCTAGGCCTGTAAGGTAGTCACAGAATCACAGACTGGTCCCTGTGGCACTGGAAAAGATCTCAGAAGTTGTCCAATCCAACAGCTTCCTTTCTCATATAATTAAACTGAGTCTCTAACAGGTTAAGTAGCTTGCCAGTGATCACACATACAATTATGTGATCCTCTGACTCTAGGCCCAGTACTCTTTCCATTGTATTAAAACAAGGAGTCCCCACTACCTATGTTCACCCACCATGTAAGAAAACACTGATTTTGGTCATTCTTACATGACCCCATCATCCAGTTCAAGCATTAACTTTCCATGAAGGCAAACATCTGAACTAAATGGCATTCACCCAGGGCCAAACACTTAAAAAAATGTGTGGTCCCTGGGTGAAAACCCAGCCTCTTACAGCTCATGGAACAAAAATGTTCTCTGGCTTGTTAAAGGGAAAAACGATTTGTAGACTGTTTTGAGCATGAGGCAATAGTCAGAGAGGGATCCTGTCTCCCAAGCCCAGGAGTTTCTTAAGATCATAGAATCTATGGCATGACTGAACTAATTATAGTATATAAATGTCATGGAATATGGCTGTACCATAACAAATTAAAAAATGAAGATTTCAGGAAAACTTAGGAAGACTTATATGAATTGATGCAGAGAGAAGTAAGCAGAACCAACTGGGATTGTATACACCATGACCACAACAATGTAAATGGCAAGATCACAAAAATCAAGCCAAAATGTGAGTAACTGAAATACCAATACCTCTGAAGAATAGGTAATGGAAACACAACTCTTTTTTATTGAGTCTACAGTCAGGAAAACCTAGGTTCAAATCCAGGCTCAAACTCTTCCTACTGTGTGACCCTGGGCAAATCACCCATGTTAGCTTCAATTTTCTCAGGATCATAATAGCCCCCACCAACCGCAGTTGTTTTAAAGATTAAAAGAGATAATGTTGTAAGTGCTTTGCAAGCCTTCAAATGTTTTGTAAATACTACCTATCAGCTGTAGATAGAGTGCTGGGGCCTAGAGTCAGCAAGACTCATTTTCCTGAGTTTATATCTGGCCTCCGACACTTACTAGCTATGTGACCCTGAGCAAGTCACTTAACTCTATTTACCTCAGTTTCTTCATCTGTGAAATGAATTGGAGCAAGACTGCCTAAGAATACCACATACGGGGTCACAAAGAGGCAGGCAAGACTGAACAACAACAAAATTCTTTTAGGGAGCTAGGTGGAACAGTGAATAGAGTGCCAGACCTGGAGTCAGGAAGTCCTGGGTTCAAATGTGAGCTCAGAAACTTACTAGCTGGGTGACCCTGGGCAAGTCCCTTAACCCTGTTTGCCTCAGTTTCCTCATCTGCAAAATGAGCTGGAGAAAGAAATGACAAAGCATTCCAGTATCCTTGCAAGAAAACTCCAAATCGGACCACAGAGAGTTGGACATGTCTTAAATAACTCAACAACAATAAAATATCACATATATATATTCTCATCTTATGTTCTAACTAATATTATTATTTTCAGCAGCAAAGTGGAGGAGGCTGCAAGGAAAGAAAACTACAAACAATGCCAAGTGTGATCACTACAATGGTCACTCTTAGCTTAACTTTTTATTTGTTACAAGCCATGGATGCATTGTAGCAGCAGGCAAGGAATGGATTTCCTGGCATAGCCAGAATTTTTTCAAACAAAAAAATAAAAATTGTAAGTAAAATTTATTTTAAAAAAATTATCCTAGGAGCTTAGATTTTGAGAAAGGGTATTTAACAGATGAATAAACTGAGGTAGAGTTGAGTGACTTTCCCAGGTCACACAGCTAGTAAGTATCTGAGGCCAGATATAAACTCATCTAATCTGACTCCTATAGAGAAACTGAGATCCATAGAAAGCTAGTTGAGTAGCCCAGGGTCACATAGATTATTCAGGATTTGAACCTACATTCACTAACAGCATAATCGGGTCTTTTTTTCTTGTTACCTGATCACATCATCTCAGAATTAAGAGGGGCCTCAGAAGCCATCCAAACCAGTCCATATTGAAAGAATTCCTCCCTATACAGTGCCCTGCATAAAATCACCCAGTTTCTGTCTGAAGGCAACTTGTGAGGAGGAAACATTGACCTCCCAAGGCAGAGAGCTCTATGTTTGGACAGCTCTCTTTGTTATCAAAGGCTTTCCTGACATCTGGCATAAATCTTCCTCTCCAAAGGAACAATGACCCCTCAGAAGGAGAACTCACCTACTTACTGCTGGAATGAGAAACTGAGAGATGCCATCAAAGATCCCCTTTCAGTCCTCATCCTTCTGGGCACACTTTACTCTGCTGATACCTCAGTCCAGACATCATTCCTACACCGTGACTGCTTCTCTCTACACTCTGCCTCCTGCCAGACACTCCAGCTTCCCCCTTGAAATCCTGAGCTCCAACAGCAGACCCACCAAACAGCTCCGATGCCCACACTTTCCATCTCTTGCTCTGGCAACAGACATGAAAGCAACACTTTAATTTCTGGAAAGGACATGGCAAGCATTTGCCCTGTGGCACCAGTAACCATCTTTATGACTTCCCCTGCTGGCCACCATTGCCCTTTATGGGTTACCTTTTCCTATTGGAACAGAAGCCCTGTGAGGGCAAGGACTTGTCTTTTTTAGTTTGTTTTGATATTTATATTCACAGAATTTAAGACAGTGCCTGGCACATGGTAAGCACTCCATAAATGCTCTTTTTTTTTTTTAATCCATTCACTTGTACAAGGTATTTAAGTTTGGTTCGGTTGCCTTTTTTTGTGTGTGGGAGGGAGGGTTTGTTTCATTTTAATTCAGACCCATGATTTCATTATTTCATTGGTATAAGAATCTCCTAAGAAAATTCTTCCCGACAACTGGGACCTATTCTGCCACTTTTAGTCTTAGAGTTGCCTAGGGCCTTGGGCCAAATTCAAATAGAAACAGAAGAAAACCACAAATTAGCATTATCTACGTTGCATTATATTTTCATTTATTTTGTTAAATATTTCCCAATTACATTTTAATCTGGTTCATGCCTCACTTGGGAATCGTTGTGGTTGTTCAGTCGTATCTGACTCTTTGTGACCCCATTTGGGGTTTTCTTGGCAAAGATATTGGAGTGTTTGTCATTTCCTTCTCCAGCTCATTTGACAGATGAGAAAACTGAGGCAAATGGTTAAGGGACTTACCCAGGGTCACAAAGCTAAATGTCTGAGGTCAGATTTGAACTTGGGTCTTTCTGACCCTAGGTCAAGCTCTGTCCACTGCAATGCCATCCAGGTGCCCAATGATACAGAGCTTCCTTGCTAATCCTATACCTCTATGGGAATATTAATTTAATTTAACTCGGCAAGTATGGCAACAGTGTCTGCTTCTCACATTTAAGGTCCCTGCAAGTCTGGCCCTAACTGGGGAAGAAGCAAAGTTAGCAAGCATCCAATAAATGCTGAACCTGATGGCAAAGCATCATGATGGACCGCTGACCATGGTGCTAATGTCACCTGCTGTCCAAAGGCGCCAAGATCTCCATTAGACAAGCACTGGCCAATGATGCTAACATCTCGATTATAGCACAGGCAGATAAACCTCCACTCAAGCTTCAGAGTACAACAGAGACAAGCATTCCCTATAGAGAAGGGCAGACAAAAGCCCTTGGCCCCTCATGACCTGAGTCTTACTAGCTTCCTGTCCCACATTTTGCACTCTGTTACTCTCTTCCTACAGAATGTGACCAGCTTCTCTTCAAACTCCAGGAAGAGAAATCCTGCTTCTCCCTAATTATATATACATGACTAAAAGCAGAGCCAGGGCAGTGAGGTGGCATGTTGGATAGAGCACCAGCCTTGGAACCAAAAAGATTTCTCTTCAGTGATGAGGTATGGGCTCTAGGAGCCCCTGCTAGCTCTCCTTGAGTCCTTGAGGTCCAGGCTCTGGGAACCAAGCCCATACCTCATCATTCAGGAGTTCAAATCTGACCTCAGACACTCACTAGCTCTGTGACTCTGGGCAAATCACTTAACCCTGTTTGCTTCAGTTTCCTCATCCATAAAATGAGTTGGAGAAGGAAAGGGGAAACATCTCTAGTATCTTTTCTCTAAATGAGGTCCCAAAGAGTTGGACATAACTTATAACACAGCAACAAACCAGCCCTAATGGGGAGCTGACACATTCCCCAGGGCTATTGAATATAGGTGTTCTGTTTTCATCCACCAAGTCCAGGTGCCCTTTCTTCCCTTTGGTGCTAACACTGCTGTGGATCTGTCCATTGGTAAAACTGCTTAGTTCAAAACACTGAAGCCTTGAATTATATCTAAACTGTTTTTGTTCAGGAAGGATGGAATCAGGACCAACTTGGATCCCAAAGGGATTTTGGTGAAATGAAGCAATAATACATTAGCCTAATTAGTCCCGCACGATTAAAGGAGTCTCAAACATGGAAGCCCTGCACGCCAATAGGTTACTAGTTTGTCAAGGAAATCTCAGGAATGGAAAATTCTTCTCTATGAGTTCCACCCAGTCAGAGCTCTTCTCTTTTTTCCCTTTCTGCTTCATTATGACCAATGAATCTTTGAGGGCATTCAAATATTTCATTAGCAAGCATCTTCAATATTCAGATTAAATTTTCTCTCTCTCTCTCTCTCTCTCTCTCTCTCTCTCTCTCTCTCTCTTTCTCCCTGTATCTCTCTCTCTTCCTTTATCTATCTATCTCTATCTCCTCTCTCTGTGTGTAGATAGGTATTTAAATATATTTACATATATATGGCACATTAAGGCTTATAAACATGCTACATATATTATCACATCTGAGTCTTACAATCCAGCACATTAGGCACTTGAGGTTTTTTATCTTCATTTCACAGATTAGGAAATTGAGTATCAGAGAAATGTCCCAAGATCATACATCTTTTAAGTATAAGATTCTGGCTCGATGTCCATCATTTTATCTGTTATGCCACAAGGTCTTAATTGGCATAGGAGACTGAAAAAGACGAACATTTCACTACTACTAATACTACTAGTAGTACTATTACTACTACCACCACTACTTTTATTATTGTATTGTGAATTGATTAGACCAAGAAATACATTATCCAAACCAGTTCAGATTAATTAGGATTATCAGTCTAGAGCTGGGAGGGCCATTTGGGGCCATAATGTCAAACCTCATTACTTTACAGTGGAAGAAACTGAGACCTTGAGAAAGTGACATCCACAGCTAGAAAGTGGAAGAGCCTCAGGGTGAACCCAGGTCCTCTTCTCAAAACTCCAATCAGTGACATTAAAAAAATTTCTTGAGTTCACCTTGAAAAGAGGAAAACAATACCCAGATGAAATTAAAAACCACACACATGGGACCAGTTTCAAACATCCTCTTTCAAAGGGTGAGGTAAAGCAAGATCACTGGCAATTCCTCATTTGTGAAAAATTTGACAAAGAGAAATCCACCCCCCCCAACATACACACCCTCAATTTGACAAGCTTTCCCCCATGAGTATGTCAGTTGGGGCAATAGCAATAGCCAAGCCTCTCTCATGCCGAAGCCTCCTAGAGCTCAGTCCCCTAAGGACCACCTTGGGGACTCAAAACAGATCAGTTTCCTGCTTTGTCCTCACACCCCAAAAATCAAAAGCCAGATCCAGTTTTCCTGCTGTTTCACCCTTCGTTGGCAGCCACAAATTAGTTTTCTGCCACTGATTGTGCCTTTATTGGAAGAAGATGGCAGGCAGTGTAACACAGCTTCTGCTGGAATGGCAAAAGTGATTAAGGATCACTTACTTTGTTATAGAACCCTGGGCTTGGATTCAGGAAGCCCTGAGTTCAAATGACATGTTAGATCCATTACCAGCATCAGGCTGATTATATCATTTAGTATTTCTATGCTTCACTTTCCGCATCTACAAATGAAAATTATAATAAGAACACCTACATAACTGTACTGCAGATGATCAGATGGGGATATGTATATGATATGTAAATTTAGGCTTTGTATGGGCAGCTAGGCTGCAAAGTGAATAGAGCACCAGCTCTGGAGTCAGGAGGACCTGAGTTCAAATCCGACCTCAGACACTTGACACACTTACTAGCCATGTGACTTTGGGCAAGTCACTTAATCCCAATTGCCCTCCAAAAAGCACAAAAAATTAGGCTTTGTAAACCTAAGAGCACTATAGAAATTTAAACTGTTATCACTCTTATTATGATGATTACATCTGTTTTTCTTTTTTTCATCTTTGTTGGGCTTCAGACAGAAACAGTTGATCCTGGGGCTAGTTGTTATTGTGCTATGATTTTTTGCATTAAATCTCGATTGAATCAGATCAATCAAAGCTATTCCAACTAAGCTAAAAAGGTTTTAACCAATTTAAATGTCTCTGATGAGCCAATGAACGAATATCAAGTGAGTTTCTTGGAACAAGTGTTAGAATTGGTTGAGGAAATTTGATCCTGCCCTAAGCATTATCTCTAAAAGCCAATTCAGCACCAAGAGAGAGTCAAGAGTTAAATGAACACCAGGTGGCAGAGAGAAACTGAGGATTGGCTCTGAGAAGGAATAGTATGGGAGGAAAGAATAAAGTTGTAATAAAAAGTAAAAAAAAAAGTAAACCTTGGCTTCCCATCCCCCATTCTTGCTGAAGAGAGGACTTTGTCAATCCATAAGATTTCCCATCTCCCCATCAGCATTCTAGAAGCATCCTTGGAGCAGCTCAAAGCAGTAGATCCATCAAAGGATAAGGACTAACAGATTGACACCTCTACAAAAAGCCCAGTAGAAAAGTGAGCTATGAGGGTGGCTGGGTGGCACAGCAAATAGAGCTCTGGCCCTGGAGTCAGGAGGACCTGAGTTCAAATGTGACCTCACACACTTAACATTTACTAGCCATGTGACCTTGGGCCAGTCACTTAACCCCAATTGCCCTGCCCTCCCCACCTCCAAAAAAATAAAAATTTAAAAGTGGGCTAACATACCTCCTAGAACATCTTGAAGGTCTTCCTTGAGGTACGGGTTGCCTTTTGCCTCATGTGCTCTATAATCTTGAGCCTACTTTCCTTTGCACTCCATATATACTTGTGAAAAAATGTGTCACAGACTTTGGGGTAAGTGTTTTGACTAACCTTTATCATTCTACGACATTATTGATTACCTTCTTTCTAAAGTCTACTTAATTCTGGCTAATGATGTCTGTTAATAATCACGGCACAAAGCACATGAGTTGAGGCTTTTGAGCTACTTAGAATTACATAGAACACTGTCTCTAACCTCTCAGGAAGAACTTATAGGGCTCTGAGAAGATGTAGTAACCATACTCTGGAGATCCCATTCGTCAGAGGGAATGGGTGTTGGAAAAGTTGCCTCAGAGCATACAGTACAAATAATTCTGGGTACCAGGTCATATCTTACTAGGTATTTTGTAGATGCTAATTTGTCCTAAAGAATTTTGGAATAGCTTGGGAGACATGGAAGACATTGGCATCAGACCATCCAGCATGGTGTGACTTCATCAAAGAAGGGACTCTGCCCTGTGAGCAAAGCAGAATTGCAGTATCTCAAAAGAAACATGAAAGACACAAATTGAGAGACATATCCACTCCAGATGTTTATATGGAGGAATTATTTGGCCAACCTGTGGTAGAAGCTTCTGAGCAATATTGGTCTGATCAGCCACAGTTGGACACACAGTACTTTGACCCCAATAGTGTGATGTCATTTTGGTCCTCTTAGAGAACCAAACAACAACCAATTTTTTTATAGCCTCCAATGATGTATTGTACAGTTCCTGCAATTTGCTTGCATTATTTCCTTTCATCCTTAGGGCAATCCATCTTTAATTTATGGTGTTAATGGCCTGATCCAGATTCACCGTCATACACCCCTCTGTTTCTGTAAACAAATCACCATGATTCAGCCGTATATTCCCTGTGGGATTTTTTTGGTTGTTGTTGTTGTCATATGAATAGTGGAATTCACACAGATGCCACCCATGCAAGGCTGTTTGATTTCACTTCTGGATCTTAGCTATTTCATAAGTTATATCTAGAAGTAAATCTCTTCCAGTTGAATTCAACAAATGCCATATCATGTATCAATTGATGGCCTGTCGACATTTCTTAATAAAGTGATATTGACTTGTTCCAAGAGTGTTTCTGCATGTTTTTAGCCTATTTATCACATACTCTGAGAATCACCTATCATTTCTCTTCCTCCTTTTCAATGAACTGTTCTTTTCATAACTGCCTGAGGATAATGCAATTTATGATTTGTTAATATCATACATCTTTTTGTTAGGATACTTTATAAACCAGTAGTTTTCCATTTTACAGTTCCCCAATGTATGCTGATTGCTTTAACTGTTATTCCCATGAGACTTTGATTTCAGGATGCCAGTAAGTCTCTTGACAGACATAGTCAAAACCCTCTCCTTACTAGCTTTTCTTAAAGTTCAGTGTGTATGGTCTAGGGAGAACAAGGTATTTGTGTCACCTTCATGCATGACTACAATTTCATCTCCAGATTCCAAATTGAAGCATTCAGTCTCTGTATTTCCTTGAATTTCACATTTATTAAGTCAAAGTTACATTATTGTTATTTTTCTTTGTTCTCTGAATTCATCTACTGAGGGAATTCCTGTTAAGGACACTCCCACTATCAATTGAAATCAGAAGCAATCATACAATTGAGAGTTTTAGAGAATTGCCTGGAACACCAAGAGTTTAAATGATTTCCCAGAATCATGGAGTGTTTGAAGGAGTCTCAGCAGTCATCTCATTTTAGAAGTCACACAAAGGAACATCCACTGTATAACAGACCTGACAAATGGTCATCCGACCTCTGCTTGAAGACATCCCTCCAAGGAGAGAAGACCCAGCCCTCCCAGAGTGCTTTTGGGCAGCTCTATTTGTTGGGAAGTTTTATCTGCTATCAAGTCTAACTTGGTCCCTTGGTTGTTTCTGCCCTTTGCTACTGGTTCTGCCCTCTGGGACCAAGAAGAACCAGTGTAATCATTCTTCCCAGTGACAGCCCTTCCAATAGCTGAAGACGCCTCTCAGGTCTCCCTTAAGTCTTCTCTTCTTCGGGATAAACAAGTTCACTTTCCTTAGTTGATGCTCATATAATATGAACCCAATTGCCTTCACCATCTTACTTGGCCTCCTCTAGACACTCTCCAGCTTCTTAGCAGTAGTTAAGTAGAACTGAACACAATGCTCCAGATCGAGATTATCCAATAGGGATACAGTACAGTGGGCCTGTCGCCTCCTTGTCTCTCCCAATTCGTCCTAGAATCTCATTTCCAGTTATGGCTGCCAGATCCCACCGCTGTCTTAGGTGACGCTGTAGTCCACTAGATCCCCTTTGCTAATGGTTATGAAAAGCACAGCATGTGGCACATAAGGAAACACCAGGGACAGGCTTACTCCCTGCCCTTTCCCCTTTTTCTTATAAGAACAACTACTGTGGTTCTTAAACCATTCCTTCCCCATCTGGTCCTGATGGAGTATTTTTTTTCTATACCCAACCGCAAGATTTCACATTTATCCTTCTTTAATTTCATCTTGTTAGAGTCAGTCCAATGTTCTAGTCTATAGTGCCATTTTTCTTTTCCATACAAAGTCCATCATCCAATGCGTTGGCTCCCCACCCAGCATTGTGTCATCCACATATTTGGGAACACATCACCTATGACCTTATCCAAGTCATTAATGAGAACAGGACCCAGGACAGGTGTCTGGGGTACTCCAATGGTCAACTCAGACTTAAATATTCATCTGTCTTCTTGGGGTCTATTTAACCAGTTATGAATTCATTTAAATAGATCCAAATGATCGGGCATCTCTCATTCTTCTCCAGCAGAGACTAATATGAGACACTTTGCCAAAAAAAAAAAAAACCCTTTGTCCAAACGTAGGTGAAATATGCCCATAGCATTCCCCACACCAACTAGTTTAGTACTCCCGTTAAGAATGGAAATTGGGTTTGCGTGAGCTGGTCTTGATTGAAACAGGCTGGTGTTGTGTAATAACTACTTCTTTTTCTGGATGGTCACCAACTATCTCTTTAATGATCCATTTAGAATTTTACCAGAAATGTATTCAAGTTCCCTGGCCTATATTTTGCAAACTCTATTCCCTTCCCATTTTTGAGAATCAGGACAAAAGTTATCCTCCAGTCTTCTGATAGCTCTTTAGATAGATCTCTTCAATATCACATGCAGCTGTACAGGATTTAGGTCTCAGTAGCCAAGGATGTATGGCATCTGGGACAAGCTGACTCAAATTCTTGAAAGGCAACTAGGCTCTTGCTCAATTATGATCTTACAATCTTGTATGTTATCAGTCATATTTGTCCTATCATTACCAATGACAAGGTCATTTTTCTCGACAGAGAAAACAGAAGCAAAACAAGAAATGAGCAGGTCAGCTGTAATGGGAATGTACATTTTAAAGATCTTCCCTGCCCCTAGGCTAAAGTGCACCTGGAGCCTGGAGGGGGAGGCTTGTTTTTCAGTAGATACTTCTTAATTGGCCAGTGAGTCAATAAGGTTGTTACATTCTCTGAGCCAGGAGAAGGCTATATAAGCCCTGATGTGTAGCTTTGTTTTGGGGCTTGCTTTGAGAAGTGTTCTGTGATTTGATCAGATGAAACTCTGGGAAGCCGTTGTCCAGAGCCCCTCGGCTTTGAAACCCAGATGTTGATTTGGTATGGATGTAATGGTTGGACAGTTTGGAAAACTGTCTACTTGATCTGTTTCTCTGTCTTGATAATTCTGTCTGTATACTCTGAAGTTCGGGGTGCTGACCACTTTCCTCTGAACTAGGTAAACAATACATGTTTGACTGATTAAAGTAAGCTTGTTAACCCATTTTGAGTTGCTTTCCTTTATCAAAGCAGATCTAAGAACCTGTGATGGCAGCGACCCTGGGGACGCTGGGGTGCTTGCTGCCACCTCAGCCTTCCCTTTTTGCCAGGGATCATTGTTACATCTACCCTCCAACAAATATTTGTGGAATAAATGATGACACCTCACCTTTCTATATCACACTCCAGTTTACAAAACATTTCATTCACAACCACCTTCTAAAGTAAGTAGTACAAACAATATTGTCTCCATAAAGAAACTGGGACTCACAGAGCTTAAATTGCTTGTCATGAATATAAAATCCTGTTGTTGAAAGCTGGAAAGGATCTTACAGGTCTTTTTTTATTCAAACCTTTCCTTTTTACAGATGAGGAAACTGAGACCCAGAGAGGGAAAGTGGCTTTCCCAAGGTAACAGAGGAAGTTATGTGAATTTAAAAAGAAAATTTCTGGTTGGAGAAGTTTATGTGAGGAACTGGACAAGAGTCCACAAGGATGGGCTGGCATGAACAGGGGCAACTGCATCATTGGAGAGAACCTCTGAATTGGTCAGACCCTACATCCATTGGAATATTTGAGTCTTTTATCAGACTCTCACCCCTTCTTCCTGCCTGGCATCCCTTACTTTTTCTGGAATCTTCTATCCCTGGAACTTTATCCTAGCATAACTTCAGGTATCTCTCGGATATGAAAAAATGCACTCTGGGAAATATATTCTCCAATATTTTGGCTGCCCAGTTCTTTCTGGGAGAGGGAAAATGCATGGACATAAGGGCAGAACGGGATTCCTCTACATTAGCACTTGACAAGCCCAGGCTCAGATTTTGATGGCAATCTACCTGGGAATATCAGGCACTCTGATAAGCAGTAAGACAGTGCATGGGACATTAGACTTGGAGTCAGGAAGAAATTAATTCAAATCCTACCTCAGATACAAATGAGCCAAAGTACATTGGTCAAGTGCTTGTGGTATCTTCTCTTCAGGAAGTCTGATAAAGGATGGTGACAGACTCTTTTTCTCTTTCCCCTCATCTACCCTTCTTGTGGTCCATGGAGGCAAATTTTTATTCCAAAGCTTTCCTATTCTTTAGAATTTTTGTCTTAATTAACACCACAGCCAATTTAGATAAAGTTACTATCAATCATACTTGCTCTGGTTTAAAAGCTTGATCACTGGTTGACAAGGAAGAACAAATAAAGGGGACACAGAGGCTGATAAAGGATAAAAAAATATAAAGGGATAGAGGACCCTCTGTCTAAATTGCTGGGCTTCTGTCATGGCTCAGGGATCCTGAGATGTGAAGGAGAACCTTGTCAATATTGATTTCCTGTTTTATTAACTTCCCAAAGTTGGACAAACCTGGATCTGGGTCTTCTTCCATAGGACTTCAGAAACAGCTAGGGGTGTTCTGGAGAGGGGAAATGGTGCCTGTTGAGTCGTGTTGCACTTTCTATTGGTCTTCCACTCCATTCTGGAGGGGTGGAGCCCTGGGTGGTTACTAGAGAGAAGGGTTCACCTGTTGGAGGGAGAAAGGGAAGAGTTGAACCAGGAGATGCTGCTTCCTTCCCAAGGGTGAGTGACAGAGACTGGAGTGAGTGGCCCCTCCCATTCCTGCAGCAGCTCAATTAAGTGAACTTCTCTTGTTATTGTTGTTATTGTTGGTGGTGGTGGTGGTGGAGGTGGTAGAGGTGGTGGTAGAGGTGGTGGTGGAGGTGATGGAGGTGGTGCTGGTGGTGGAGGTGGTAGAGGTGGTGGAGGTGGTGGTGGAGGTGATGGTGCTGGTGGTGGTGCCTGTGACTGCTATTGTTTTCTTTGTTCCACATTCATCTAAACAAACCTCCAAAGTCTTACAATCAGGTACCAGGCTACAACAGCATTTTCCACCCCCCAGTGCAGATTTGCTAATTGGAGTTTGCCTACATCTGCCTTCAGAGATAGAAATCAATTATTCATGAGCCTGAGCAAGGTGATGTTAAACCTTGCCTGGCTTCTCCATTGCTTCAGCTGATGAGTCTCAGTAAGCCGTTTTAGTAGGTGGAGTGTCCAAGTACATGGAAGGTTTATCACCTACCCCTGCCTTTCCAGTGAATGGGACTAATGGGGTTTCTGGGCTTTCCTGGTAGAGAAGGAAAGTAGTCCCCAATATCTCCCTCACTGGTGTAGAGGAGGGACACAAATGTTTTCCCAAACATGACTGTCACCAAATCCCCTTTTCCCTCCTACTATGATTGTAAGACATGTAGTGACATCTCTGGTTGAAACTTCTTGTGGTCTACCTTTCTCTCAGCGTCTCTGGGTTTCCCTTTAAATTATTAACCTTCCCATTCCCTACATGAAGTCTAAACATCCAATTAATAAAGGTTTCTGGCTTTCAGGAGAGCTGACTCTTGCAAATGATTTTCAAATGCAGAGAATGAGCAGAAAGAAGAAGCTGGAGAGGAGATCTTATTCAGGCCACCAGCATTAGGTAGGCAAGGGTTAAAAAGAAAAGAATTTGACAGAGCCCCATTCCACAGATAACAAACATCTGAATCAGCTTCCAGAGGAGAGAGAACTGGGATGGAATGCAGTGCCAGGAGCCAACAAGACACAAGGATCTGAGGGGAGGAGTGTCACGAAGCTGGTGCAAGGATTGGCGTGTGAGCCTAGGAAATGGGATGCCAGTCAGGATCATCAGCTGACCTAAAAGAGAGGAGCCAGGATGAGCAAAGGGGCCAGTCCATGAAGAACAACCAAACCAATTTAGGAACACTGTGGCTTCCTAGAGCCAATGGGACCCATCAGAGAGAGACTGGCT
Organism: Petaurus breviceps papuanus; assembly: GCF_028583685.1. Classification (NCBI taxonomy): domain Eukaryota; kingdom Metazoa; phylum Chordata; class Mammalia; order Diprotodontia; family Petauridae; genus Petaurus; species Petaurus breviceps. The sequence continues at coordinate 14,532,080 of NW_027185697.1, read as the reverse complement.
GTAGAATCTGATGCCTAGGGTTCCAATCTGAGGCTACTGACCCTTACCATTTGTGGAATCTTGTATCCATTTAGCTGCCCTGGGCCTCTGGTCACTCATCTGTTAAAAAAAATGACCCCTGAGGTCCCTTCCAGATCAATTGTGTCTGCCATATCACGGTAGATTTTATTCTCTTTTACTTAAAGGGGAGATGCCAGCATGACGCTGTCTTCAGATATTTAAGGACTGTCATGAGAAATGACTAGAATTGTTTTGCTTGACCCCGAGAATGGCCCTAGAATCAGGGAGTGGATGTAGCAGAGACCTATGGAAGCTTTATATAAGGAAAAAGTCCTCAGTAATTAGGGGTATTAAAGAACTGTATAGGCTGCCTCTGGAGGTTAAAGGGGTATCTTCCAACCAAAGCTGGATGGCTCTTTGTCAGACATGGGTGATGTTGTGGGGGCTATTTTCCAGTCATGGGTGGGGCTAGATGGCCACCCTGGTCCCTTCCAACTCTGAGTTTCTGGGACACTGACTCTGCTGAAACTCCCATAGGAAATAATGATAGAATATGGGAGCAGACCCTTGTCAACCAACAAATACGGGCAAGGCACATGCAGCAAGAGGGCCCCAGTAAGTGGCTATTGGAAAAAATGAGGACACTGAGCAGTTGGAGGTTATGGGAGCACAACTTTAAAGCTCCCAAGGACCTTAGGGGTCTTTTTCTGGATTTTTTTTGGAGGGCGTAGGGAAAGGCAATTGGGGTTAAGTGACTTGTCCAAGGTCACACAGGTAAGTGTTAAATGTCTGAGTCTGGATTTGTACTCATGTCCTCCTAACTTCAGGGCCAGTGCTCTATTCACTGCACCACATAGCTGCCCCCAAATGCTTTTTTTTTTGCCTTTGAGGTCTTATAATCCAAATGCCTCACTTTGCCTGTGGGAAACTAAGGCTCAGAGGGACAAATCATTTGCCTGAGGTCACTTGGATAGTAAGTACCAGAGCCAAGTTCTTTTTACTCTAAATCCAGCCTCCATTAGATAGACCTGAGGACAGAAGGGACCTAAGACACCACTTAGCCCAACCCCCTGCTCCTATAGCTGAGCCCCAGAGAGATGAAGGGATTAGCCCAAAGCCACATCCATAGTCATCACAGCTAGGATGGGAACCCAGCTGGGTGGTACAGTGGAGAGAGCACTGGCCTTGAGTCAGGAAGATCTGAGTTCAAATCTGAGCTCAGATACTTACTAGCTGTATGACCCTGGGCAAGTCCTCAGTTTCCTCATTTGTAAAAGGAGCTGGAGAAGGAAATGGCAAATCCCTCCCATATCTTTGCCAAGAAAAACCTATGGATGAGGTTCATGGTGTCACATAGAGTTGTTCAAAACTGACTAACAACTTCTGACCCTAGAGTGGGAGTTCTTTAGCTAGAGTTTAGAAACCTCCAAGGAGAACACTAAGTGAAACCGAAAAGGTCCATGGAAAATTTTCAGTTGTTCTACGTATTTGGATGGGAAAACAGAAAGAAAGAAAGAAAGAAAGAAAGAAAGAAAGAAAGAAAGAAAGAAAGAAAGAAAGAAAGAAAGAAAGAAAGAAAGAAAGAAAGAAAGAAAGAAAGAAAGAAAGAAAGGAAGGAAGGAAGGAAGGAAGGAAGGAAGGAAGGAAGGAAGGAAGAAAGAAGGAAGGAAGAAGGAAAGAAGGAAAGAAAGAAAGAACCTTCAACTGAAATTTCACATTTCCTTCAACTACTTAAAAGGTGATTCTTTGATGGGGCCCATAATGGATCACCAAATGGATCCTAGCACAAAAAGAGTAAAGAAGCCCTGTGTGAGTGCCAATGCTGTTCCCACTGTGCTCCCCGACCCCCTCCCTTTCCCCCTTCCCCCAGAAGAAAGATTGGGCCATTATTAAGACAATCTTTGCCTCGATCTTTGCCCAGCTTTGCCCAGGGCTAACCTGGGAGAGGGACACAGAAAACATGACATTTCCAGGATTAGCTTTGTCTATGACATTCAGGAAAATGGCCCCCAGTAAGCTGCCTCTTAGGGGAAAGGAAATTTTTTTTCTCCATTTCAAAAATCCATTTTTCATTAAAAGCAGATATTCCCTTGAGTGATATTAATATTGACCTGGCCAGAAAACTCTATTGCCCAATTCCTCTCTCAATTTGGTAGTGTGAAGTTATTTCTAATGTTCACAGGAGGCATGATTCCAGTTTGAGAATTAGTCAGCAAATCTGCCTTTTGATTCATTGTCTCCTCTCAAAGACTGGTATGGCCCCAAATTTCAAAGTTCCAGTACCATGAAAAAATAACAGCCGTGGCAGTTCTAAGCTTAAAATGAACACATTTTCTGACTTTTCCTAATTAGTTCCAACTTTGGTGCTCCCAACACAGAGGATATTTCCACTACTTTATGTAGGAAAGCACATGCATGCTCTGGAATTCCTCTCTCAATATCCACTTCTAATGACAGGCTGTGTGCGGAGACAACCTACATCCCCTCTGAACTAGAGCTCAGGGTGAACTCTGGACTCGAGGTACAGCTGAGTAATTGTCAATAGGTCACAAGGCAACACTTAGGGTGCCTCCCCTCATTGCTACTGTCTGATATGGATTAGTTACCTAGATACTTCAGCTTTTAGAAGGAGGTAGTTACTAAGGTGATATAGCAAAAACAATTGTTACAAAACACCCCACTCCCCTTAATAATACCACATAACTTCTCTCCAGTACAAAGTAGGCTCACACTTAATGAATACCCAGGACCAAGGCATAACTCCCAGTTCTTAATTGCTGATGGTTCTTTTGACCCCTTCATGTAGTATTCATGAAATTACCCTGCGTTGCTTTATGGTATTTTGGCATTCTGGGATTCTGGATTCTGGTTTTCTACAGACAATTCAAGTCTTTTTTTTCATTGTGTCCACTTTATCCCTTTCTTCCAGTGCAGACACTGCCAATAGTACTTCTGTCCCAGAGATCTGCTAGGATACCAAGGCTAGTGTCCAAATCTTCTGAGCCTCCCAAGTTCACAAGGTCAGTCTCTCCCACCCCCCACTACCAGCAAGAACATCATTCTCAGGAGCTTGACTGGGACAGTTTCCACCTCTGAACAGCCAGATGTTTAAATGCCTGATTCCAAACTAGCATTTTTTAAAATAAAAATCCTGTAGGGCTCGACCAAATCTCCTCAACCAATCCAACTATCTATCCTCTTATAACTAGTTGAAAGGCATTTAATTAAATGATTGATTCAGTAAACGAGTTTTCCTTTGGCAAAGGTATCAGGACATAGAATTTAGTTGATTCACTGCTTGACTTCTGAGCATCCCACCCCCAATTCCTACCCTTACTCTGGTGTACATCGAGAGTTGGGGGGGACTACCCTGGGAATTACCACCAGATCATGTCACTCCTGTACTCAAATCACTGTAACTCCTTATCACCTATCAGCGTAAGTTCAGACTCCTTACTCTGGTGGTCAATGCCCTCCACATCTGGCTCCATCTTATTTTTCCATCCTTCAAACATATTGAACTACTGTCTGTCTCCTAAACCCACCTCAGGTTTTCTCACTGCCATTGTTCAGGAGTAACTTGTCTTCCTGTCCCCACATCCTACCATTAAAATTCTACCATTTTCAACAAGCAAATAAAATGATACCACCCCCAGGAGCTTTAACTGTTTGCATTCTCCGTCAAAGCTTCCTCTCAGAACTCCCAGAGCCCCTTGGAGCAGGGTGGTACCTTGGCAAGGTCACTGAATTTGGAGTCAGAAGACCTGGGGCCACTTTGTACCTCTGTTACTACCCGTGTAATCTTGGACAGATCATATGTCCTAGAATGATAGTGCAAAAATTAGGAGGGTTCTCAGAGGTTAGGTAGTGCTGTTAGTCGTTCAGTCATTTTTCAGTTGTTCCCAACACTTTGTGACCCCATTTGAGGTCTTTTGGTAGTGATACTGGAACAGTTTGCCATTTCCTTCTCCAGTTGATTTTATAGACAAGGAAACTGAGGCAAGCACAGTTAAGTTACTTGCCCAAGGTCACATAATTAGTAAGTGTCTGAGGCCAGATTTGAACTCAGGAAGATGATTCTTTCAGACTCCAGGCTTGGTGCTCTATGCACTGTGCCACCTAGCCACCTAGCCATGGTTATACATTACCACTTCTTAATTTTACAAAGGAAAAACACTGAGGCAAAGAAAAATGGAAACATTGTCCCAGACCCTCTGAGGAGTAAGTCCTTAAGGCCTATTGTCATAACTAGAGTAGAATAAATGGAATTTGTCTCCGGGGGCCAAATTTAGAGAATCCCAGAGGGACCAATAGCATTAGCAACTCTTCAGTAATGAGAGGAAGCCAACTCCTGGCTTGCTGGGACATGACCTAGAATCCTATGATACTATTTGTTCAACAAAAATGTTTATTCCTTCACTGATCACACAAGATTATTTCTAGATTTATCTGCATTGGTATCCTTCCCCTAGGCTGTGGGAGTAGATGTGTCAGAGCTGAGAAGGACCTCAGACCCCAGAACATTAGAGCTTAGAAGAGCTTTGGAACGTAACGGCAGAGCTGAGAGAGCCCTTAGAACATGGAATGTCCGAGTTAGGACAAGGACGATCACAAGCGTGTGTTAAGGTCCTGTTATGTGTCAGGCCTCGTGCTGAGCCCTGGATGAAAGTGACCTCAATCTGAGGACCTGAGGACAGGGAACATCGAAGCTGAAAGGACCTTTTGGAGCTGAGTATGTAACAGCAGGAACCACAAAGCAGAGAATGGGAGAGCTAGGAAAGGCCTAAGCGTCGGGACGGCAAGACCCTCACTAGACTGGAAACCCTTCTTGTATTACCAGTACTTAGCCCAGTGCCTGTTGTTGGGATGATTGAATGTCAGAACTGGGAGATGCCACAGAAAGCTCAACGAAGAATGTTGGAACACGGGAGGACTCTAGACTGGACTACGTATAGTATCTGAGCTGGAAAGAACCTTAGATTACATAGCAAACAAACTGGAAAAGACATTAGAACATAGACTGTCAATAGTAACAGTAGGTAGCACATATGTTGTTGTTCATTGGGTTCAGTCATTTCAGTTGTGTCTGACTCTTCATGACCCTGTTTGAGGTTTTCTTGGCAGAGACACTGGAGTGCTTTTCCATTTCCTTCTCCAGCTCATTTTACAGATAAGGAAACTGAGACAAGAAGGGTTAAGTGACTTGCCCAGGGTCACACAGCTACTTAGTGTCTGAGACCAGATTTAAACTCAGGAAGATGAGTATTTCTGACCCCAGGGCCAACCTTCTATGCACTACATTACTCATCTGCTCCAGGTAGCACACGTATAGAACTTGGATGTTTGCAAAGCACTTCCAAAGAATCTTATTTCATCCTTACAACAACCTTGCGGAGCAGGCGCTTTATTATCCATTTTGTACAGCACTTGGATGGTCCTTGGAATGCCAGATGTCAGATCTGGATGGGATCTAAGAGGGCTTCAAATTCCAACTCCTTCATTTATGGCCTAAGAGCTGAGCATCGAGATGGGTTTCTACTTAACAATTTATCATCTATTCCAAGCTATTCATTTGAAAGGCGAGCCCTGAAATTTCCCAAAGGAAAAGGAGCTAAAAAGATATTATGGGGGAGGGGAAGTCTGGGTCACAGGTCATTCACATAAAGTCAAAACCCAACGTGTGCTCTCAGTTAATACAACCGAAACTGTAGCTATTAGAAACGTAAAGGTTATCCCTGAAAGTCATTTGTCCTGCTAATTAATGTGATATTATTTTGTTCCAAAAGCCAGTGCACCATAGGAAGGAAGGAAATAAGCATTGCTTGGGTGACTACTGTATGCCGGGCACTGTGCCAAGTGCTTTACCAAGATTGTTTTCCTTTGATCTTCATGAAGACATTGAGAAGTACCTGCTATTATTATACCTATTTACAGTTGAGGAAACTGATGTAACAGGGTCACTTGATCCTTAAAAAGAGGCTAAGTGACTTGTCCAGGGTCTGAAGGTGATTTGAACTCAAGTCTTCCTGACTCCAGATCCAGCGTTCTCTCTACTGGGCTATCAACAGATGTCACCACAGTGGAGAGAACGCTGGAATTGGAGTCAGGAAGAGCCAGGTTCAAATATTGCCTCAGTTGCTTGCTAACTGCATGACTGTGGATAAGACCTCAGTGTCCTTATCTGAAAAATGAAGGGTCTCTCCAGTCCTCCCACTTCCAACTCTGTGATTGTAGGATCCTGTGTAGGATTCCTACAAAACTTAGAGTCACCATGAGCATAAGTATGACTCCCCATTGGCTGTGTTCTGCCTTTTCTGTGCTTCTTCCAAGGGACTCTGTCTCTTCCCCTCTCTCTCTGAGAACACAGGAGTACCTAGTCTAGCCACCCAACCACAGTGTCTGAATAGGTTTCCTTTACTTTCCCAATAGTGCACCAAGAACATAAATAGCTAATTTCATGTTTTCCTAAGAACTGAACCAGGTCTTTGCATGTTGTGACCAAGTTCATAGACCATAGGATCAATCAGACCATATTTAGTAAGCACCTACTATGTACCAGGCACAGGAAATAGAAACAGAAACAGCACCTGCCCTTGAGGAGCTCACATTATATCAGAGAGATCTTATCAGAATCCAGCACAATGTTTTCATTTCATAGATTTTGTAAAAAAAAAAAAAATAAGGAGACCCAGAGAAATTAAGTGATTTGGTCACACGAGTCATAACAGGGCTAGTATTTGAACCCAGATCCTTTGGCTCAATGGTGCTGTGTAGAAGAAATATGCTAACTTTGGAGTCAGAGGACCTAGATAGAAATCTTAACTCTGCTATTTAATATTTTTGTAAATGAGGGCAAATCACTTCATCCTGCTGGACTTCAGGTGGCTTATTGGTAAAAAGAAAAGATTGTACTAAGTGTCCTCCAGGTTCCATTTCAGGTCTAGATCTTAAGGCCTGCTTGTATGACCTTAGGCATGTCACTTAACTTCCTCAGGCCTCAGTTTACCCTCTGTAAAATGAGGGAACTGGACAAGGTGACCTCTTAGGTCACTTTACCTTCCCAGGATCCTAGGCTTCCACAAGCAACTTTCTTTCCTCTAGACCACACACTAGTCCTTACATCCTATAAGACCTGATCACATATTCCTTGAGTGGTCAGGGTTGCATTAGGGAGGAAGTGAAATAGGGGTTAATATGTAAGTCTAAGATTTAAATATCCAATATATCCAAAGATATCTCCAAGCCTCATAAATATGTTCCTGCCGATACAGGTGGTTATAAGAAAAGATGTTTTATCTTAAAGAGCTGCCACAGATTTATCTGTGATTAATTTAAAACTGATGGCCACCTTGGTTCCCTATGTGCATCCCTGGGCAAAATTAATTTCATCAAAAGGGATCAGAGAAATTGCCACTGTTTTCACTCAGCGGAGGGAGCTGAGAACCAACTGTCTTCTTCGGCCACCAGTCTTTGATGTGCTCTTATTGGTTATTTTATTTAACTCTACCCTCTACTCCTCATACTTCTGTATTTTCTGCCCCCACCCCCCACTTTCCTTGCTCACCCAATCGATTTCCTTTTCCTACAATAAGTATTTCCATAGCAACCGGCTCATCCTTCCAAAGGCGGAGACAACAGCTGCCTATGTACACATAGCCCCAGATCCTGCCAAGGATGACCAACTGATGGGACCCTTTCTTCCATTAGGAGATCTCTTCCCACATTAGAAGCTTGTTGGGTTAGGCTCCAAGAATAATGCCATTTTTAAAGCTTGGGGATTTTCTCTACTTCCTGCTCTGAACTTCCAAAGGTCAATGAGCAAAGACATTGTTGTTTTACCCTTTTAAAATAATACTCAGTAGGACATCTCTGGCTGGGAAAGCTCTGTTTAACTGGAAGATCTCCTGCTGGAGTCAAGAGCCAAAGTTTATGTGGAGGAAAATTCATCTCTAGTGCCCTGCAAGCCAATGAATGGAATCAACATTATCCTGAGTTCACTCATAACACAAGCCTTAATTAAGTACTTTCTACATGCAAGGGCCTGTGGTGGGCTCTCAGCAAGATAGGAAAATAACAGGGATGGCCAGGTAGCACAGCGAGTAAGAGCACCAGCCCCAGAGTCAGGATGACCTGGGGATCGAATCCGGGCTCAGACACTTAGCACCCACCCAGAAAAACCTGGCCATGTAACCTTGAGCAAGTTACTTAACCCCAAATGCTTAGGGACAGCCAGGTGGTGCAGTGAGTAAGAGCATGTAATGGGAATGCAAATTTGGAAGATCTTCCCTGCCCCTAGGCTAAAGTGCACCTGAAGCCTGGGGAGGGCGGCTTGTTTTTCAGTAGATACTTTTTGATTGGCCAGTGGGTCAATAAGGTTGTTACATTCTCTGAGCCAGGAGAAGGCTATATAAGCCCTGATGTGAGGCTTTGTTTTGGGGGGCTCACTTTGAGAAGTGTTCTGTGATTTGATATGGATTCTGGGAAACTGTTGTCTGGAGCCCCCCCCCACCCCGGCTTTGAAAAACCCAGATGTTGATTGGGTATGGATGTAATGGCTGGACAGTTTGGAAAGCTGTCTACTTGATCTGTTTCTGTCTTGATAATTCTGCCTGTATACTTTGAAGTTCAGGTTGCTGACCTTTTTCCCCTGAACAAGGTAAATGATATATGTCTGACTGATTAAAGTAAGCTTGTTAACCCATTTTGAGTTGCTTTCCTTTAACAAAGCAGATCTAAGAACCTGTATGGGCAGCAAACCCTGAGGACATGCTTGGGGTGCTTGCTGCTACAGAGCACTGTAAGGGTTATGGGATTTAAAGATCTTCCATGACCCATTGGACTTTCTGATGTAGCAGGAAGGGGTGGAGCAAGAGGAAGCGGAAGCCAAGCTAGAGTTCCTGCGGTGGCTAGCAGTGGTGGCGACGGGGGCAGCAGCAGCAGAGGCAGCGGTGGCAGCAGCGCGAAGCCCTTTTTGAGTCAGCCAGAGTTTCTGCTAAGGACTCCTGCTGAGGACTGCCAGGGGCCGGAGCTGCTGTGAGCGCGCTTCCGGGACGCTGGGTGGTTGCTGTGAGTGGGGAGGAGGACCTGATGGCTTTCACTTTCTGGTTTTTGGACTCAGTCTTTTGGTATCTTAATAAATTTTCTAGCTTATTCCCCCATATGGCAAGCATGATGTATTTTGTGATGGATAATTATATCCGCATATTTGTAATTTCCATAGGCATTGTGAAAATGGCATTGCTGATACAAGCACTGGCCCCAGAGTTGGGATGACCTGGGATCGAATCTGGGCTCTGATACTTAGCACCACACCCAGAAATAACTGGCCGTGTAACCTTGAGCAAGTTACTTAACCCTGATTGCTTAAAAAAAAAAAAAGATAGGAAGATAACTGAGATATGTTATCTGTCCTCAAGGAGCTTCCGATCAAGGAGTGGTAGCAGAATCTAGTAGTGAATCTATGGTAGGAGAAATATTTACTATGACCCCCACATCTCCTTCCCCCACCACCATGTATGCTTGGCTACTTCTTAAAAGGTATAGAAACATATTTGAAACTATTTTGTTGGCAAGTGAATATGACTTTAAGGTCTTGTAAAGTTCTATAAAATATTACTAAAGGATGAGTTGCTCAGTTTGACTAAGGCAATGCACATTCAATGATTAAAGCTTAATAAGAAATGAGGCAGAGAATAACTTTTCTATCTAGTCAAAAAAAGTCAAACTGATACTTGTTAAAGACCTTAGTTTGAAAAGACCAAGGTCCCCCACAGCATCCTTGGCTATCTCCAGTCGTCCATATCCATATCTGGCCATTGGACCCAGATGACTCTGGAGGAGAAAGTGGGGTTGGTGACTTTGCACAGCCCTCCCTCACTTAAGGCCAATGCATTTTAATTTCATGGCATCACCTCCCTGATGTCATAGTCCCCTTTGAGAATGAAGGATGAACAACAATAATTTCCCACTCAATACATCCTTCACACAGTCACCAAAAAATCAAACCACAAGAACTTATCAAGTTGCTCTTATGAGTCAGGTTCTGTAGCAGCCAATGGGGATACAGACAAAAACGAAGCAGTCCCAGCTCTCGAGAGATCTGCATTCTTTTGGTGAGATACAATACATAAATATGTAGGGATATACAAACCAGACTCAAGATGAGTAGAGCACGGAGTGCATTGAGAGAGGGACGTGGAGTCGGGAAGACCTGAGTCTGCATCCTAAGCCAGACACTTTCTAGTTATGATACCCTTGAAAAACACTTAACCACTGTCAAGCTTGGTTTTCTTATCTAGAAAATGGGAATGTTGATAATAGCACCTGCTTCCAAAGATCATTGTGAGGATCAAATGAGGTCCTATTTTGCAAACTTTACAGCACTATGATGTTGCTAATATTGCTACTTCTGCAAATGATGATGATGATGATGATGATGATGGTGATGATGATGATGATGATGATGATGGTGATGATGGTGATGATGATGGTGATGATGATGATGGGAGGGGCCAGGTTACTAGCAATCTGAGAACTCAGGAAGGGCTTTATGTAGGAGATGATGCTGGAGCTGAGTTTTGAAGGAAACTAGAGATTCTAAGAGGTGAACAGCAGGTGTGATGGGCAGCTAGGATAATGGTGCAGAGAAAACAAATGGGGTGCTGGGTGTTCATAGTAAAGATGTCATTTGGACTAGACTGGAATTCCCAAAGGACAGTGATAACACTGGGCTGCCAGATTAGTCCTCATTTTCAGGTCCCATCATGTCATTCTCCTGCTCAGAAACCTTCAGTGACTTCCTTATGTTTTAAAATAAAATCCAGACTAGGACTGATGATTCAAGAAATAGTGAAGAAGGCTGCTCAAGTCCTCCTTAGAGTATGATTTCCCTGAAAGATCGTCTTCAAATGCAGTGTTTGCTCATAGCCAGACTTTTTAACAAAGAGAGATGATTTTTTTAATATTAAAGGGCTTGAAGATTGCATCAATTACTTATTTCCATCAGTCTCTCCTATAGCTTATGCCAAACACAGATAACTTGGCAGCTACATATTACCACTAGTGACAGCCTCCCTAAATGGTAGGAAAATCTTTCTGAAGTGCAAATAAATCCCTTGGGGGAATTAAAATCTGAAAACTTAAACTCGCCGAGTGTAAGTTTTGAGTTTAGTGAAAATAGGGATGCCCACACAGAAAATGCAAAAGAGAGCCAACTCTCCAGGTATTCTGACAATTTTGGGACCATCCTCTAGAAAACATGGTGGAAGAGATTTCTACTAGGCTCAGGACCAAAGCCTTATGGATTTTCAGAAGAGGTCTCAGAAGTCATCCAGTTCAACTTTCTTATTTTATTGAGAAGGATAGTGATGTCTAGAGAGGCCAAAGATTACATACTCAGTAAGTTTTGGAGCCAGAATTTGAACCCAAGTCCCTTGATTTCAACTCCAACATTCTTAGTATTTTCTCACAATTTGTTTATGGCCACACAATGTGTGTGTGTGAATCAGAACTTGAACCCAAGTCTTTCTGACTCCAAAGTCAGCCTTCCATCCACTATACCTACTGTCCCTCACAGAGTAAGTGCTTGTGAATTATATACTGAATTAACTCTATTATCTTCTCTTTGATTTCATCTCCAGTCTCTCCTGTATATAGCTTATTTGCACATAGTATATTGCCTCCTGTTGTATCCCCAGTGTTTAAAAGCACAGTAGTTGGGACATAGTAGGTGTTTAATGAATGCTTATTGACTTATTTTGACTAGTTGAACTGCATTTATATTGTGAAATTTATTTATGTGAGAGAGAGTTGGACATAGCAGATAAAGAGGAAGTCCTAGAGTCAGGAATGCTGTGCCACATTCTGGCATGTGACCCTAGGAAAATCACTTAACATCTTAGTGCAGCTACCTAAAGAGCATAGATTGCAGAAAAGGTATTGATTTTGAAGAACTTACAAACCTGATGAAAACAAAAACAGGATGTAAAATAGCATATTGAGAAAACAATTCGGTAATTAAGAAAACTTTGGTAAAGAATAATTAGCTACTAGTGACTTCTGTGATACTAAAAGAGTACATGCATTAAATTTTTGCCCACTTTCTAAATTTCCATGCCTTAGGACATAAACCAGGTCACCCCCACCTAGTTACAGCATGCAAGCAGTAAATCACATTATGTGCATGAAACTACCAGCCAAAGGAAAAGCATGTGTGTAACAAAACCCTGCCCACTTCAAAATACAAGAAAATCCAACCCGATCCAATGATAAATCATCTATAGCACAATGAGACAGAACATACTATAAGATATCACACTGGACTCTGTAGGGACCACAAACAGTAGTGAAGAATATTCTGCACTCCCATTCAGAAGAACTAGGTTCAATGTACTCCCTAACATCCTACACAAGTTTGGGCAAGTCACTTCCCCACCCAAAGCCTCAAACCCTTCAACTGAAAAGTGGGATGATCCTCTGTGCTGCTACCCAATAAAGACTTTCTGAGAAAAGCAATCTGTAAACCTTACCACACCACAGAAATTAGCCCTGCATTTATTAGAGGGGTTATCTTCAGGGAAGCTTAAGAGCATCTGCCCTTAATCATGGGAGGCCAGAGTGAAAATATATTCCACATGAGACACGGCATGGCTTTCCTGGATTCATTCCTTGTAGCCAACTGTAGAAAACTAGCAGTGACCATGAAGACACTGCACAAACAGGCTGTTGTGATCAGGGCAGAGTGCCTGCATGCCATTTCAAGTGACTTGGCGACTCCTAGACTGAACTGTTCTCAGACAGTGGGACTCCTCAATGGGACTTGAAGATCTCTGGCTTTGTTTATTTGTGGGTCTTCCCACACAACAGTCTTAGAAACAGGGAATTGTCCTTGGGAAGGAAACCAGAGTTACAGAGGCTTGAAGTTACAGAGGCAAATTTCAGCTTGAAATAGGCAACAAAAAAAAAAAAATTCCAAACCATTAGAGCTTTCCAAAAGTGGAATGAGCTTCTGGAAGGTGTGGGTTACCTCTCACCCAAACTCTTCAAGCAAAGTCTAGAAGATCATTTGTTTGGTATGAAAGATTGAAAATAATTTATTTAGGACTTGTGTGAGCTGAGCACTGTGCTTAACACTGGAGATACAAAGGAAAAAAAAGGTGAAGAATTCTTGCTCTCAAGAAGCTCATGCTCTATCAGGGGAGATGATCTGAATGGAATGTTTCAGCTACAGTCATAAAAAAAATCCCATGGATATTAGGGTAATAGAAAAATAGGGGGAAGGAAGGAAATATGCATTTATACATGCCATACATATGCGAGAAGGGGCAGGGCTATACTAAGAGCTTTACAATCACTATCTCATAGGTGTTATTATTATTCCATTTTAGAGATGGGGAAACTGAGGCAAAGAGATTTGCTCCAGGTCACACAGCTAGTAAGTGTCTGAGTCCATATTTGAACTCAGATCTTCCTGTCTTGGTTCTCTATCCACTGTGCCACCTAGCAGTGTCAAGGCATATGGTAATACCTCTTTTGTAAATGTCATTTCCACTGATAAAATGATATGGATTTCTGATATTGAACCATTTAATGGCACCAAGGATTTGGGGGGCAGGGACTTTTCATTCTGAGTCTTCAGTAGCCATGGTAATAGCATCTACAGGACTGTAGGTGCCTAGCATTCAATGGCTGGTACATAGTAGGAGTTTAATAAATGTTTATGAACTTCTTGTCTGGTTGAACTGCATTAATATGGTGAAATTCATTATGTGAGAGACAGCTTGACATAGGGGATAAAAAGGAGGCAGACCAGCCAGATTCTGCTGTGTGACCCCATAGTATGCTACGGAATAGATTATTTTCCAGGTAATGGTTATTAGATTGACTCTAAAGTCCCTTCCAAATATGAGATCATAATGTTGAGGACAGAGTTGCAACAGCATACAAAAATCTGGTGATATAGTATCATTTAAAGAAAGGAGTAAATATGGTCACTGTGGAATCTAGGGCAGCAGACCTCTGTCTCTAGGCTCATCATGCCTGAAACTCTCTGATCAAGCAAATAGCAGGGACAGCTGTAAATGGAGGTGGCTAGGAAATACACGAAGATGTCATTTACAAAGATAAATAGAAATTCTCATACTTATAACCTACATAGGCAACATTCAAACCAAATACACATACAAATATACCTTATGTATATTTTCTCACTCATTTCATCTTGACAATATCACTATGATATTAGATACTATTATTATTATTCTAATTTTTGTTGTCATTATTTAGTCTTTTCAGTTGTGTCTGACTCTTCCTGACCCCCCTTGGGATTTTCTTGGCAAAGATACTGGAGTAGTTTACCATTTCCTTCTCCAGCTCATTTTACAAACAAGGAAACTGAGACAAACAGGGTGAATTGACTTGCCCTGGGTCACATAGCTAGTAAGGGTCTGAGGTAGGATTTTAACTCAAGTCCTTCTGACTCAGTCCAGCTCTCTATCTATCATACCACCTAGCTTCTCATAGTCATAAACCCCATGTAAATTTTCTCATTCCATCCTGATAACACCAGTGTGATGTAGGTGTTATAATATTCTTATTTTACAGATAAGGAAACTGAGGCTGAGGGAGGTTAAATGTCTTTTCTACTCACAATGGGGATTCTCAGATATTGATTCAACTTTTTGATCTCAGAATTCCCTTCCAACTTTGAGATTCTGTATACGATATTACAATGGAGTTCTAAATCCAAGATGGCATCTCAGGCATCTAAAAGGTCTATGTCCAGGACTAGGGCTGAATGGGGTCATTTAAACTATGGTTAATAATTCTAGCAGCAGTAGCACTTTAAAAGGAATGAAATACCTCAGTTGTAAAAGTCAGCAGAGGGGTAACTGAGTTTCTGTTATACCCCTCCCCCAGCTGGTATTGTGAAAGCCAAGCCCCTGGAAAGGAAGGGAGTAAGAAGTGAGGTGGGACCAGAACTGATCTGGCATGGAGAGTATTTCAGCATCCTGCCTCAGCCAGCCTGTGAAGGCATTATAATCATGTGATCCTAGATCCTAGATTCACAACTAGAAGAGATGTCAGAGGTCAACTAATCCAACACTAATGTAATGAGTGAGGAAAAGGAAGTCCCATTAAGTGATTTGGTGAGAGTAGCATAGGTAACAAGTGGCTGAGGTCACATTTGAATCCAGAGTCCCTACCTCCAAATCTGCCCCCACTTTTTCCATAATGCCATGCTGCCTTCACCTTTGATAATCTATCAATGACTTTTTTGTCAATCACTCAAGGTCATGTGTAGTTGAGAGCTGGCAGGTCTAGTATATCCACAAAGACTATGGCTATACCACCATGAAGTGCTGGGTGGGCACAACCCTACCCACCTGGGTCAGATGGCAGCTTCAGCTCCACAGAGAAAAATCTGTGGGTGTCTTTTCAAGATCGTTCTCCCACCCATACTGTGAAGCTTTCTTTTCAGTCCTAATATAACGTAATATGTCTAATATCAACAAAAGTATAGTATATAATGGAAAGAATACTATGCTTGAATGTCTGAGTTAAAGTCTCTACTCTATCACTTACTAATCATGAGTGTTTGACTAAGTCACACTTGGCTTCAATTTCTTTTTATGTAAAATGAAAGGCGGTTAGATTAGATGCCAGGTGTCCAACATGCAGTTTGTGGAAGAAATGTGGGCTGCTCAACTCTAGAGTACTTTTTTAAGCAATCGGGGTTGAGTAACTTGCTCAAGGTTACATGGCCAGGTGTTTCTGAGTGGGTGCTGAGTATCTGAGCCTGGGATTCGATCTCCAGGTCATCCCAACACTGGAGCCAGTGCTCTTATTTGTCAACTCTAGAGTATTGACCAAAATCCAGGGATCTTTCCAATGTACCATGTCACTCCATCTAGAGAGAGGGATTATGACTTCCTGTAATTTTGTTTAATTAAAAAAATAATTTTGTATTAAACCCTTTATTTCTATATCACATAAACTTCCCTTTGTATCCCTCCTTTCTCTCCCAAAGAGCAATCCTTTGTAACAAAGAATTTTTTTTAAAAGAAAAGGAGAAAAAAATCATCTGAATCAAAAAATACATCATAAAATGTGATTCTTCATACAATGTTCCAGACTTGTGAGCCCTTCACCTTTGCAAAGAAGTGGGAGAAGGGTCTTCTCCAATGTCTTCTTTGGTACCAACTTGTTCTTTGTAATTTTGCAACTCAATTGTTTTTTTTTTCATTTTGCCATTGTCCTTTCCATTTACATTGTGGTAGGGATTGAAAATAAAGTTTTCCTGGTTTTGCTTATTTAATTTTGCATCCCTTCATAGAAATATTCCAATGCTTTTCTGTAATCATCAATTCATCATTTCCTATGATATATGGCATTTGGTTGCATTCATGCAACACTATTTATTTAGTAATTCTCTAATCAATGGGCCTCTACTCTGTTTCCAGCTTTTGCTACTACAGAAAGTGCTGGACACAAAACAGGCAGCCCAATATAGGAGTTCAGGTTTGCCTAGGCAGGATATATACATTAGATGCCATGTGCTCATAGCCACATGGTAGCCAAAATGTGAGTAATTATTTTAGGATATAGCTTTTCTTAAAAATACTTCCTTGAGGTGAACATTAAAAATGGAATCTGTAGGTCAAAGAGCATGGGCTCTTTAGCCATCTAATTTATATAAACCCAAACTGCTATCCGGGATGGTTGTACTAATTCACAATTAATTCCCAATAGCAACAGTGTATTAGTGTGAATTTCCACTATTTTAGCAAAATCACTCACAAGGCAAGCCAAGAACTTATTCTATGTCATGATTTTAGCAAGTACAGTTATGTTCTAATCTACTTATTACATCTTTTACTGCATTTTTGTCAACCTCTTGCCAAAATCTGAAATTGAAATACAATTTATCTTTACTATGCACATTCCCCTCAAACAATTGAACAAACCATCTATAAACATTTATTGAGAGTCTACTATGTGTTAGGCACTATGCCAGGGGATAAGGATTTTAAAAAAAGAAGCAAAAGATAGTTCCTGTCCTCATGGAGCTCACACTTTAATGAAGAAAACAAACAAATATATGTAAATAAGCTAAAGATAGAATATATAAGACATCATTAACAGAGAAAAAGGCACTAGAATCAAAAGGAATTGGGAAAGGTGGAAGATGGGATTTAAGCTGGGAATTCAAGGAAGCCAGGGAAACCAGGAATCAGAGATAAGGAGGAAGTACATTACAGTTATGGGGAACAGCCAGAGAAAATGCCCAGAGTGAAGAGAAGGCACAGCTTGTTTGTAGAAGAGCAAGTCCACCATGGATCAGAGAGTACATGGTAGGAAATAAAGTGTAAGAAGCCTGGCAAGGTGAGGGAGGGAGATTATTAAGGTCTTTAAATGCTCAGCAGGATTTTGTATTTGATTTTGCAGATGACAGGGAAATACTGAAGTTTACTGAGTGACAACCAGTGCTTTAGGAAAGTCCTCTTGGTGACTGGATTGAGGTTGGATTGAAGCAAGAGAGAAATTTGAGGCAGACAAACCTGCTAATGGCTATTGCAATACACCAAGTGTGAAGTAATGGGGACCTAAAGTACAAGCATTCATTAAGCCCCAACTGTATATATCAGGCCAAAAAGCAGTGTGATGTGGTGGAGAGAAAAGCTGGCTTCTTATCCAGCAAAACTTGGTTTAAAGTATTGTCTTTGACTCTTGTTGACCATGAGTCCCTGGACAAGTCATTTTATATCTCTAAATATCCCCAGAATTCATTAAACTACTGCCAAAATCTTTTAGGAAGCTAATATTTAAACCTCACCAGAATGTAAAACAGTTTGTGATCCTGTTGACTGGACATTTTATATTTCAACAAGCCTTGGTTCCATCCTCTTTTTGGTGAACATCTCCTCTGAGTGTGCTAGAGTATATGCTACAATGTCACCCCCTTGCCACCAGTGTTCTTCTATTTTTTTTCACCAGTGTTTTTATAACAAAAAGTCCTTCAACATCTAGACTTTTCTCTCCATGTTAGGATAGATACTCATCCACCTAAAATTGTGAAAAAATGGACACAAAACAGGCAGCCCAATATAGGAGTTCAGGTTTGCCTAGGCAGGATATATTCATTAGATGCCATGTGCTCATAGCCACATGGTAGCCAAAGTATGAGAAAAGGAAGCCTCCCTGACCGTTCATACAAAGCAGCTTGAAATAGTACAGGCATAGTTTGAAGCTGGAAGGGAAGGGGACACATAGGAAGATATTTAAAAGTGACTTTAAAAAAATCCATTAATCATTGGGTCTTCTGCCTCAGTGGTCAACAAGGGAACTCTTTATCATCTCAAAAAGTCCCCAAAGCTCCCACTTGTTCAACTGGAAGCACAAAAGGCCTGATTTCCCAGTCCCCTTAAAAGTCCAAACTCCAATTCAACCCCTCTTACAATTTTTAAAACGCATTTCAGTGTGGCTGTATCTTCAGTGGACAAAGGATATTTCAAAACACAATTTTCAGCCCAAACTTTGTCATAAACAAATAGGGGTCAAAATATCGGGTATGTGTATACTTTTTTGCTATATAATAAATATTTATTCAAAGCATTAAGGGGTCTTTGTTTTCTGCTACATATCTTTGAAGATTTTTTTTTCTGGTCAAGAGTAATAATGACCTGTAAACATGCTTGATTTCAAAGGAACATGATCCAGCATGGAAACACGTGGCTGCCATTTGGAAACTTGGATCGAACCCCCCCACCACCACATTCCCCTGGAAGAACAGGGTTTTCCAGGCCAGACAAAGCAAATGGTCTAAAACAGGAGAATTTCTTGGTCTATCCATTTAACTCTGTTTCTTACAGGGAAGATTTCACCAACTGGTCAAGAGTGATCAGCCAGAGGTTAATTTGCAGGTATGGGCTATACTGGTCATGTACATTTCCGTTAAGTTCTTCACCAATCAAGGATACTATAACCCCAGCCCCAAAGGACATAAAGTCAGCAATCTTTTTATTCTTGAAAAGGAAGAGTGAATCCTCTTCTTCCCTACACATAGTAGGACTTCATTAGCCAATTTATTGGCTGAATGATGATCCTTACCACGTGGGCTATGTCAGTGAATACAGAACCAAAGTTCTCTACAAGCTTGTCAGCTACTTGTGGGCAAGAAATCTCTCATTTATCTTTTTATTCTCTGCAGCACTAAGTACCAAGCTTTGCTTGTAGCAGCTGCTAATAAATTGTTGATCCTTTATGGACCAAATTCCAATCAGCTCTACAACTAAATCTATCCCCTGTCGTGCCAATGCAATATTTACAGTGCCTGTGATCGTGATAAAGACCGTGACTATAAGTATCACATGACTATTGATAAAAAATATACCAAACTCTCTAGATAGAGGATAGAACTGAAGCATTTATTTAGACACCAGAAAACTGAATCCCAAAACCAGCAAGCTGATTCCATCATAGTACCAAAGATATTCAGAAGCCATAATAACCCTGAGAGCCACAGCATCCTTCAGCCTTCCCACAAACCAATATAAGGTCAATATTTACTCACAAACCTCTCTATCTCCTTAATGAGCATCCTCTGTCCCTCACTGTCTTGCTAACTCTGACAAGTATCCTGTGGGCTCTGCTTCTCTTCAGCAAACTCCCTTCATCACAGGCTCCATGTGATTACATTCAGCCTATTAGGGGGATGATTTTACTTTCAAAGCAGGGGAGTTCTTCAAACTCCCCCCCTATATAGGTCTATTAAGGGGCAGGGAAGATCTTCAAATTCTCATTCCCATTACAACCCCCTATTGAGTTCACTGTATCATCTTCATAGAAGTGACAGGTGAAGCTTTAGGAGTGGATGAGATTGCAAAAACAAAATGCATAGAGAGATTAGATGGATATATGGCCTAAATATAATGAACAAATAAACAAATTGCAGAAATGAAGCACACAACTTCACAGTTATGGACAAGGGAATAATCCTTCACTTTATCACTGATAGGAATAATTATAAAAGACAAAATGAACAATTTTAATTGCACAAATTGAAGAGTACTGAGTAAACAAAGTAAAAGAAGTTAGAATTAGAAGAGGAAAATTAAGTAAGAAAAATCTTTACCACAAATTTATTTGAAAAAAGTCAGATATTCAAGATATATAGAGAATTGATACAAGGATATAAGAACAAGCCCTCAATTCAAAGGAAATGAACAGCTATGTGGGCAAATGTTCCACATCATTAATCATAAGATCAATGAGAATTAAAACAACTCAGGTTTCTTCTCACACTCATTCATTAGCAAAGATGACAAAAGATAAAAACAGCAATTGTCAGAGGGAATGTCAGGGAACCAGCACACTATTACTTTGTTGGTGGAGCTGTGAATTGGTCCAACCATTCTGGAAATCAATTTTGAAACTATACTCAAAGTTGTCACTCAAAACTATATGCAACCAGAAATATTATTATCAGGCATATATCCTAGAGAGGTCAAAGAAAGAGGAAGAGCAGGGATTATTTTTGCATCAAATACTTGAAAACAAAGTGAGTACCGATCAGTTGGTGAATGTTTGACCAAACTATGAAATATTGAGAATGTGGAATATTGTTATTCTATAAGAAATGAGAGGGACAAGTTAAGAGTAAGAAATCTAAGAAAACTTATACGAATTATTGTAAAGTGAAGTATGCACAACTAAGAGAACAGTTTATATAATTAATACAATAATTAAAAGTAAAACAAATTTGAAAGCCTTAAAACCTCTGACCAATAATGATTCCAGAAGACTGATGATAAAACATGTAACCTACCTCATAACAGAGAAGACTAGACACATAGAATCAGAGAGAGATTTTCAGAAACAGTCAATGTATGATTTTTTTGCTTGATGATATTTATCTGTTCAAAAGGAGGACTTTTTTTGGGGGGGTGATAGTTTTGAATGGAATGGGTAGGTAGTGATAGCGGTAGAATGAGAAACATTCTCAGAAACAATGTATGATATTTTTTACTTGGTAATTATCTATTGGAAGGAAGGACTTTTGGGGGGGCAATAGTTTTGAATGGAATGGGTAGGTAATGATAGTGGTACAAAAAACAAGGACAAAAATGTCAATATTTATAATATTTAGAAGACAGAAAGAAGTTCAGAAGGGACCACAGACAGGTAGGGCAGTGCCAGTGTAATTGTGTTCAATCTAATATGTACTTTTAAAAAATATTAACATAGTAAAGGTTTAATTGCCATTCTCTTTTTCTGTTCTTTGTGTATTGAAATTTTTATTCTTAAAGTTAACAATAAAAAGAAATATTATCAAATCATAAAGATATGAGTTTGAAAGATTCAGAGAAGCCTAGGAAGATTTGTATGAATTAAGTGACCAGAACCAGAAGAAAGATTTACATGAAAACCATGATAATTAAAGGTAAAACAACTTTGAAAGACATCAGCATTCTTGAGAAACACAATCATCAAACATGATTCCAAAGGACCACTGACAAAGCACACTTCTCACCTCTTAGCAGAGAGGCAGGAGGTACAGACTGAGGCAGACATCCAGATGTGTTTTATTTGACTATGATTTTTTTTTTTTTGCAAGACAGGGTTTCTGCTTTTTGGAAGCAGGGGAGAGTTGCTTGGCAATAACATAGTAAGATAACAAATTAGAGAAACATGGGGAAAATTACCCATCAGATCTAGGGATAGGAAAAAAATTTCATGACCAGACAAGAAATACAGAAAATCATGGAAGATAAAGTAGATTATTTTGATTACATAAAATTTTAAAAAATTTTGCACAAATAAATCTAATAAAGAAAAAATTAAAAGGGAAGCATAAAATATAGCAAGTTTCTCTAATAAGAGTCTCATTTTCAAAACATATTTCCACATTTATCAATATCAAATTGATAAGAATAAAACCATTCCCCAGTGCATAAATGGTCTAAGGACATATGCAGATAGTTCTCAAGGGAAAAAACCCAGGCTATGTATAGTCACATTTTAAAATCTTCCACTTGCTGTTCAGCTGTTCTCAGTCATGTCTAACTCTTTCTTACCCCATTTGGGGTTTTCTTGACAAGAGTTTGTCCTTTCCTTCTCCAGCTTGTGTGACGAAGAAACTGAGGCAAGCAGGGTTAACTGATTTGTCCCAGGTCACACAGCTTACAAGTATCTGAGGTCATATTTGAACTCAGGAAGAATGAGTCTTCCAGATTCCAGGCCTAAAATTATTCACTGCACCACCTAGCTTCCCCTTTAAAATGTTGTAAATCCTCCTGATTAGAGAAATTAAAGCAGTTCAGAGATCCTGCCTCAGATGCAGCAGAATGGCAAGGATGAACACACACACACACACATGCACACACACACACACACACACACACACCTTAAAAAAAAAAAAGGAAAATGGTACCTGTTGGAGGGGCTGTATAAAAACAGGCACATTGGTCCACTGTTGGTAGAGCTGTGAATTGGGGTGACCATTCTAAAAAGCAATTTGGAATTAAATGCAAAAAGTTGCTATCTCTTGACCTGGCTATTTTACTACTAGGTCTAAACCTGAGAAATCAAAGAAAGAAGCAAAAATCCTATATGGACAAAAAACATTTATAGCAGGTTTTTGTTGTGGCCAAACCAATAAAGAAATAACCAAGTAAGAAATGGTATCTGAATGTGAAGGACACTACTGTGCCCTAAGAAATAAAGAAATAGTTGATTTAAAAAAGGCAAGGAAAAACAAACATGAACTGATGTAGAGTGAACAGAAGAATAATTTCTATTATGACCTCAGCATTGAAACATGAACAATTTCAATGATTTTTTATAACCTGATGATGAATGAAAGGAACAGAACCAAGGTACCAATTTAAACAATAACAGCACTATATATACAAATAACTTTGAAAGCTATAAGAAATGTGATCAATACATTGACCATTCATGATTCCAGATAATCAATGATGAGACATGCTATCTATTATGGAGGTAGGACAAAATTCGAGCAAAGAATATATATATATATATATATATATATATATATATACACATATATATATTGCAAGAATATATGTGTATATATATACACATATATATATTGCAAGAATATATGTGTATATATATACACACATGTATATACATGTATACACAATTATGTATATATAATTTATGGAATAAAACAAGTATTTCCATAACAGTAAATTTTTTTAAAAAGATGATTGTACATGAAACTCCAAATCTACTATATACAACTTGCTATTCCTTTCAAATACACAACAAAATTTTCATATAAATTTCTTTTTCTCCTCCCCTTACATGGCTGTCATTAGACACAAACATATATATATATGTGTGTGTGTGTGTCTGTATGTGTATATATATATGTTTGTACACACATATACACATTTTTTCATCATAAATATCTAAATTAACTATAAAGGACATATGAAGAAAGATTCTATCTGCATCCAGAGAAAGAATTGACAAATAGAAGTATATATAGAACAATTACACATATGTGTGTGTGTATATATACAAATACACATACACACAGAGAAAGTTTTGTTACTATCATGTTCACTTATTAAATCAAATATTAAATTATTAATATTAATGCAAATGTTCCAGTGTTCATTTAAGTTTATGTGTCTGTTTATGGCCTTCCCATTATCATATTCCTCCTTACAAACCTATAAGCTCCCCTCCCATCTCCTTTTTAGATTATTATAACTAAATATTAGAACAATATTTGCATCTAAAGTTCTTTGTTTCTCCTTAATGAGAAACTATATTAGTCATTCTTTAATTATCAGTACCCAAAGTCCTGCACTGAAAAATTCTTCTTTCCAAAGACCCAACCACTTTCTGAGAGGAAGTGGTGTAAAAGTTTTGGAAAGAATCATGGAGCTCCTGGAAAATGGCACTGGTACTAATGAGACTTAAAGCCAACCCCTTGACCTTATTTCTTCACCTTTGACCAGAATGAAATAACAATTTAAGGAATTAGAGTTTTGTTTGAAGAATCAAAACTATTAACTGAACTTTTCCCTGAGCCCTGTAACCATGATTTACCTGATGGGAGTGTTTTTTCTTTTGTTTAGAAATATTACAAATTATAAATGGAAATTTAGCTTGTGTCAGAGATTTTCAAAGCCGTGGAAAATGCTGGCCTTTTTTGTCTTTCTCTGTCTAAGCAGAAATGCTTAGAACCGGATTGATTTAATAAATGAATTCATCTCTGGTAGACTTGTGCCCAAATCCGGAATGCAGACCTTTCCCTCCATATTCCCATACCAAAGGTGTAATCACCTTTGCTCTATCTATCTGTCATCCCCCTATCTTGTTAGTTGCAAAATTCCTTTCAGATTCACCTTTCTTTTTCCATTTGACTTTCACCAATCTCATCACCTCCTTTCTCTCATATCATTGCCATCTTCCACAATCTTTTTTTTAAGATGGTTTCATTCCACTACTCCAAAACCTTTGATAAGTCCCTACATCCTACAATATCCAATGTAAATTATTTTCTTGTTTCCTTGTGACTCCTGATCTAGAACTTGGCCAAGCACAAGGAACACTTGAAAACTAATAGCTGAAGTGCTCCCTCCCCTACAATCTCTTTCTATGGGGAATAGAGACCTTTTCTTACCTTACTCCTGATTTCTTCTCCCTAGCAAGACTTCTGGGATTTGGCTCCTTATGTAGCAGCTTTGGAAGGTAACACCAGTCTGCTTGCAGATCCTGAGAATTGGAGATGCAGGTGGTACCATCTGAAGAGGAAGTGTGCAGTAGTGTGGAAAAGTAATTCTGGTCTGGAGTCAAAGGACCTGGATTTGAACCTTGACTCTAGCTGTTAGATCCTGGCCAAGTCACTTAATAACTTTAGTTTTCTGTTTATAGGAATCTCAAAACTCAAAGAAACAATGGTATTTATCTACCCCCAACATATAGCCAGCTAGGTGGTGCAGTAGATAGAGTGCCTAGCCTTGAGTCAGGAAGACTTGAGTTCAAATTCTGCCTCAGACATTTAACTATCTGTGTGACCCTGGGCAAGTCACTTAATCCTACTTGCTTCAGTTTCCTTATCTGTAAAATGAACTGGAGAAGGAAATGGCAAGCCACTTCAGCATCTTTGCTAAGAAAACCCCAAATGGGGTCATGAAGAGTTGGACAAGACTAAGAAATGTCTGAACAAAACAATAACACAGAGCCCAAAATAATCTACTCTAATATTACAGTATGCCCAAAGATCATCCACAGTTTGCTTGAAACTTCCAATGAATGAGATTTTACTACCTCTCTAGCTAGACCATTCCACTTTTGGAATAACTAATTGTTAGAAAGATTTTTCCCCCCTGACATCAAGCCTAAAGGTCTCTTTGAAACTTCCACCCACTGCTCTGAGACAAGACAGAATAAATAGTCTTTCAGTACTTGAAGATAGTTAACATGATTACCTGAGTCATCTTCTCCAGGTTTAAACATCTTAAAATCCTTCTAACCCATCCTCAAAAACTCAAGGTCTTTCACCGATCTAGTTGTTCTCCTCTGGAAGCTCTCTAACTTATCTGTGCACTTTCTAATGTGGGAAGGACCTATATGGAAAGACCTATATAGCTATATTGGTTGTTGTCTTTTGTTCTCAAAGAAGACCAAAATGACACCACCAGTTATCTCTCATTGGAGTCAATCTTCAATGTGTCTGACTATGGCTAATGAGACCAATAAGAGCTCAGAAGGTTCTACCACAAGTCAGGCACAAATAGTCCCTGTGAACATTTGGGGTAGATTCTCCAAATTTGCACATCCTGCATTTCCTTTGAGCTGTTTCAATTCTGCTTAGCTCATAGACTACAGCACCTTCTCTGATGCAGGCATGCCATGCTGAGCAGTTCTGTGCCAGTGTCTCTCATGCCACAAAATCAATTTTAAAGTTCTTGAGAGAGATCTTGAGGTTTTCCTTGTATCACTTCTTCTGACCACCATGTGAATGCTTGCCCTGTGTGAGTACTCCACAAAACTATATAAGCTTTGGTTTTATTGCTCAGGTGTTGTCTTCCATAAACCTGTGATAGATGACAGCATGCCACAATGTTGATTATCCAGCAAGGGTGTTTAATTGACTGGGTGTGATATTTAAGTTAACCACTAGGTTGTGCTCAACCTCAGTCACTAGCAGAGGTCTTATCAGTTACTATCTGTTATATGCTTTGAGGTATGTCCTTCTCCAAGAGGTTAACATATTCCTGCTGGTCACAAAAGATCATTCATTGTGCAAACACCCAAGTTGCTCCTTTCTATACACAGCCACTTAAGTAGACATGGTAACTAATAAGACAAACTCTTTTATTTGAAGACATTGTTGCCTAACTACATTCTAGCCCTTCTCCCTTATCCTACTCAAATAATCAATAGACTGGATGGTATCCCAACCATACACACTCATAATTTATAGAAAAGAGTGGATATAAAAGGCATAACCTCCCCAGCTAAAGAACATGGGCTAGAAAGCAGCCACCACCTCAAGTTTACCAACCAGGAGGTCCATAATGACAAGCAATTTCTGGAACTAGAAGTTCAAGAACCAAGGTCTAGCTAAAGAACTAAAAAAATGTATAAAGTACAAATATATTACTTAGCCTCTCTAACAACTTCTGCTCAACACTCCCGGTGAAGTAGAGAGGAGTGATCACCATCTCTAGCTGGAAACAGGAATGGCCTTTGTGGTCTCTCTTTTCATGAATTATCATTTTGTATGTAGGACAAAAAAATTGAGAGTGGTTGCAGGAAAGAAAAGCATCTGGCTATAATAAAATGAGGCTCCCAGCAATGAAGACATTGTTTCAGGTGTAGTCTGACCAAGGCAGAGGAAAGATGAACTTTAACTTACTTCCTTCAAGTTATGTCTCTCAATGCAGCCCAAAATCACATTAGCTTTTTTTGGATACCATAACACACTGTCCACTCATACCGAACTGGTTATCAGCTTATAGGACCATATTCACAGCTTACAGAGCTTCACCTTTCACTTACTGATGGATAGGGAAAGGAAAAACAAGAAGGTGCAGTAGCTGTATGGACAACATAGAGATGCCTTATAGAGAAGGATGGACAGCAGAGAGGATAGACAGAAGGGAGGGAGAATTGGAGAGGAGTCTCATTTTAGAAGTAGAAAAGGAAGAGACATCCAACTCTCATAAAAATCAGTGCAATGTATTTCAGATACCAGGAAACCTCTCAGAAACTGGCAAAAGCTCATTGTGTTTTTTGTTTTTTTCCCCTTTGCTCTCCTCTACTGAAGTGAGTCAGGATTTATTTTCAGCTGAGTCAAGTTTACAGCAATCCTGATTTGATCAAGGGAAGTGATTCAGGGTAGGAGGGGGAGAGACAGAAAGACTCTCAGCTGATAATAATTCTCAGTTTCTCTCTCACTACCCCTTTACAGAACAGCATGGGGCCACCATGGACTAGGATCAACAGCAAAGCTGACCAACTGCTTTCTGGGAAGTAAAAATCCATCACTGCTAACACTGATCACTCCTTCTCTCTCCTTTGTTGTCTATTCATGTTTCTTCTGCCCCTTAGATAGGAAAGACCCCTGAGGCTCTGTGTTCTGCCTGCTTCTCTTCTCTCCCTACACTCCTTCCTTTCATGATCTCATTCATTCCCACAGCTTTAATTATCACCTCTTTGCAGATGATTCCTAAATCTACATGTCCAACCCTAACCTCTCTCCAGAACTTGGGTCTCATATTTCCAGATGGTTGTTAGATATTTCCATTTGGTGCCCTGCTGACCATTCAAATTCCACATAACCAAAATGAATTCATCTTCTCTCCCAAACCTGCCTTGTCATTTCATTTCTTTTGTGGATGGTTCCATCATCCTCCCAGTCTCCTGGACAGAACACTCTGGAATTATCTTGGTCTTTGGCCTCTCTCTCAATCCTCCAATTAGTTCAGCTGTCATGTATTACTTACCTTTTTACTTCAGTATTGTAAACATCCCACAGCCTACTTTGTATTTTCATTTCAAACATCCTACTTTAAACCTTAAAATCTTCTTGCTTAAAATACTGTATAAAGAAACTGGAGTTATGCCCCCAGAGAGAGGCCAGTTACATCTCCCTCTCATGGAGTTCTAGAAGTGCTTCTGAGAATCTAGGAATGTTTTTCTCTAATGGGATCATCTTGAGCCTCCATTCCAGTGCATTTCTCTCAATTTTTAGCCATCAGTGAGTAGAACCCCAGCTCCATTTAACTAATCACTACCAATCAACTTTTACAAGTGATAGAGCAAACACAGCCCCCACAAACACCTAGGGGCACACTCTCCCCTCTTACCACTTCAGTACCTACAGAGAGTGGACTCAGATTCAAAGCAGTATTTATGTATTATTCATCCCAAGTTCATTCCCAAAAGTGAAATAGCCACTGGAAGTCTTCATCTCAGTTCCCCCCAGGCTTGGTCCTTCAGGTCATTCCTTGGGCCCTCACTGTTGGGATAGCTGGCAGCAAACCTTGCATGGACTCTGCCCAGATCCCTCATGGCTCACCATTCTGACATTTTGAAGCTGACAAGGGTCATAGCCTTCTCTAATACTCCTTCACCTAAGGCACAAAAAGACAAATGTAAGGAGTTAAAAAATGGCCCTTATTCACAATGAACATGTTGTCCTAGGGTGTGCAGGGTCCAAGCCCAGAGGATTATGGGATGTCAAACACCAATAAAGAGGAAAGGACAAGAGATTTGTTTGGACTGGTTAGTACCTGTACTGGTGTACTCTGGTTATGTGTGGCCCCACAGTCAATGAGAAAATGTCTTCTATGCTCCATTATGGGGGGCAAGATCTTTCTGATACATATCATCATGACTCTCCAAAAGTACGCTGGCCAGCCAAGAACATTGCACCTATTTATCAGCCATCTTGTAACAGCATCCAAACCGGCCTTCCTATCTCCAAGCCACCCTCCACATGATTGCCCAAATGATCTTTCTTTTTCAATTGGTTCTTTTTAAATTTTATGATTTATTTTTAACACTCATTTTTTAAAATTTTGTGTTCCAAATTATTTCCCTCCCTCCAACCCTTTGAGAAGGCAAACAATATGATGCATGAAATCATGCAAAACATTTCCACATTTGCCATGTTGCCAAAAAAACAGAAAAGAAAGTGAAAAAATATGCATCAGTTTATACTCAGAGACCATCCATTCTCTTGGGAGACAGCATTTTAAACATAAATTATTCCAAATTATATTAGATCATCGTGTTGATAAAGGTAGCTAAGTCTTTCACTGTTGATCATCTTACAATGTTGCTGTTACTATGTATATAATGTTCTCCTGGTTCTGCTCACTTCACTTAGCATCAGTTCATATAATTCTTCCCAGATTTCTATGAAACCATCCCCCTTGTCATTTCTTATAGCACAATAGTATTTCAATGAAATGTCTCTTCTAAAAGCAAAAGAGTTAAGTAAAATCAATAATACAAGTAATCTTTCTAATGCCACATTGTGATTATGCCTCTCCCCTTTAAAAAATTCTTCAGTGACTGGTCATTCAGTTCAGTAAGAATCTATTAAGCACTTATATGTGCCTGGGGCAGCTAGGACACACAGACAGTGCCAGGCCTTGAGGAAGGAAGACCTGAGTTCAAATTTGGCCTCAGACACTGGAAAACAGGAACAGGGATAGGAAGGGAATGAAGGTAAGCCTCCCCGCTCCTCAAGCCACTCCTGTCTATCAAAATGGAAGCACCAGGAGAAACTCACCAATTAGAGAAAGGAACTAGCTTTATGGAAGGACATTCCAGGTTGAGAAAGCTGTAAGGGATGATTGGGTGGTCCAGGGTGAGGAGGTCCCAAGTGATGAGGAAAGTTCTGGGATGGGATAGAGACACAGGCATGGTTTTGAAGTCCAGGCTGGCAGAACAAGAAAGCCCAGTCCTCACTGATAGATGGCTCTAATTAATAGGAAAGTTCTCCTTATGATTCACAGAAATCTGCCCTCTTAGACCTTCTCTCTGCTTCTCACTCCTGTGGCCAAGATAAATGAGCTCAATTTCTCACATTAGAGCCCTTCTTTAGCCCACATATCTTCAGTTCCATCACTACAAGAAATGGTTTTAAGTCTACTTTACAACTAGGTAGCACTGTGGACAGAGCACTGGGCTTGGAATCAGGAGCTCATCTTCATGAGTTCAAATCCAACTTCAGACACTTGCTAACTGTGTGACCCTGGGAAAGTCACTTAACACTGTTTGCCTCAGGTTCCTAATCTGGAAAATGAGAGGGAGAATGAAATGGCAAGCCATTCTAGTATCTTTGCCAAGAAAACCCCAATGGGGACATGAAGGGCCAGACATGACTGAAATAAGTGAACAAAAAACAAGAAGCATGTCCGTCTCCCTCTTCTAGAATACTGCAACTTGTTCTTCCATGTACTTCTTAAAAGGTAGCACTCCAAACTGTGCCTGATCATGACAAAGGACAGAAGGACTTTCATTCCCACCCTCATGGTGTTCTGGAACACTGAGGCAACCCAAGATTGATCACATTTGAGTTCCGTTTGCTTTGGTTTGGGCTTCGGGCTGGCATGGCCCACTGCTCTCCTTCTAAGTTGGCAGAAAACTAGCCCCCCATCCCCTGGACTTTTTTCCATGTGACCTTCTCTGTGACCAGGCCTTCCTTACATTGATTTCCTTCTTGAACCTATGCATAGTACTTTATACTTACCCGTATTTGTATTTCATCTTGTTAGATTCATCTCAATGTTCTAATCTATCAGCATCTTTTTGCATGCTGATTCTTCCATCTAAAATAAAAGGGAGGCCTTCCCTTCCTCCCTGCAGTCTCTCCCTTTGCTCTCCAGCCTCCACACAGCTGCCAAACTGGTATTCCCAAAGCTCAGATCTGACCATGTC
The DNA here is from genome assembly GCF_028583685.1 of Petaurus breviceps papuanus. Lineage (NCBI taxonomy): Eukaryota > Metazoa > Chordata > Mammalia > Diprotodontia > Petauridae > Petaurus > Petaurus breviceps. Next base: position 14,501,141 of record NW_027185697.1, on the reverse strand, counting down.
ACTTGTTGTTCATGCACCTAATTCTTCCCATAGGAGGAATGTCCATCTGTCATCTCCACACCTTTGCATTAGCTGTCTCCCTTACCTGCAAGGCCTTCTCTGCTTACCCCTGCCACTTAAAATCACAAGGAGAATTCTAATACAGGTCTTCCTGACTCTAAAGCCAGTCACTATCACCTCTGCCTTGCTAGTTATCCTAATTCTTTGTCCTATGATGCATCTTCTCGTTCTCAGTTTGATGTCAAGACCTTCTCTGAAGTTTTTCACACAAAGAATCATTCCAGTATGTGGGACTCTTTTTTCCCAGCCCTTTGTCCCCAGTGGGACCAAAGGCCATGGAATGGGTAGAGACAGGCACTCCTAGAGAACAGTACCTTTCACTCCCTACTTCTGCTTCTCCCCTGGTGACACTCATCTATGGGTGAATCTGGACTTCTGGAAGAGCCAAGTACTTTATGAATACTCGACCCTGCATGTGGAAGGCCAGCCAAGTCAGAGTCATGGTCAGCCAAAAAATTATAAATGACATTTGCCAACCAGAAAGAGAGGAGGAAGAAAGCTTGACCTGCCTTCAATCATGAGGAGAGAATGGATACCCCTGGGAGGTCATTCCCTGAATGTTCAGCTGGCTCAAACCATGAGAAAGAGGAAAGCTCATTTAGAAGCTGGGTGGGTACCACAGGAAATGGCAATATCTTTGATGGTGACTGCTATGGATGCTTGTTCACCTTTGTATTTGGGTGGGCCCATGATCCTGCCCTCTCTGCTTCACTCAAAAAACTCTAAGATAGGAGTTCTAACTCCCCCAAATAGACCATCTGGGGCCATCATTGTTCTTTTCTGGGGGCCATTTTCTATCTGTATAACCCTAACTACATTATTTAACCTTTCCTGTTAAATCTGTAGTCAATTTTAAATCCTACCTTTGATGACTACCTGTGTGACTTTGGTTTTTTGTAAGTTTGTTTTGTTTTTGTCTTTTTGGAGGTGGGGAAGACAGGGCAATTGGGGTTAAGTGACTTGCCCAATATCACACAGCTAGTAAGTGTTAAGTGTCTGAGGCCAGATTTGAACTCAGGTCCTCCTGACTCTACGATGGGTGCTCTATTCACTGAGCCCCCCCTCCACTGTGTGATGTTGGGAAAGTCACCTAGTTCCTCTGAGCCTCAGTTTCCTCATCTGTAAAATGACTGAGGCAGGGAGTTTAGACTATATGGCCTCTGAGGTCCCTTAACTCTAGACTGCCATGAGCCTATGATTCACTTCCTGGTTTCTCTTTGCCATCACTTCTTCTTTCTGGAGGACCAGTCCCCTGGACTGCAATGATTCTGTTGTCCCCTGCCACACTTAGCCACTGCCCTCCTGGCCCTGTATCACCCAGGAGACCTTCTCTGGCTCCCAGTTCATTAGCAGGGTGGAGACAGCAGACCTGCCTTGGGATCAATGGTCATACACTCACTTAGAGACTGAAGGGATCTTAGGAATCACAGAATCTCACATCTAGTCCAACCTTATTAGACCAAGAATTCCCCTAACACCATCATAGGCAAATGGTCACCTAAGCCAACTCCCTCACTTTATAGATGACTGGGAAGTGAAGCCATTGACCTCAGCTCACATGTGTCAGAAGCAGCAGGGGCAGGACTGGAGACATGTTCTCCTAGTACATACATGGTAATATCGCCATGTCTGCACCTGTCACAGGGCACTTGTCACTGGACACCTGCCACTCCAGCTGCTGGCTCAGCCTGCCTCCCTTCTCTGCTGCTGCTGAGTCATGGCCCAGGAAATTCTTAGGAGGATTCAGGGCTGCGGTACCTATTGATAGAATATGCCAGGGCTGTGAAACCTTTGTTTTAAATGCCCGGAGGTGAAAAATGGCTGAGGACACAAAGAAGGTGATTTTAACTTTTTAGTACTCTGTGTGTGTGTGGGGTGTGTGTGTGTGTGTGTGTGTGTGTGTGTGTGTGTGTGTGTGGTGTGTGCACAGGGGTATGTGTGTGGTGTGTGTAGTGTGTGTGGTATATGTGTAGTATGTGCATGTGTGCATGTGTGCTGTGTGGTATGTGTGTATGGTGTGTGTGGTGTGTGTGCATGCATATGTGTGTGGTGTGTTGCTGTGCTGTGTGGAGTGTGTGTGGTGTGTGTGCATAGGTACGTGTGTGGTGCATGTGGTGTGTGTGGTGTTGTGATGCATGTGGTATGTGTGTGTGTGTGATGTGTGTGTGGTGCGTGTGGTGTGTGTGTGGTGTGTGATGTGTGTGTGGTTCATGCGGTGTGTGTGTGGTGTGTGGTGCATGTGGTGTGTGTGTAGTGTGTGGTGTGTGTGTGTGTGTGTGCAGCTTTGAACAAAATTGTAGATAGCAGAAGCTGACACTTTCTTGCATCATCCTTCTTTTGGTATCTTTAAATGTTTATGGGTGTTATGATTATTTTTAAGTTAACAGTAAACAAAAAAAGTTGATAACAATGGAGCATCCTTTCCTCTAAAGTAGGGACATGGCAAAAATTTGTTATTACTGGTTAGCAGGCTGGGGGTGGAAAAAAAGGACACTTGGGACTCATTGCTTTCTCATCTGTCAGTCATCAGAAGGAGAGATTACATCTCAATTGTGTTGGAGGGAATGTCTCAATAAATTATGACTAGGACTCACATTTCTGAGCTCTGTTAGGTTACAAAATGTCTTCTCTACAAGAAACCTTCTATGGAAGCATTATTATAGGCAATATTTCATGGCCCAAACCAGCTGACATTCTGGGGACAGTCAGTCCTGAGGACATAATTCACTTCTGATGATTTCAAGAGAGGAGGGAAGGAGAGAAGAGAATCAGACAGAGAGACTGGCAGAGAAAAAGAACCAGAGATTGAGAGACAGAGAAAGGGGAGAAGAGGAAAAGGAAGGAAGAAAGGGAAAGGAAAGGAAGGGAAGGGAAAGAGAAAAAGAAAGGGAAAGGGCAAGGGGAAGGGAGTGTTGGGGAGGGGTGGGGAGGGAAGAGGGAAGGGGAGGGAAGAGGGAAGGGGAGGGAATGAAAAGGAAAAAGAAGGTAAGGAAAGAAAGAAAGAAAGAAAGAAAGAAAGAAAGAAAGAAAGAAAGAA
>NW_027185697.1:14443744-14498034 GCF_028583685.1 Petaurus breviceps papuanus | reverse complement strand
AAGAAAGAAAGAAAGAAAGAAAGAAAGAAAGAAAGAAAGAAAGAAAGGGAGGAAGGGAGGAAGGGAGGAAGAGGACTATAGCTATCTAGTTTAAATGTTCCTTTTTATATTAAGAAAAATAATGTGACTTATCCAAGATCATACAAATATAACTAAAATCAAGGTCTCCCAATTCCCAGTCGAGTGGTATCTTGGTGCTGTCCTATCCTCTTCTCTTTAGGTAATGTACTTTCTCACTTCCTCTGCAACTTTCTGCACATTTGCTGAGATCTTTCTTGTCTCCCTGTCTCCCCTTCTCTGAGTGTGTGTGTGTGTGTGTGTGTGTGAGAGAGAGAGAGAGAGAGAGAGAGAGAGAGAGAGAGAGAGAGAGAGAGAAAGTATGTGTGTGGATTGGGGTTGGGGGGTGGAGAGAAGGTTCCACTTTGCTTCAAAAGTTACAACCTCTGTGTCCTTGCCTAAACTTTGCACAAGAAGAGCCTTGTTTATGAGCTGTCTGGAGAGGATCTGTGAATCAATGGGGTATTGTTCAATAAATAATAAAAGCCAGAGATAGCAGTTTGATTTTTATATGAGCTATCTGCAGAAGAGTCAAGATATACAAATTTCCCAAGCAGTCACAGGGACATCTTGCTCCAGGAAACATGGTTTCATGGACTCTGATAAGTAAAGCAATCAATCAGCAGCTGAAGACAGCCCAGGAGCAGGTTGGGAACTCTTGTCATTTACCAAGATTTGGCCATGCCTGAGAACTTAGAATCTTTCCGGCACCTGTTTGTCTGAAGAGTGGATGTCTCCCCATGGTCAGCACCTTGACCTCCTGGCGATCCTATCTTTGCTAAATCTGGAAGAAGCAATTTGCCTGGTCAGAGAGCCAAGTGGTCAGCCTGGTGCTACAAAGGCTGATAGGGCTTTGGGATCCTACTTCTGGAGGACAGGTAAAGCCTTAGTCACTCCCACTGCACCACACCAGAGGTTCTTGACCTGGGGACTGGGATTTTTTTTTTGTTTCAATAACTGTTTTTTGATATAATTGGTTTCCCTTGTAATCCTATTTTATTTTATGCATTTAAAAACTGTACTCTGAGAAGGGGTGCAGAGCCTTCATATACCTGCCAAAGAGGTCCAGGGCACATAAATCAGGGTTAAGAAACCCTCCCTAGGCTCTCTGCCCTTCCTTCTGGTCAGCTGGAGGTCTTTCCTGTGCTCCACAGTAAAGAGATTTCGAACACAGAATCACTTTGTATATGTTTTACATTTATTTACATGTATATGTAGTGTTTCCCAACCACCACCACCACCCCCAGTAGAATACAAGCCCCTCGATGGCAGGACTTTTGTTATTTGTTCCTCCCCTTCCCACAGAACTCCACCTGACACATAGCAGATGTTTATATTACTTACTAAATAATTAAATTCACAAGTTTCAGGACTGGAAAGGACTTCAGAGGTCATCTAGCTTGATCCCTTCATTTCATAGAAGAGGAAACAGACCCAAAGATTTTCAGACTTGTTCAAGGTCATGTGATCATTTGTCATCACGCTGTTTCTCATCCTTCCTCAGAAGAGGATCAATAAAAGCAGGTGGGTCGTGTCTTGGCTGATGTGCGGGTTGGGTGTAAGTGAGCAAGAGCTGTGCAAAGTCAGCCCTTGGAGCCCAGCGGCAAGACAAAGGTCAAGGCGACTGGAGATGGTCAAGGATGCAATGGGAAACCTTGGTATTCTTAAACGAAGGTATTCCCCAGGTCTTAGTTTGTCTGAGGCAACACCCATTCAGTGTTTAAGGCTAGGTAAGAACTGAGGCAAAAGATGGCTTAGTTTACCTTTGCAAAAAAATCTATCTGGGAGGGGAAGATCCTTGGAATTTCTTTCAAGGTCATGTGATGCCTAAATGGCATGGGTGGAATTTGAGCCTAAGTCTTCTGACAATAAATCCATTACTCTTTTCCCTGTATTACATTGCCTGAATTTTGTCAGGGGGAACCAGGCAAGTTTAACCTGGAGAAGGGGAGAATTAGAGTGGTTATCATTACTATATTCAAGTGTTTTAAAGGGCTGTGATGTGAAAGAGGGATGAGATTGATTCTGTTTGGCCCTAGAGGGAGAAACCTGCCTAGTCCAACTCACAGAATTGTGGCAAAAAAAATAGTTATAGTAATATGGTACAACACATGGGAAAAGCCTTTACATCAGTGAATGTCATACATTACACTTAAATGGAAATATCCTCCCTGAAAATCCCTCACGATTACCGGGGAAATGACTCACTATGCACACTTGATTGAGGGGTGGGTGAGCAATAGTGACTTCCTCCAAGAAGATGAGCACAATGAGTCCACAAGTGCATTTGGATCATCTCCATCTCTCCACTATTCACCAGCAATGGCCGGGGTCAGAGTGGACAAAAAATAGCCCAGCTTGGTTTGGAAACTCCTAGTATTTTGGAGGGTTAGGAGGACAAGGAGCAGGGAAATTATCCTTTCCAGGGATGTTTTATTCATTCCTCACATATACACTCCAATCGTGATGGGGAGAATTGGCACAGAGATATAGTGGCAGGAATTTTGGCACAGATGAAAATGCCCAATTGACTAATGTTTTATTGGTTTTTTTAATCAAACATTTGAGCAACAGTCTAAGAGTGTAAATTGTAGAAAAGTTGCCAATACATATAATAAAAGTTTCCTCCCATGGGAGGAATGAAATCACAAGTTTATCACCCATCCTTGTCCCTGCTGGGCCAGTAGTATGAATACCTATTTTTCAGAAGGAAGGAAGAGGAGCCCTAGAATTGTTTCTTTGTTCCTGAGTCATGACTTTCTTGACATGTTTTCAAGAGTCATATAGGGTGGGATTCTGGCTTCAATGGCTAAAACTTCATATCCCCCACATTTCCATTCAACTGAGTATCACAGACTGGTTGTGGATTTGGATAGAGCTGCACTTGGAATAGAGTTGTACTTGGAATGAGGAGTCGAGTTCAAATCCAGCCTCAGACACTTAGTAGCTGTATGACCCTGGAAAAGTCCCTTAACCTCTCAGCCTGTTTCTGAATCTGTAAAATGGGGATAATAATGTCACCTACCTTTGTTCATTGTTGTAAGGATTAAGTGAGGTATTATTTGTAAAGTGATTTATATCACTTTAATACTTAAAATGCTCTGTAAATGCTAGCCATCATCATCATTATCATTATTTTTATTGTTATTAATTATAAACACCAACTGAGTCATCAAAATGCCACCTCCTTGAATTGAAGGACTTTTATCCTTGTTTTTATATTTCTATAAAACTATGTGGACAGTTCCAAGCACATAGTAAGTCCTTAATAAATGATTGTTCATGAATGTCAGTCATTCTGTTAGGTATTGGGAGTCCTAAGACAAAACCAAAACAGTCCCACCTCCCAAAGAAGCTTTCATTTTATGGGAGATCTCTTCTGTATCTGTGATGGGATCAAAGTACATAAAAGCTAAGTGACTTTCCCAGGGTCCCACAGCTAATAAGCCAAAGGCAGGATGTGACCTAGCTCTTCCAGACTGGGAGCTTAACCCTTGCTCAGCTATACCATGCTGTCCCTAAAACCAGAGCATCTGCTACAAAATAGAAGAGCGTGAGATATGTGAGTGACCCTAAGAAAAATTGCTCTGTGAGTGTTCCCTGAGGGGGGAGGTCTGTGGAGGTGCAGTGAAGATCTAATGAACAGTGAGCTTTGAGCAATATTAGACAGAAATGGAGAATGGAGCATCTGAAGGGTGTTTGGGTTTATAAAGAATAGCAAGGAAACTTTCCTGAGAAGGGGGTCTGAGTTCCTTTGAAAGAGGGATGAGTCACGTGCAAAAGAAATCAGACTAGTCCTTCTTACTTCCTGGGGGCAAAACTGGGATGAAGAATGGTCATAAGAAGAAAGGTGATTTCAGTTGAATACAAGGAGGAACATTCCCCAGAGTTTCGCACAATGCCACCTACCAAGTAGATACTTATAAATGCTTGCTGATTGATGGGTGGATGAATCTCTAACAGTTAAAGCCATTTGTCCATGGGATTCATTGCTTCAGGAAGGTGTGATATCCTCACCTCTACAAGATTGATAAATTGAAAGATGGAAAGGGTCTTTGCGGTCAATGAGTCTGACCTTCTCATCTTACAAATGAGAAAACTAATACCCAAAGAGATTAAGTGACTTGCCCAGGGTTACACACATAGTGAATGTCTGAAACAAGCTTCAGATCATGTTCTTCCCGATTCCAAATCCAGGGCTCAAATAAAACACCATCTTTCTTTTCTCCATGCCAAGTCTGGTTGATCACTTTTAAGGGACATTGTTCAAAGGCTTCATGCTGAGAAGAATTCCAACTTTTAAAGTCTCTGGGTCTGTCTAAAGTGAAAAAGCATAGAAGTGGGTGAGAGAAGACAGACACAAGGAGAGTATTTGTCATTAACATCCTTTGCCTGGAGATGAAAAGTGATGTTTGCCCCTGGATTGATTCATGATTACCTTTTCCATGCTTCATTGGCTGCTCTGCCTCCTAGATATTCTTCCCCTCTGCCCCTTGAGCAATCCATTCAAGAAATATGCTTATTAATGCAAGGCTTACAGATGCTACATGATTTAGGATAAGCAGGGTAATACATCAGCTCTGTCACAGAAGCCAAGATGAAGTGGCACTGCCATGAGAATGGGCACAGCCTGTGGGATGAAACAGGGAGAATCCTGCTCGATATGAAACTGACACGTTGATCACTAAACATTTATTAAGTGCCTACTGTGTGCCAGGCACTGTGTTAAGCACACTTACATAGCTCTTTAAGGTTTGCAATGCACTAAAGATACTTAATATATTAATATATATCACATCTATATATATGCATATATATCTATATGTATATTTGTTCCATTTTATTTTGCTATTTTTGTATTTGTTATTTCTATTACATAATTCTTTACTTAATAACTATTATGATAGTATAATATATTATTATGTAATGTATTTATTCTGTATGACATATTATATATTCTATTAACACAACAATTAACATTATATAAATTATATTTATTTTCAGGAGAGGAAATTGCATCTCAGAGATTTGTAGAAATCCAGTCTGCTAGATTTATAGAAAGGTGTTTAGTCAGTACAAAACATTTTCTTCGAAGTGGAGACACATTTGCCCCTCACTCACACAGGCTCCCTGGGGAGGGTAGGCACAGACTTGAAGTGTAAGAATTAACACCTCCATTTTACAAATTCATCCTCTGTCATATGTGAGCCATGTGACTTATTGCTGTTAAGTCAGTCAGCCAATCTTAATTTCCTTGGGCCTTGGTTTCCTTATCTATAAAATGAAGTGGTTGTGGTCAACTACATTTATGTGAAGGAAACATCATATCACCTATGCTTTGTTGCTGAGGCCAAGTGATGATATATAGTCTCTTTATTATGGAACAGTCATTCAAAATGAATCTCCAGGCTCAGTCACATGGTGATGACATGATCGGCCTATTTGATACAGACACTGTAATTATAGAGTCACAGAATCTCAGAATTGGGGAATCATCTAGCCCAACCATCACCCAGAAATAATCCCATCTGCCAATATCCCCAAAAGGAGGTCAGCAAGCCTTGGCTTTAATACCTTGAGACTGCTGCTTAAGCAAGCCATTCTATGGAGATAATCCCCTTTGTTGAGAAGGAATTTTTTCCCTAAAATCAGATTTAAATCCCAGATTGCACATTCCATCCATTGTTCCCGGTTCTGTCCTCTGGGTCCAAGTAGAACAAAGCTTCCATGTGCCAAACCTCCAAAGACTTAGGAGTTCTCATGTCCCCATAGACACCCATGCTACAATTAGCTTTGTTTTCTCCAGGCTAAACATGCTCAGTCCTTTCAAGGAATGTTCACTGATCACGTCATGACCCACTCCCTCCTCCAATAAACTCCACTGTCTTCCTGTTGCCTTTAGGATGATAAACACCTCTATTTGGTCTTCAAACTTCTTCATGACCTGGAAGCTTCTTATCTTCTCAGTATTTTTAAACATTACTCCCTTCCATTAACTCTACAATACAATCATACAGGTCCATTTGCTGTCTCTCACTCACAGCACTCCATCTCTTCGACCTTCCAGTGACCATCACCTGTGCCTGGAATATTCTCACTCCTCACCTCCAATTCTCAAATTCCTTCACTTTTTTCAGAGCTTAGCTCAAAGCTCACCTTTGGCAGGAGGCCTTCTATAGTTCCCATAAGCTAGCAGAGCCTTCCCTTCTGAGATTATTTTATATCTGCTTTGAATTGTGTGTTTGTGTGTGTGTGTGTGTACACATGCCTATCCCATTAGAATGTCAACTCCTAATAATAAGTATTGGAGAAATACTTGTTGGCTGACTTTGGGTTGGTCCCACCATCATTGTCACCGCATCTGGACACACGTTAACTTGTTTAGATTCTTCTTAAAAGGTGATGTCTAGAACTGAATACAGGGCTCCAAAAGCCACAGAATGGACTGGACTCACCCCATCTCTGAAAAGAAATCTTTACTATAATTCACCTGATGAGCAGTTAACACTCCATTGGCCCAACCATGTCTCCCATCTTTAATCTCTCCCCAGCCACTGACTCCTACCTCAGTGCCTCCAAACACACAAAACTCCTCCAGCCTCAAAAATTCCTCTTCATCCTACCATCCCCATTCCCTATCATCCTTTATCTCTCTTCCAGTTCTTGATTAAACCACTTGAGCAATACATGGACCTTTATACCTCCATTTTCTCTTCTGTCTCTCCTCCAAACCCTTTGCAATATGCCATTCAACCTCATCATTTGACTAAAATTGTTTTCTCCAAGATCATTTTTTAACTTTAAAAATATCTCTTTTAAAAAAGGAAAATGACCCATATATATATAAATATTTATAACAACTCTTTTCTTGGGGCAAAGAATTGGAAACTGAGGGGATGTCCATCAATTGGGGAATGGCCAAACAACTTGTGTTATGTGATTGTGATAAAATACTATTGTGGTATAAGAAATGATGAACAGAATGCTCTCAGAAAAGCCTGGAAAGACTTACATGAACTAAAGAAAAGGGAACTGTACTATGTATAAAGTAACAGCAATACTGTAAGATAATCAACTGTGAACAATTTAACTATTTTCAGCAATAAAATTATCCAAGACAACTCTGAAGGATTTATGGTGAAAAATGCTATCCATCCCCAGTGAAAGAACTGACAATGAATATAGATTGAAGATTACTTTTTACTTTCTTCATTTTGCTTGAGGTTTTTTTTTTTGAAGGGGGATGTTTTATGTTTTCTTTCATAACATGCCTATTATGGAAATGTTTTGCATGACTACACATGTATAACCCACATCAAATTGCTTACCTTCTCAGTAGGGAGGATAGGGAGGAAAGGAGAAAATGTTGAACTCAAAATTTTAAAAACTAATGTTAAAAATTGTTTTTACATATAACTGGGGGAAAATAAAACACTAAATTAAGAAAAAAGAAAAAATATCGTTTTAAAAAAAATCCTTTTGTTCAATTACCAATTACTTATTTTCTCTTCTTCCAGCCTTCCAGCTCCCTAATCTAAAAATAAAAATGAAACCTTTGTAACTAATATGCATAGTAAAGCAAAAGAAATTCCCAGATTGATCAGGGCCAAAAGCATGAATGTGTTATTCCGCACTCAGAGCCCACCAATTACTTCTCTCTGAGAATGTGGGTAGCATGTCTCATCATTAGTCCTCTGAAATCATGATTGGTGATTTCATTGACTAGAGTTCTGAAATATTTCAACATTGTTTCTATTTACAGTATTGTTGTTAGTCTGCCAAGTGTTGATCCTTCTGAAGCATGACACTATAAATCACTTCTCCTCCTGGACATCTTTTATCTATATCAAGACACTGTTCCCTTCTGGTTCTCCTCATGCCTATCTGGCACCTATCTTACAGTCCCCTTTGTTTGAACTTTATGCATTCCATGTCCATTAATAGTGGCTTTCTCCTGACTCTTCTCTTCTTCCCTCTGTATTATCTCACTTGGGAATAGTATCAGTTCTCATGGGTTCAATTATCATATCTTTGTAGATAACTAAATATATGTATGTATAGCAAAACATATAAAAAGACCTATATATATAAAGATAAATCAAAGATAAAGATAGCTACAATTAAAGGTAGATGTAGATAGATAGATAGATAGATAGATAGATAGATAGATAGATAGATAGATAGATAGATGGATGGATGGATGGATGGATGGATGGATGGATGGATGGATGGATGGATGGATGGATGGATGGATGGGTGGATGGATGGATGGGTGGATGGGTGGATGGATGGATGAATAGATGGATGGGTGGATGGGTGAATGGATGGGTGGATGGATGGGTGGGTGGATAGGTGGGTGGGTGGATGGATGGATAGATGGATGGATGGATGAAGAGAGACAGACAGACAGACAGACAGACAGACAGAGAGATCTTTGGGGCTATAGTTCTATATCATCAACTGCCTTCAGGTATTTTGTACTAGATGTCCTTTAGGCATTTCAAACTCACCATGTGTGAATCAAAAATCTTTTATCTTTCTCCTCCTTCCCACCTTCTAAACTTCCCTATTCCTGTTGAGACCACTACCAGCTTCATAACTTCAGTGTATTCTCAAGTTTTCACTCTCGTTCCTACCACATATTCATTTCATAACTAAGTCTTGTCCTATCACAAGATCTTTTGTATGTGCCCCCTTCTCTATTCTCACATTGCCACCATAATGGAAGCCCTCGTCACCTTCATCCTGGCTTATTCCCACGGTCTTCTCTTTATTGCCCCTGATTCTAGTGTCTTCCCATTCCAATCCACCCTCCACTCAGCTGCCATAGAGATTTGTCTAAAGCTCAGATCTGATCATGTCACACACACCCCTACTCACCAAGACCATTAGGACCAAATATAAAGTCTTTTAGCATTTAAAGCTCTTCCTAGCACACCCTTTCCCCTCCTCTCCAGACTTCTTACATTCTACACGCATACACTAAGATCCAATCACACTAGACTCTTCCCGTCGTCTCACTCCATCTCTGCTTCTCGGCTTTCCTGGCTTCCTCCAATTCACCCTCCTGCTCAATGAACTCCAGTGGCTCCCTATTACTTACAAGATGGAACAGGAACTGGTCCCTTTTTAGCTTTATAGCTGTCTTACAGCTTACTTGCTCTTGCCCTCTTCTATCTAGCTGTACTCTACCATTCTCAGGACACGACACTAAAGAAGGTATAGATTTGAAGAGGAAGAAGTGTTGAGGTAGAGTATTCATGGAAAAAGAAATGGCCAATACAAAGGGATGGAGATGGGAAATGGGAAGCTGCATTTCAAGAAGGGCTAATGGGCCATTTTTACTGGAACCAAAGAGTGCATGAAGAAGTATGAAATTTCAGAAGAGTCAATGAGAGATGGGAAAGAGGTAAGAGAGAAGAGAATGAGGCCACACATTCACTACTAAAGCTTAATGTCTCCTCAGAAAGTCAGTGGAGTTTTGCAGGAGCTGAGTCTGCACCAGGAGCTCTGTATCTGCCTCCCTGAGCTAGGACCTCCAGGCCTCCTACCTTCCTCTCCTTCCATGTCCAAGGGGTAAGATCTCATTTCAGTTCAGTTCACAACTATTATGAAGAGGCTCGTGGGGATGTGGTACACCCAACTCTAAGCAGAAGACAGCTGTACAAACTGTTGGGCATGGACCTGAGGGAAATACCAGTGTTCCAAGCTTCTGAGAGAGCCAGGAAGCCCTTTGATCAACCCCAGGAAACCAACACCCAACCCTCTCCAAAGTCATACTCTCTTAAGAATTCCTGAGTACACATTCATCCCCAAAACCCTCCTGCTGAGATGGTTTGGCTAAATGGAAGAAGGCAAGAAATAACTCTCACCCAGAAGCAATCAGGATGGGGCCATATGGGTGTGGGCTGAGATGGAAGCCAAGGTAATCTACACGTTGGCCTTGCCCAAGGGTGTTTGTTCAGGTGCGGGGGAGGGAAAGGCTGTGCCAAGTATCCAGCTTCCAAAGGGGCTTCCTCTTTGGTCTGCCTGGGACCACATACAGGGTGGACATGGAGGAATGGTAGAGGGTGAGCTGAGACTGGGCGCCAGCAATGGTTGGCTATGCATTGAGTCCTCCTTCCTTAGTGACTTGTTTTCCTCAACCTTAAACTTGTTCCCATAGTCTGGTTTGGCCACATTTGCTCTGCAGAGAATTTTGCCTCATAAATGAGTATCTAGGATGGTTTTTGTCTTCATTTATATTTTCTTATTTTTGAACCCAATGAATGAGACCTCGTTCCTTTGTGATCCAGTTTCTTTTGGAATGGACAGCAGAGGCCTGTGCAGGTCAGCTATTGGACAAGATGGACACTGAGATCCCTACCAGTTCTGAGATTCTATATTAGGCTTGGTGGCTTTGCAGTAAGAAGACATGAGTTCCAATCCTAGCTCAGGCATTTATACTTTCTTAGGCTCAGTTTCTTCATGTGTAAAATGGGAGTAATACTAGTAACCTATCTCCAAGACTTTTGGTGGGATCAAATGAGATCAACCCTGTAAAATCTTTTGCAAATCTCATACCACTATATAAATGTTAGGAATTGTAATTATTTTGGGGGGATAAGAGGACTTCTAAGAGTGTGATGGCCATCAGTCCATCAGTTAACAAGAATTTATTAAGCATTTACTCTGTGTCAGCAGGAAGTTAGGTGGCACACTGGGCTGGGGATCAGGAAAGCTCATCTTCCTGAGTTCAAATCTGACCTCAGACACTTACTAACTGTGTGACACTATGTAAATTCCTTTACAGTATCCTCATCTGTAAAACAAGCTGGAGAAGGAAATGGTGAACTACTCCAACAATATCTCTGCCAGAAAAGTCTCAAACAGGGTCACAAAGGGTCAAACACAACTGAAATGATTGAATGACAAAAATGTGTCAGGTACTGCACTAAACACTGGGCAAGTGGAAGAAGTATCCAATTTATTCTACTTGGCTGCTGGATAAGTGGGTAGAAAGCTATCCTTGGAACCAAAAAGTCCTGGGTTCAATTCCTGTCTCTAACTCATCCTAGCTGTGTGACCTTGGCATTGTGTTTGGGAAACTTTCTAAGACCCTGAGTAGCTGTTAAGGTGGCAATTTGTCTCAACCCTAGCCCCTTTTCATCTCAAGCTCATACAATCTACTCAGCCCCAACAGCTGTGAGTGGACATTACATAGAGGCAAACTTTGGTTTAATGTAAAGGAAAATTTCCTAAAGAATTCAAGCTTTGAAAAAAAAAGAGCTCAAGCTTTCCCAAAGTGGAGTAGACTCCCTTGGGAAAGGATGAATTCTCCCTCACTTGCTGGGAGCTGAATGACCACTTGTTGGGGGCACAGAAGAGGGGATTCCTATTCAAGGAAAGGTTGGACTCGATGGCCTTCGAATTCTGAGATCTTGTGATTCCCAGAGGTGCAATAGGTCAGTGTCACACACAGAGGGCTTTGTCGAAAGCATCAGACAATGAATCTATGATTGAGAGGATGAAGAGCTGGTTCAGTGCTCATATGGGAGGTTATGGCAGCTGAAATTGGCTTGATAAACTTATCTTTTTCCCATCTCTCATTTGGCTTTAAATTAATTTTAATTAATTATAGCAAATTGTTCCAAGCAATTTTTCCCCTCTGACTTCATCACCAAAACTAAACCTAATATGTGTAATTTATTAGGAAATGGGCCTGTTGTGATTTCTTTGGGTGAAGTGGAGAAAGAATCAGGAGGACCACTGTGTGGAAGAGAGCTGAATTATGACAATAATAGAAGATATTTTGACACATGTAACTAGAGAGTATACTGGATAGTACATGGAATCAGGAAGATCTGAGTTCAAATCCTATCTCAGATGCTTATGAGCTGTGTGGCCCTGAGTAAATCACCTAACCACTCTGTTGCTCATCTGCAAAATAAGATGACTGGACTCAGTGGTCTCTAAGGTCCCTTCTGGGTCTAAAACTATGATTTTATGATTGTAATGATGATAATGGCAACTTAGGAGGGACTACTGAACTTGGATTTGGGGAGACCTGAGTTCAAATCTTGCCTCAGACACTCAGTAGTTGTTTGACCCTGAGCAAGTACTTCTCTCAGAATCTATTTTCTCATCTATAAAATGGGGATAACAGCATGTCCTTAACATGGTTATTATGAGGCTCAAATCAAATAATTACTCGAAAGTGCTTTGCAAATCATACAAAATAACTAATATGGAAATGTTTTACATAATTGCACTTGTGAAACCCTATATGTGATTGCTTACCATCTCTGGGATGAGGGAGGGGAGGGAGAGAGGGAAGGAAAGAATTTGAAACTCAAAACTTGAAATAAAAATGTTTTTAAAAAAATTTTAAAGATGCTATAGAAATGTTCGCTATTATTATTATATAGTTCTTTGACCAATGATTAAATTCAACTAGCATTCATTAAACACCCACTGTGTACAACATGTTGTGCTAAGCACTGGAGATAGTGAATCAAAAATTAATATCC
This sequence comes from Petaurus breviceps papuanus, assembly GCF_028583685.1. NCBI lineage: Eukaryota > Metazoa > Chordata > Mammalia > Diprotodontia > Petauridae > Petaurus > Petaurus breviceps. The sequence goes on along the minus strand of NW_027185697.1, from coordinate 14,485,468 downwards.
CTGGGGCTTCTAGGTGGCAGAGTGGATAGAGTACTAACCCTGGAGTCGGAAGGTTCCACTTACTTGCTGCGTGACCCTGGGCAAGTCACTTAACCTGGATTGCCAATAATAATAATAATAATAACACTAACACTACTACTACTACTAATGATGATGATGATGATGATGATGATGATGATGATAGTAATAATAATAATGAATAGTCCTTGTCTTAAAAGACCTTGGATTCTCTAGGCAGGGCATAATATCTGTTTGTGACCCAGTGATTAAGGATGTATGTCCTAGAGGGAACCCCAGTTCCCAGTTGGGTTGAATTAGATCATTTCTATCATCCCTCCCACCTCTCGTGGTCTCTATGATGCCCTTTCTGAATAGGCAAAAGTTAATACACTTGGCAGGTTGCTATTAAGACCATCAGGATGGACATCATAGGTTTTTGGGTCATTAAACTTAGGTAATTTCAACCTCACAATACTTAACAGGTTTATATTGACTCATTTGCAGTATTTTCAGGGTCTCCTGATACTCAAGGCAACCCCATGAATTAGGGAGAGCAGAAGTTATTATCACCATTTCACAAATGAAGAGACTGAGATTCAGCTATGGGACTTGCCCTAGTTTGTTCACAGAAATTAATGACAGGACTATGGCTCAAGGCTAGGTCAATGCTAGCATAACAATTGTTCAGGAAAATTGATTTACTTGGGAGGAGTGCCCTTGTGGAAGGAGCTTACATCCAGAATTCACTGGCATGTTCCCCACTTAGCTGTTTTATCCAAGTAGAGCTGGATTTCTGAATACTGGGGACAAGTGGGGAGGGCATAAGTGGTGGGCTCCTGCCTTATTTCTTTATATAAAGTGTCCCACCCCAGTTTTCTCATCTTGATAAAAAAAAAAGTTCCACGATGGCATGGACCATTTTGCTTTGTATCTCAGTGCCTAACATAGTACTGGGAATATAATAGCATTTAATGAATGCTTGTGGGTTGATTGAATTGATAGGCATGTTTAAGAACAAGAGTTATTCCTTGTTAGATAAGTGGGTAAATGGAAAAAAGAGGCAATTTCAAATAAAGAAATGTACATTATCAAGAACCCTATTTTAAAGGTGCCCAGGAGTGAGGGAAATGCAAATATTCTTCATCAGTTATCTAAATTTGGGGTAGGTTTAAATCTCTCCTGGATCATTCCTTGCTTAGACCTTGGGTCAATCAGCAAGCATTGATAAAGTAGCTACTGTGTGTTGGGCACTGTGCTAGGTATTAGTGATAGAGACTAAAGTGACACAGTCCATGCCCTCAAGGGGCTTTTACTTTAAGTGGGCAGAAAATAGATACAGAAATATATACAAAATAAATCTGAGGCAAGATTTTAGGCAGAAGCAATTGACAATCACAGAAGTGTCAAACTCATTGAGAGAATCCCAGACAAGCCCCCAAAATCCTGAATGTAGGTGAACCAGATGAAAATGCAATTGAGAAATATTTAACAACATTAATTAAAAATACGATATAACATAGATGATATCTATCTGTGGCTATCAAAGATTATATGTAACCATTTCTATCAAGTTTGACACCACTGTTTTAGGGGATCGGGAAAAGCCTTAAGGAGAAGGAAGCCTTAGGATTAGTCACTTAATTACTCATAGCCTGAGGTTCGTCAGCTATCAAAAGGAGATTATTGTACTTGCATCAACTACCCCACAGGGGTATACTGGAAAGTAAATGGAAATGTTTTTTTTTAATAAACTCAGAAAGTATCATATAAATGTAAACTTCATTATTAACAGTTGCTATCTACAAAGATCTATTTTGTATACATATTTCTGTTTTCCCCAGTATTTTTTGAGGGCACTGACAGTTTCATTTTGTCTTTTTATCCTGGCTGACTAGCAGATAGTAATGCTGGCACATAAGTAGATACTTAATAAATGCTTGTGAACTTATTAAATTGATATGCATGTACAAGAACAAGAGTCATTTCCCAACTGATAAAGGTCAAAGGGTAAAAAGAGACAGCTTCAAATAGAGAAATGTACATTATCAAGAGTCATATTAAAAAAATACAAAATTGTGAGAGAAATGCAAATTAAAGCAACCCTGAGTTTTCATTATATTTGCAAAAGTTACAAGAAATAGAAATGACCATTGTTGGAGGAACCAGGGGAGAACAGATACCTAAATGCACTATTGGTGGAGATGGAAAATTATTCAGTCATTCTGGAATGCAATTTGGAACCCTACTACCCCCAAGTCATGAAACTGTGCATACCCCTGTGCATATACCTTAAAAAGGGTCAAAGACATATGCACATACACACATGTAGACACACACATATGTATGTATATATAAACACACATATATACATATAAATATGTTTGTCTATATAGAGCTATAAAATACATATAGACCAAAATATTTCTAGTAGCAGAGAAGACGGGTATATGTGTATAATAGAATTTATTAAACCATAAGAAATGAAGACCATCAAAGTAACATGAGGATCAGTTGAAAGCAATCATACGCTGGGGGGACACATGATAACTGATCTTAAATATTTGAAAGGCTGTCAATAGGAGGAGGGGTGGGGCTTATTTGATTTGGCCCCAGAGGTCATAATTAAGAGCAATGAGTAGAATTTGAGAAGAGGCAAGTTTATTCTTAATGCCAGAGAAAACTTCCAAATAATTAGAGCTGTTCAAAAGGGAATGGGTGGCCTCAAGGTATGGTGGGTTCCCTTTTCTTGGAAATTTCCAAGAAGAGGCTGGGTGCACACATGTCTGTTATGTTCTAGTGAAGATGCCTTGAAGTCTTTTCCAACTCTAAAATTCTGAAATTCTTTGATTTTTTTGTGAATTCGGAGAAATTTGAATAGCCTTGCATGAACTAATGCAAAACAAAGTAAGCAGAAACAGGAGAATCATTTGCATCACTATCTCAATAATATAAAGCAAAGTCTGGTCATTTTTGACAGAGAGGTGGTAGATTATAGGCAAAGAATGTGTCATATATTTCCAAACATGGTTAATGTATCAACATGTTTTGCTTGACTATATTCCCAAGACAGAGTTCCATTGGGTAGGATAAGGCAGAAATAATGAGAGTAGCCATGTTCAGGAATCAGGAAAAGCCATTTTGGACATGTCAGATGTGTAAAAAGGCATCTATATAAAATTTAAAAGAAAGAAGGCATTTGAATTTCAAATCTGGATGCAAATACCAATTCTGACACTTACTCATGTGATATGTCAGTCATAGAATCATACATTTCAAGCTGAATGAGGTCTTAGATGTAACAAGCCCATCCCCCTCATTTTATAAATGTAGAAACTGGAGCCCAGAGAAATGAAATGACTTGCCCAAAATCACAGAGATTCTAAATGACAGAGGCAGGGTTTGAATCTGGACCATCAAACCCAAATTCACTGTACTTTCTACTGTAGCACGCTGTCTCTGACTTCATCTCTAAGACTGCTTTCTCTTCTATAAAATAATATTTTCACACCATCCCCTTATAGAATTATGTATTATAATAATTATTATTATTCCCCCATGGGCTTGCTTTGGTTGTTTTTACATTATTGGAAGATACCATTGACTGGGGCTGTTTTCTTGGGGGAGGGGGGGCAAACCTGGCCTCTGAGCTACAAGAACATGGCTTCTCAGCAGTTGTCTCACCAAGGGATGGGAACAGGAGCAGCAGCCAGCTCTTGGCCTCAAACCAGCCACTTTATGACTTATTAGTTTATTTTTATAGAACCTTCAGCCTGGTAAGGAGTCTTCCTTTAATTATAAACAGGAACGCTAAAGGCACGAGGGGAAATGAGACTGTGTCAGAGCCAGAGAACTGTGTGTGCAGTGATTACACCCAGGCAAAGCGGACACCATGTTCAGGTCAAGCCGATATTGATCCAGGGGCTAGAGGCACATGTGACGTGGGAAGAGAAGCAGGTCCTGCTGTGTTAAGATCAGGGTGATTACCATAGGGTTGGAATCGCAGCCAGAAGATGCTGTATCTTTCTTTTATTTTATTTCTTTGATTTTGGGCTAAGTGCAAGTCAGGTGAACAACAGTAAGGGGGTTGTATTCCAAAATTCCCAAAGATCAGATAATTAATGCTTACAGGCAGCCTCAGACACTTACTAGTTGTGGGACCCTTGGCAAGACATTTAACCATATTTGCCTCAGTTTCCTCATCTGTCAAAGGAGCTGGAGAAGGAAATAATAAACCACTCTAGTATCTCTTCTAAGAAAACCCCAAATGGTATCAGGAGGAGTCAGATACAACTGAAAACAACTGAACAACAATAACAACAACAAAGGCACTATTATTTGCCAGAGATGATAAAAAAATAACGGCCCCTCTCCTTCTCAAGGAGTTTGTTGATGGTTGGGAGAGATAGTAAGTTGGGGAGGGGCCATTAAACTCCAAATGTCTCTCATTCAAAGCCCTTTAGCACCCATCCCCTTCCTATCTCTCCAGTCTTCTTATCCCTTCCTCCCCAATATGACCTCTTAGATGCAGTGACACTGGCCTCCTAGCTGTTTCACGAAGAAGACCCTCCCTCTTTCAGCTCTGGGAATTTCTCCGAGCTGTTCCCTGTTCCTGGAACACTCTCCCTCCTCTGCTCCTGCTATTACTTTCCCTGGCTTTGTAATTCCAGCTAAAATTGTGCCCTCTACAGGAAGCCTTCCCCAACCCCCCTTAATTCCAAGGTCTACCTCTGACAATTATTTCCTATTTATCCTAGAGATAATTTCCTTCATAGTTATCTGTTTGCATGTTGTCAACCCATTAGACTGCCATGCCCTTGAGGGCAAGGATTATCTTTTTCTCCTTCTATATCCTCAGTTCTTAGCACAGTGCCTGGCACATATTAAGCAATTTTTAAAATGTTGATTGATTTAATAATAATAATAAACATATAGCACTTTAAAGATTGCAAAGTGCTTAACATGACATTTCATTTAACTCTCACAATAACCCTAAGAAGTAGGTGCTATTATCCCCATTGTACAGATGAGAAAACTGAGGCAGAGAGGTTCAGGATTTGTTCAGAGTCACACAGGTAGTGTCTGAGGCCAGCTTTGATTTCAGGTCTTCCTGACTCTAGGGCCAGATCTCTAACCACCATTTGAGAAGAGAGAGGTCACTAACATTAGGGGAATTAGAAAGGGCTAACCATGAGAGAAACATCTATTAGCAGATTTTGTTTCTATCCCACATTTCTTACATCTTACCCCTTCTCTCAACTCTTGTGTAGCAGCACCCCAGCATCCCCAGGGTGGCTGCCAACACAGGTTCTTAGATCTGCTTTTCTAAAGGAAAGCAACTCAAAATGGGTTAATAATCTTGCTTTAATCAATCAAATGTATCATTTACCTAGTTCAGGGTAAAAAGGTCAGCACCCTGAACTTCAGAGTATACACACAGAAACATTTCAAGCAGACAGGCCTCCAACTGTCCAACCATTACATCCATACCAAATCACAGTGACCAGAGAGGGAAACATCAACATCTGGGTTTTTCAAAGCCGGGGGGCTCTCAACAGCTGCCCAGAGTCTCATCTGCTCAAATCACACAACACTTCTCAAAGTGAGCTCCAAAACAAAGTCTCACGTCAGGGTTTATAGAGCCTTCTTCTGGCTCAGAGAATGTAACAACCCTCTGGACTCACTGCCCAATCAAAAAGTGTCAAGGTGTGGGCATTCCTGAGAAACAAGCCTCCCACCACAGGCTCCAGGTACACTTAAGCTAGGGGCAGGGAAGATCTTAAAATTTTACATTCCTATAACATCTTATAACAACTACACAAATTCAGAACTCTCCTCACCTCTTGGTTGAACTATTAATAGACTGTCAAAACCAACACCATTACAATCATCATCATCATCATCACCACCCCCACCCCCACCACCACCATCATCAATCATCACCATCATCATCACCATCATCATAACCTTATTATCCCCATCTTTTGTAATGGGTCTCAGAAAGAAAAAAAGCCCATAATGTTACTCATTATTCTTTTATCCCTTTATATTTAATCTTTTGAGGACAATATTTCCCAGATGGATAGAAAAATAAAAACTTTAAGGTGAATCAAAGCACCAGGATATAAGATAATTCTCATAAGACTCAGTATAAGCACCTTCAATACTATTTCAGGAGCATACAGGGCAACAGGAATAATGTATACCCTCTTCCTGTTCCCACATAAATATAGGTCTCTATATTTTGAAAGTGTCTTATTCACAAGATTATTGGGTCATAGATTTTTAGCCAAAAGGAAAATTAAAAGGCCATGGGTTCAACCAACCCTCTGATTTTAGAAATGAAAAAACTGAGACCAAGGAAGACTAAATACAGGGTCACACAGTTAATAAGAGTCAGAGGCAGGATTTGAACTCAGGTCAAGAAAACATTAAAAACTCCTGATCCAAGGAGCAGAGCCAAGATGATGGAGTAAAAGCAAGAACTTGCATGAGCTCCTGCACCAACCACCTCCAATACCTGCAAAATATAACTCTAAACAAATTTTAGAGCTACACAACACACAAAGTAACAAATCTCCCCCTGAAGGTAGCCTGGCAGGCTGACAGGAAGGGTCCATCACACCAAGGTGGGAGCCAAGCGCAGTCCCACATGATCCATATGGACCCAGACTCAGGGTGACCCAGACCAGCTGGAGCAGACTTCAGGAGAGTGAATCACTAGCAGCTGTGGTGGTTTCCAGACTTCTCAACCCATAAACTCCAAAGAGAAAGCAAGAGGTCACTAGGGAACTCTGTTGGAATTGAGTGGAGAAGAGTGTGGTCCACTCCCTGCCCCCAGGGAGAGAGGTGGTGGCTGGTGGAGGGCTATAGCTGCTGCCATATTGCTGCCTCTGGATCTCCTGGCCTGCAGATTGTAGGGGTACCATGTGACCATTGAGAAGGAAATTGCTCTTGCTTTGACCTGCTTGGACCTGGGTCACAGATTTAGGTGGTGGTCCAGGGGTAAGGAATGCTATCTGCTAGAGGTTGTGGTGGCTATAGAGAGGTCACCCTCCTCATAGCTCTGGTAGCTGTGAAAACCCCAGCAATTTGGGACACAGCTCACTGCACTATGGAAGCAGAGTTATACCATAGCAAAGAGCTAAAATGTCAAGTAATTGTCTAGCAAGATGAGAAAGCACAAACAGACCATAGAATACTTTTTTGGGGACAAAAAGAATTTAAAAAATGGAACTAGAAGGAGACAATAAAGTCAAAACTCCTGCATCAAAAGCTTCCAAGAAAAATATGAACTAGTTACAGGCTATGGAGGAGCTCAAGAAAGATTTTGAAAATCAAGTAAAAGAAGTGGAGGAAAAATTGGGAAGAGAAATGAGAATGATTAAAGAAAATAATGAAAACCAAGTCAACAGCCTGATAAAGAAGACTCAAAAAAATACTGAAGAAAATAACACCTTAAAAATAGACTAACTCAAATAACAAAAGAGGTCCAAAAAGCCAATGAGGAGAAGAATGCCTTAAAAAGTTAAATTGCTCAGATAGAAAAGGAATTTCAAAAACTCGCTGAAGAGAATAATTCCTTCAAAATTAGATTGGAGCAAATGGAAGCTGTCTTCATGAGAAATCAAGATACTATAAAACAGATCCAAACAAATGAAAAAAAAAAAATAGAAGGCAATGTGAAATATCTCATTGGGAAAACCATTGACCTGGAAAATAGATCAGGAGAGATAATCAAAAATTACTGGACTACCTGAAAGCCATGCTCAAAAAAGAACCAGAAATCGTTGTTCAAGAAGTTCTCAAGGAAAATTGCCTGATATTCTAGAACCAGAGGGCAAAATAGAAATTGAAAGAATTCCCCAAACACCTCATGCAAAAGATCCCAAAAAGAAAAGTCCTAGGAATACCATAACCAAATTCTAGAGTTCCCAGGTCAAGGAGAAAATATTACAAGCTGTCAGGAAAAACAATTTGAGTATTATGGAAACACAGTCAGGATAACAGAAGATCTAGTAGCTTCTATGCTAGGGGATCGAAGGGCTTGGAATATGATATTCCAGAGGTCAAAGGAGCTAGGATTAAAACAAAAAATTGCATACCCAGCAAAACTGAATATAATGCTTCAGGGAAGAATAATGGTCATTTGATGAAAGAGAGAACTTTCAAGTATTTTTGATGAAAAAAAAACAGAGCTGAATAGAAAATTTGACTTTCAAATACAAGAAGCAAGAGAAGCATGAGAAGGTAAACAGCAAAAAGAAACCATAAGGAACTTCTTAAAGTTGAACTATTCCTACTTGGTAAAATGATCATTGTAATTCTTGAGACTTTTCTCAGTATGAGGATGGTTGAAGGGAATATATAAGTATATATGTATACATATGTGTGTATGTATAGGAAGGTGTATGTGTGTATAAATACATATATGAATTGTGTATATGTATATACATGTATACATAGACAGAGGGCACAGGATCAATTGAATAGGAAAGGATGATATCTAAAAAATAAAATTAAGAGGTAAGAGAGGAATATAATGGGAAAAGGAGAAAGGAAGAGATAGAATAGGATAAATTATCTCATCTAAAAGAGGCAAGAGAAAACTGTTACAATGGAGGAGAAGAGCAGGAAGGTGAATTTCACTTAAGGTGGAAATGACATAAAAGGAAAAAAAAAAACATAAAGAGGTAGGAATTTTTCAAACAAATAGGGGGGGGGGGGGGGGGGGAGGAAGAAGGGGATAAGAAGAGGGAAGATAGAAGGGAGGGCAGATTGGGGGAGAGGGTAGTTAGAAGCAAACACTTTGGAAAAGGGACAGGGTCAAGGTAGAAAATATAAGTGGGGGGGCAGGATAGGATGGAGGGAAATATTGTAAATCTTTCACACTATAACTACTATGGAAACGTTTTATATGACTACACATGTATAATGTATATTGAATTGCTTGTCTTCCCATGGGGGGTGGGTGAGGAGGGAAGAAGAGAAAATCTGGAAATCAAAGTTTTAAAAATAAATATTAAAAAAAAAAACCCTCCTGATCCAATTATATAACATTTTAATGACCATCACCTATACATAAATTGAGGCCATCCCTCAATGCAGGTGCCAACAAGTAATGAACTGCATCTTCACCATTATATGATTAACTGAAAGATGTTGAGTATGATATGATCCCATTGAGTTTATTGATTTTTTATGAGGAAAAAAACTGTTTTATTCAGTAGAAAAAAAATTCTATCTTCCATCCTCTTGCAAAACAAGACCTCTGCCATCTATACATCAAAATCATTCTAGATTCCTTGGAAAATATAATAAAAGAAGTAATTCTTTCCTTGACTTTCTGCTCATAAACATCAGGTGAGGCACAAAACAAGAAAATCTATGTTCACCAGAATATTTGCCATACTATTGTATTTGCAAATACCATTATGGGATTGCATCAAGCCCTAGAACAACATCTTGGAAGAGAGATATAGTCACTCAAAGCAGTTTTGCCTGAGTATCCACTTAGGAAACACTAAGTGGATGAAGTCTACCCACTGCCCAGATTGTGACATTCATTTGGATAGAACTTGTCCATCAGTATGTATATCTAATATGACTAATACAAATGAGCCCAAAGTGAAATAGGAGGAGAGTGGCCTGGGTAGCTTTCAGGAAAATGCAAAGTTCTTTTAATGATGCCAAGTTTCCCATGAAAGTAAAAGTCTTTATGTTTTTCTATAGCAATATTCAATTACTGCTGATGTGAATCTAGCAGGATATAAAATATGTCCAGCTTTAAAAACATGAAAAAGCATTATGTCACAAAAGGCAATGACAAAGCAAATGGTGGGTATAATTGAGTGACCACAAGAAACTCATTAAGTGAAAAGAAACTTCTGGAGGACAGTAAAAGATGTCATCATATGATTAAAATGTAATTAAATTACAGTTTCCAATAGGCTGGTAACATGGTGAAGGATGTCACTCGGACAGCTAGTGTTCCACTGGTTCTCTTGAGGCCAACAGAAATCGAGTAAGGCCTCCACCACACTGTGGGGAGCCCCCAATGTCAAAATTATGGGAGAATATAGACAACTCATACAGGATGGTCTGAAACCAGCAATGTTAGGAGAGCAAACTAATGACATCACAAATCCATTTAAGTGTTTAACTCTTGAGAAGCTGGAGTCTCCATAGGAAGGAGATCAAGTTGGTGAAAGACCCGGAGTCTATAACGTATGAGGTTGGATTGAAGGAGTTAAAGAGTTTTGTCCTGGAGAAGAGAAAATTCAAGAGACCCGCAAGAGCTTTCGTTAAGTATTTTAAGTGATGATCTCCTAGACAAGGGATTGAACTAGTTCTTGGCACCAGAGAGCAGGACTAGAAACCACAGATAAAATGTAAAAAGGAAGCAAATTTAGACTTATGAAAAGGGGCAGAGGGGTCTTAACAGCTCTCACACAGGAAAAAGGACTGACTTGGGAAATAGATTTCCTCTCCCTCTAAATCTTCAAGCAGAGTTTAAATGACCATGATCTGATGTGTCATACCACTGATTCCAGGTTTATCTATGTGTCTCCATCATCTAGCACAATGCCTGGGATGGAGTTGATGGTTAAGAAATGTTTGTTTTGATTCCTTACTGATTCTTGTTCCAGTTATTTTTCAATCATTTTTCAGTCATGTCTGACTCTTCATGTCCCCATTTGGGTTTGGTTTGCTGGGGGTTTTTTGGTAGAAATACTGGAGTGCTTTGCCATTTCCTTGTCCAGCTCATTTGGCAGATGAGGAAACTGAGGCAAGCAGGGTTAAGTGGCTTGCCCAGGGTGACACAGCTAGTAAGTGTCTGAGGCCAGATTTGAAATCAATAAGATGAGTTTTCCGGACTCCAGGCCTGGCGTTTTATCTACTGTGCCACCTAGCTGACCTTCAGGTTCTAATATATAGTTTTGGATTTTTTTTTAATTTTCAGGAAACAAATATTTTTATTAATCTATCCCTCCTATTGTCCTCATGCCCTTTAAGTAATATTTTAAAGCCTTCCATATGTATCTACATAGTTCATCAAAACAAATTTCCACATTAGCCTTTTCTTAAAATGTGTGAATATGTCCTTCATTTGAAGGTCATCACCTCTCTGTTGAGAGGTGAGTGCTTCGGTTTCATCTGCATTTTTCTGGGCTCCGGATTCATCATTGTGTTGACCAAAGTCTAATATCTTTCAAAAATTTTTTTCTACATTCCTTGAACTGTTCCGTGAACTTTTGCTCACTTCATTCTGCATTACTTCATAATGATCTTCCCAGTTTCTTCTAAAATTGTCCATTTCATCATTTCTTATGAACCAAGAAATGCCATTACATTCTTATCACACAATTTGTTTAGCCGTTCCCCATGAGGAGGTGACTCTTTTAGTCTCCAGTTTGGGCTACTATAAAAAGAATTCCTAGAAATATCTTTATATAGAGAGCTCCTTTTCTTCTTTGATTTCTTTGGGATCTGGGCTTCATAGTGGTAGATCTGGGTTGAAGGTAAAAGATGGGAGGTGGAACATCAAAGTTGCTTTAATTTACATTTATCTAATTATTGGTAATTTCAAGCATTTCTATATAATTGTTCATTGCTTGAATTTCTTCCTTTGAAAACATCTTCTTTATATCCTTTGATAATTTATTCATTGGAAAATGGCTCTTAGACACACATTTGACTCTGCTCTTTAGAAGCATCTTAGAAATGAGACCATTATAAGAGACACTTACTTTTTTCAGGTTCTCTTTCCCTTCTAATATTCACTATATTAGACTTGTTTGGGCAAAAATTTTGAATTTTATAAAATAGAAAGTGTCTATTTTATCCTGTTGAGATCCTCTCTGTCATTTCTTTGGTCATGAATTCTTTCTTAACCCAAAGATCCAAAAGGTAATTTCTACCTTGCTAATTTGTTATGGATGATGTGCCCCCTTATATCTGTCCTAGAGCCATCCGCAGCCTGTCTTGTCTTGGTATATAGAGTGAGGTGTTGACCCAAACCTAATTTCTGCCAAGCCATTGTTCAGTTTTCCCAGAAGTTCCCCCAGTAATCAGAGTTCTTAGTTTATCAAACACTCTACTATTCTGGGGGGAGGGGTTGGTTTCTTTGTGGGGGGATGTTATTTTTTTCAGAGTTTTTTTTTTGGCATCTGCATATTGTATGCCTAATCTGTTCCACTATTCAACCTCTCCATTTTTTTTTGTCTTTTTGGAGGGGAGAAGGCAGGACAATTGGGGTTAAGTACCCAAGGTCACACAGCTAGTATGTGTTAAGTGTCTAAGGCCAGATTTTGAACTCAGGTCCTCCTGACTTCTGGGTCAATGCTCTCTATTCACTGTGCCACCTAGCTATCTCCTTTCTATTCTTTTAGGGACAGTTAAGTGGCACAGTGAATAGAGTACCAGGCCTGGAGTCAAGAGAACTCATCTCCCTGAGTTTAAATCTGGCTTCAGACACTTACTAGTAGCTCCATGACCCTTAAGTCACTTAACTCTCTTTACCTCAGTTTCCTCATCTATAAAACAAGCTGGAGAAGGAAATGGCAAACTACTCTAATATCTTTGCCAAGAAAATCCCAAATGGGGTCACAAAGAGTCAGACAGAACTGAAAATGGCTGAATAAGAACAATGAATTCATTATTTTTCTGACTGCAAAATATTCTTTGGGGAGTTTGATGTGATACTAAATAATTAAACTAACTTAGATAACATTGTCATTTTTATTATATTGGCACAGCTTACCTATAATTCTCCAATTATTTAGGTCTGTCTTTATTTCTGCAAAGAGTATTTTATAGTGAGATTCATATAGTCTCTGGGAGAATCTTGGAAGATACAAGCTCAAGTATTTTATAGCATCCATAGTCATCTTAGTGCAATCTTCTCTTGGTTATATTTAGGACTGCTGATGATTTATGCAGATTTATGTGATATCCTGCAACTTTGCAAAAGTTATTAATTATTTAAATCATTTTTTAATTTTGTTCTCTAGAGTTCAAGTATACTATTATATTGTCTGAAGAAAAGGATAATTTGAGTTTTGCTTTTATCTGCCTATGCTTATTCCCTCAATTTCTTTTTTCTTGTCTTATGGCTATAACTAGTATTTCTAATATTATGTTAGTAGCAAGAGTTATAATGGGCATTCTTGCTTTAATCTTATTGGAAAGTCTTTGAACTTTTCAACCATTGTATTAAATATTTGCTGTTTGATTAAGATAAAGATTATTTACTACATTAAGGAAAGATCCATTTATTCCTATATTTTCTAGAGTTTTTAATAGGAATGATTGGGTTTTGTCAAAAGCCCTTTCTGTATCTTAATGTAATCATATGATTTCTATTATTAATGTTATTAACATGTGTAATTATACTTATAATCTTGTTTGTATTGAAACAACTCTGCATTTTTACAATAAATCCAAACTGGTCATTGTGTATAATTTAATATGTTGTTTTAGCTAACCTGCTAATATTTTATTTAAATTTTTTTCATCTATTCATTAGGGATATTGGGCTATAGTTTTCTTTCTCTGCTTGATCTCTCCCTAGTTTAAGCATGAAAACCCTATCTGTATTAGAAAAAAAAGGAGTGGAAGGGTGCCTTTTTTCCTATCATTGTAGATTATCCGTGTGGTATTGGAATTAATTGTTTTCTGAAAATTTGACAGCATTTACTTTGAATCCATTTAGTATTAGAATATTCTCTTTGGCATATCATTTATTATTTCCTCAATTTATTTTTCAGATTTGGGGCTATTTAAATAGTCATTTTCTCCTTTCATTAATCTGGGTATTTTATATTTTTTTAAAAGTCACCTCTTTCCTCTGTCATCAGTTTTGTTAGCACCTAATAGGGCAAAATGGTTTCTAATAATTATCTTTTTAGGTGCCTGAAACTCAGTTTTTTTATCTATGTTACTTTATAAAATAACAACAATAGCAGTAAAACATTTGTTTTTGGTCACTTGTAATTGGAGATTGAGAACTGATGCATTCTGGGATTTGCTGTTCAGCATGACAAGTATTCCCTGATTGAAGCTACCAGGTGAAAATACCTCTCCAAAGACCAAAAGGAAGTGCAGAAAAGTCTCTTCTTTCTTTGATCTCCCTTCACAATAGGAATTCTTAGTTATACTCTGCTCACTTTCTTTATTGAAGCATTGCCTACATTGCAAGCCTACCCCCCAAATATAAATAATTTGGAGTTGAAATGGAAATAAATTTAAATTGGGGCAGAGATGTCTGTCTGGATGCTGGAAATTTTCCTAATTAAGGTCTCTGAGGTATTGTGATTGCATGAGTACTTTTCTTTCTGATATTAATTACCATAAAATATCAGATTAAGGTCCAGTCTCAGACACTTGACCCACTTTCTAGCTGTGTGACTTTGGGCAAGTCACTTAATCCCAATTGCCCTCCAAAGAGCAAAAAAAGAAAATCAGAGTAAGGGACCAATGAATCAAAGGGCCATTACATCAGCCCCAGGATAAAAGTCAAGCTAATTGTTAGAAAGTATGATTCTCTATCCCGGCCCAACATGACAAAAGAATAGGAGTTGGGTGGAGACAGGCCAAACATGAGTGCTAAGGCCCAGATGAGAGTCATCTCCTCCCTTCCCCTGCCCCTTTCATTTAGGAGAAGGGAAAAGAAAGGATCGGCACCTTCCCATGGGAGGGACTGGGGAAGAGGACAAGAGAGAAGCAGTCTGCTTATAGATTCCTTTCCTCCCAAAGGGTCCAGACAAGGGCCCCACCATTGCAACTAGGTTTTGCCTCCCTCACCAGCCCAAGGAGTATAGACCATCACTCACTAGTGTTACATTTCACCCAGAGTTCAGGAGCAGTAACAGAATTGAAATAAAATGGGATTGAGGATCCCAGGACTTGGGTGGGCACTGTAAAAGGAAGGATGGAGAAGTCCCTAGAGCTCCTGGCCTACACTCTGGAAAACTTGGGATGGAATCCCTCCCCAGTCACTTGCCATTTGTATAATCCTGAAAAAGAGACTTACCTCCTCTCAGCTAGGGTTTCCTAGTCCATGAAATGGAAATAATATCTTTCTGACAAGGCAAAGTTATGAAGATCTGACAATAGCTCCCATTCAGATGGTACTTTAAAGTTTGCTAAGCCCTTTATAGACTCATTGAACCACCCAATGGTCCTGTGTGGTAGGTACTCTGTGGATTATTAAACAAATTTTAGAGATAATGAAATAGACTCAGAGAGGTTAGTGACTCACCCTCAGTCACATGGCTAATATGCATCAGTGGCAAAATTTAAACCAATGTCTTCTTGACTGAACTCAAGTTTCTTTCCACTACATCATGAATTAGCAAATCCTAAAGCAACATATGAATATCAGTGATTATTGGACCAATCAACACACACTAATTAAGCCAACTTTGTTCCAGTTCCTGAACTATGAGGCTACAAGACCAACATGGATCATTCCAAGTTGTGGTATATATGAATGTAATGGACTACTATTGTTCCATAAGAAATGATGAGCAGGCAGATTTCAGAAAAACCTAGAAATCTACATATATGAACCAATGTTGAGTGAAGTGAGCAGAGCCATAACACTGTACACAGTAACAGCAACTGTGTGTGATGACTAACTTTGACAGACTTAGCTCTTCTCAGCAATGCAATGATCTGAGACAATTCCAAGACTCATGATGGAAGATGGTGTCCACATCCAGAGAAAGTACTAAAGGGTCTGAATGCAGATCAAGGCAGACTATTTTCTTTCTTTTTTTTCTTTCTCATGGTTTTTCCCTTTTGTTCTGATTCTTCTTTTGCAACATGACTAATGTGGAAATATGTTTAATATGATTGTATGTGTATAGCCTATATCAGATTGCTTGCTATCTTGGGGAGGGAGTGGGAAAAATTTGAAACTCAAAACCTTATAAAATTAATATTGAAAAGTAAAAAAATATATTTTTAAATGGATCATCACCTCCTGCCCTTAAAGACATTAGAGTTATCACTTCCACATCTCAGGGATTAGTGGAGCAATCTGAAAAGTCCATGTACGATTTTTAGCCCTCCTTTTGTGCCAGAGAAGGTCTGAATATTTTTTTCTCTTTTATGGTGTGTTTACAATACCTTATTGTAAAATTTGGATTAAGGATTTGGTCATAGGTTATATGTAGGTCAACATTAAGTAAAAATACTAGCCTTTGTGTTTTGTCTGCTGGCTTTCATATTCTTTTCACAAACTTTAACTTTTTTACTTATTTCAACTTTAATAAAGAAATTCTGTATATTCATGGTATGAAAAGGCAAAATGTGTTGATAATACACAATACTATATATATGTCTGTATCTATATCATGAACTTTTGAGTTTCTAAACTTTTACTGTGTCATCTGCTGCCTTTGTATCATCTACAACTTCAACAAAATTCCCCAAAAAATTCCTACTTAATTTCCTATGCCAACCTTTGATGTATCAAAACTGTGATAGAGAAAGTTATGATGTGAAAGGGATAGCTATACATGTTATTGAGGGAATCAGTGTGTACATATAGAAATATATGCAGGATAAACACTAAATTATTAGAAGGCTGCCTTTGTGAAGCAACAGAGATAATGGATTTTTGAGTTAAGAGGGACCTGCGAGGTCATAAACTCCAGCCTCTGTCTTAAGAACAAGCAGTGAACCAAGAACAGTAGAAGGCCATCGGGGGAGAGAGGCTGTGGCATTTCTTGAGCCAGAAAAGACAGAACTTGGATCTTAATCCTGGAGGAAGAAAAGGACTCTCCAAGGCAATGGTGGAGAGGTCCCTCTCCTCAGGTATAGGGGACAGTTAGGGAAACTACCTGAAGATGGAAGATACTTATTGTGAGAAATCCCAAGAAGGGCCATTTTGTTAGACCAAAGAGGGAAGGGGAGTAATGTGCTGTGTAACTGGAAAAGGAGTTGGGGACGGGCTGTGAAAAGCTTTAAATATCAAATAGAGGAGGTGATTTTGGATCCTAGAGGTAATAGGAAGCCACTGCAGTTCAATTATTAAGGGAGTGACATGGCCAGTCATTAGAGCAATTGATGGATTGAAGTGGGGAAAAACAGGGGGAAAGGCCAATTAGCAGCTGTTACTTAATCAATCAATAAGGGGTTGCTATAAGCTAAAGCAGCCAGGTGGTACACTGAATGGAGTTCAGGGCCTAGAGTCAGGAATCCTCATCTTTCTGAGTTTAAGTCTGACCTCAGACATTTTCTAGCTATATGACCCTAGGCAAGTCACTGAACCTTGTTTGCCTGAGTTTCCTCACCTATAAAATGAGCTGGAGAAGGAAATGGCAAACCACTCCAGTATTTTTGCCAAGAAAACTCCAAATGGGGTCACAAAGAGTCAAATATGACTAAAAAATGACTGAACAACAAATACTATGAGGCAAGCACTGTGCTAAGCCCTGGCCTCTGTGCTCAAGAAACTCACACTCTGATGGAGAAACAGCATACAAAAAACTCCATAGACACAAGTTGTACCTAGTGTCAGCAGAAGGCAATCTTGGAAGTGGGGGTAGGGTGAGAACCAGGAAAGATCATCTGCAGAAGGTGGGATTTAGGGAATTGAGAGAAGCCCAGAGGCAGAGCTAAGGAGGGGCAGCTAGCATGGTGAAGCTGGATGGAAGGAACAAAGCTGAGGACACAAAGCAAAGGCATCAGCTGAGCACGTGGTGAAAGCCTTGGAATGCCACACATAGCATTCAGTATCTGATCCTGAAGGCAAGGGGGAGCCAAGGAGTTTACTGAGCAGATGAGTATCATGGTTAGCTGCTCTTTAGCAGCTAAGTCAAGGATGGGGTGGGAAGAGACGAGGCAGGGAGACTTAGGCTAATGCAGAAGTCTGGGGCTGAGGTGATGAGGGCCTGCACCAGGCTAGGGGGAGTGTGGGCAGGGAAAAGGACACACATATGAGAGATCTGGTGAAGGCAAAAAGAGCAAGGTGATGGCAGATCAGATTGTGGGGGTTAGTACGATTAAGGAATTGGGGATTTTGTCAAGGTTGGGGGCCTTCGTGACTGGAAGGATGGCAGTAACCTTAAGAGTAATAGAAAACTTAGGCATACGAAAGGTTTAAGGGGAAAGATATTGAGTTCTGTTTTAGACATGTTGAGTTTGAAATGCCTAGAAGACATCTAATTCAAGATTAAAGTGTTCCAAGGAAAAGGTTCTGAGGGGCTGAATTAAGTGGTGAGTGAAGAAAAGAGACACTTGCGCAGGGGGAAATGACAATACTTGGAAAGGGACCAATACCTTTGAAGACAATTGTCCCAGTCGACTAAAGAGGTCATAAACCAGACAACAGAGCAGCGAGGGAAGAGATGGTGGAGACACCGATTGTAGATGGCGATTGACTAAAAATGGGAGTAAAGATATAGGATAGTATTTTGGATATACAGAGTGGGGTTTTTTGTTTTATTTTGTTTTCTTAAAGATTAGGAAAGGTATGGAGTAGGTTTTAGATATCTGGAAAGTAACCCACAGAGAGTAGAGATTAAAGATAGAAGGAATGATAAGGAAACCTACTGGAGAAGTCAGGCCAGCATGGGATCAGATGTGCATGTAGAAGATTTGACCTTGGTGAGGAGAAAGGGCCACATGTTCATCCAAGACCAGAGTGAAGGAGGAGATAATGGAAGATGATGTCCATAGTTATTTCATGTCAAATACTTATTATCATTACTTGCTATCTGAGCGACTTTGGCCACATTGTTGTTTGTCCTTTGTTCTCAAAGAGGATGGGGTGATGGGGTCTTGAGTTGCAAGTGAATCAGATATGATGGGGGCAGAGCTGTGCAAGGTCACCAGCCTCACTGTAGGGTCACTGAAAGCCGGTGGCAGTACAAAGGTCAAGGTGACTGGTGATGGTGTTCAGACTGTTTCTTCATCTGTAACATGAGATCTTGAAACTCATTGATCATCAATGTCCCTTCCCACTGTGAGGATTTTGGTCCTAAGTGATTACTCTTCCCAGATTTTCTCATTCCTGGTCCTGTTCCTTCTCCCCAGTCCTATACCGAAGTAACAAAAAAAATTCCTCCTCGACTTCAAAGGACAATGCCCATCATGGTTTCTGATGGTCATCTGATCCAGGAGCCTGAGAATGGGAAGACCATAAGCTCAAAATTTCACATCTGACCACTGACTTGCAAAATGCCTTTGCAACCCTCTGGACAGCAAGTCTGATGGTCAAATTTGCTACTGCAAATTGAAACATCTATATGCAGCAAACTCTTCCTTCTGGCAAATTACTGAGTTTTCTGCTTGGGTGAACACGCTGTTCCCAATGATGCCCCGCAGGGAGATGGTCGCTGCTTATGCTGTAATTACCTGCTTGTGGAAACTAACTCTGAGCAGTGTCCCTACTCCTAATTTTCTGATTGAAACTCAGCATGATCCAGAGTCTGTGTGTGTCTTTAGAAGACGCTTCTTAGCTTTGAAGCAACGTGAATGACTAGGAAGTAAATCAACCTTGGTCAGTTTCCATTGACAGCCAACCCTCCATTGGGACATCACCTGTCTGTCCCCTTTGGTTAATAGACTGCTGAGGAACATTTGTGATGTCAGCCCCTCAATTAGACAACCCAGTGTGACCGTTCAAGAGACAAGATCCCGAAGAAGGATAATAAGGGACCATATCCAGTCCAAAAGCAAAAATCAGAATTCTCTCAGGAAATCTCTGAAACCCAGTGTGTATAAATGATTTATTTTCATAGCCTGTGACCCAACAAAATAATAACAACAATAATAATATATTAACAGTAATAATAAAAAGAGTAAGAAGAGAATGAGAATGAGAAGTAGTAGTAGATAATTAAACAGACTTTGGAATCAAGAAGGTCTGCTTTTAAGCCCCACCCCTAAAACATACCGATTCTGTGACCTTGACTCAAGTTCTCTGTGCCCCAGTTAAGTCTCTAGTTGGGTCTATTATAATGGAGATTCCTTTTGGACAGAAATTGAACTAGACGATTGATGAACCTTCTCACTCTAAAATTTTGTAATTCTGTGATTCTCTAAGACTATACATTGAAGAATCTTTACTAGTTTCATTGATGGAGGGAGTTTCCTCACAGGGATTTTGCAAGTCCAATGAAATCACAGGTCTGAACTGGAGGTATTGGTGATGAGGACAGGGTGGTGATATTAGTTAGCTTTTATATAGCAAGAAAGACAAGATATGGTGTGTTTTCACCCCCCTGCCATCCCACTGCAATAGGCAGGTGGAGGAAAGGTTAGACTGTCCCATCAGCACAAGAGGGCAGAATGAGGAGCAATGGGTGAGGGATGACAAGAGGCCAACATAAGCTGGACGTTAGCGAAAGCTTTCTTTTAATCCTAACTGATGCAAAGTGGGAAGGGCTGCCCTGGGACGTGATGGGTTCTCATTCCTTGGAGGGCTTCAATGAGAATATGGAAGACAATTTGTCATGAATGTTCTAGTGGGGATACCTTTTGTGTATGGGATGACCAATAACATCTCTTACAGCTCTGAAACTCTGTGATCCTTTGAGTGGGAAAGGAGTTCAGAAGTCATTTAGTCCCATCTCTCATTTTACATAGGGGGTAAACTGAGGCCTAGAGTCATGAAGTGACTTGCCCAAGGTCACCCAGTCAGGTCTCCAATCCAGGTCCTCTGCCTCCCAACCCAGTGCTCCCTAGTCACAAAATCATGGATGGAGAGCTGGGAGGAATCCCATCCCAACTCCCTCACTTTACAGATGGAGAAATGGAGTCTTAGAGAAGGTAAGTGACTTTTCCTAGGTCACACAGCTAGGCATCCATCAGCAGAGGTGGGATTTGAGCCCAGGACCTCTGACTCCAAATCCAGAGAGTTTGTCACTCCTCTAGCCAGAGGAGTTAGCCTGCTGAAAATAAGGAACATAACTCATTCAGTTGTTTCTTTTGAAGAAAATCTAACTCCAAGGGAAGGTCCCAAGCTGCCTGGAGGAAGTGAACCGTGGAGGGAAGTGAATACCACTAAGCCCTGGGGTAGGGTCAGAAACCTGTCCAGTTAAGTCCCTGAAACCAAAATTGGGGTAATGATAATAATTACAGCTCGGAGACATGGCCAGCCTCGAGTCTGGATGGATTCCAGAAGCTCTTTGCAGATTTTCTAGCTAATAGACATTGCATGGTGGAGGGGGCAGGGTGCTCCTAGGATGCAGCTGCTTCTGGGGAAGAATGCAGAAACCACTGAACAGCTGCAGGGACCAGCACCCCCTCCACCCCCCGCCCCGGCGGAGCTGCACGCGTGCAGGAGAGCCCCTGCCTGAGATGCACGTCTCTGGTCACACGCCCCTTGGGAATGCGGGTGTTCCAGCTCCATCATTCTCCCTCCCCGTCCCACCCCCAAATCCTCCCAAAGCCTCTGGTGTAAGTTTCAGGGGGACCTCGGCTGTCTGGCTGCCTCCGCGCTTCAGGGAATGACTCATCCTTCAGTTACAGGAGCTCGCCGGCTTGTGCGCTCCAAAGAGAATGCTTTCTAAAGCCTCTGGCGTTTCCTTCCCGTCCTAACCCTAGGATGACTTTAAAAGGCCCTTCATCCTCTTCGGATCTTCAGCCCCTTCCTAGCATCAGAGGCATGAGAATTAGAGAGAAGGGACTCCAGATAATAACAGAGCAATGCAGTAGTAGCTAACGTTTTGGCTTTGCAGAGTTCTTTACATACGTTTCATCATTTGATCTACCAGGGAGGTAGGGGCTGTTCTTGCCCCCAATTTACAGATAAGGAAACTAAGGCTGAGGAGTTCAGTGACTTGCTAGTAAATGTCTGAGGGACATCTGAACTCAGGTCTTCCTGACTCCAAGCCCAGAGCTCCACCCACTGAGCTGCCCCATGGAATCATGGAGCACAAAAGCCTCTTAGGTCCTTTACTGTTCCAGGCCTATGGCCCTGTGCATGACTTCAGGCCAGACACGGCTCCTCTCCAGGCCTCTGCTTCCTCTCTGGCCAAACCAAGGGCTTGACCTGCTTAGTTGCGAAGGCCCCCCCCATTTTCCAGATGAGGCAACTAAATCCCAGAAAGGCAAGTAATTTACCCAAGGTCACCCATCTGATATATAGTAAATTACTTTGAGCCTAGGTCCTCTGACAAAGAGTGTGGACATTTTTCTTCTGATCCTAGGCCCCAGACCACTCTGCCTCTTACAGATGATAGTTTATGTATATCTGTGGGGCAGGGATGAAATTAGGAGTGGGGAAGGGGAGATACTCCAAGTTCTTCACCAAAATAAGTCCTTTTCAGCCCTTGATGAAGAAAGTCTGATGAGACTAATTTTAAAAGCCTTTTATGGTCTCGCTCAGCTGAAGAATTTTCCATTCCCCATGGACCATAATGTAAGTCATCAGGACTTTCTGCATATCTATAAATAGTCTCTCCATGTGAGCCCCGGCCCTGACAGGCCATTTTCATTACTTAAGCATGTCCGTGATCATGAGAACAAACGCCACTGCCCGGAAGGCCAAGGTTCCCCAGCCAGCCCAGCCTGCCTCTGAGGCACATGTTGGACAAATGTTCCTCAGCCTGATGGGGACTGGGAGGGATGAAAAGATGGGACCAGAGAAAAGAAGGAGACTCCCATGATGCCCCAGGTTGAGGAAATCCCTGGGAAGCGGGGAATGGGGGCATCACCAGGCTGGAGGGTCCTGAATGAAACAGCATGACAAGGAAAACAAGCAGTCCACCCATTAAGCAGAGGAGTTCTATTGATAGTATGCAGAGCTCTGGACAAGTCTGCTAACTCACTATGGGTCCATAAAGGCTTTTTAATGGCATCCACAATACTCAAATGTGAATGAAGAGGTAGAGGTCAGGATCAGGATTTGAACTGGGGTCCTTTGACTCCAAATCCAGAGCTCTCCCTACCGTACCTTGTTGCCTCCTCCTATGGTCTTAGAAGATTACCTAAGGCAGGAAGAGATCATGTGACTTATCTGAGATCTCACTGCCATGTATCCAAGGCAGTGCCTGAATCTATTTCTTTGTAACCCGGGTCCAACCAATCTCCACACAGTATCAGGACCGCCACATTTGACTTTGTGGTGGGCTTTAAGTTTAAAAATGCTCAACACATACTCCCTCAATTGGACCTCACAACAAAACTATGATGTAGGCACTACAGATTGTTACCATTTTACAGATAAGGAAACTGAGGAAAAGGGAGGCTCAGTGACTTGCCTGTGGACACTTAACTTTGTAAGCATCAGAGGCAGAATTCAAACTGAGATCTTCCCAACTTAAACTCCAGCTGTCTTCAATGTTGCCCATTTCCATTCAAGGATCATGGGAGAGAACTGGGGATGTTCAGCTTAGAGAAGAGAAGGCTCATGAGAATGTGATGGTGGATTTCAACTTTCTAAGGGGCTACCATCTGGCTTATTCTCTTTGGTCCCAGAGGACCAAATAAGGAGCTTGAGGTTTAAGAGTTAAATTTGGGTTTGGTTTCCTTACAATCAGAGCCATGGAAAAGAGGAATGAGATGCCTATGATTGTGGTGGGCTCTCTCCCTCGCTCAATGTGGGAGGGTGAAGAAGAAATCCCTTTTTAATGTCTGGACTAAATGACCTCTCAAGTCGCCCTCAGCTCCATGCTTTTGGCAATTGGTTGACTGGCTTATTGGTTGAGTAAGAGAGACATAAAATGCTTTCAGAGTCCGGAGTAAGGAGAGATCTCTCTGGTGGGAAGGAGGAGGTGGAAAGTGAAGGAAGTGGGATGGGGAATGGAAGAGGAAAGGAACCTCTAAATCCCATTGAAATCCTAGCCCTCCTCCAAGGCTCCTGCTTAAATGTCACATCCTCTGTGAAGCCCTTCTCCGGCTCATAGACTCAGAACTCTAAAGGTCCCTTCCTTCCTCAGTTCAGAGTCTTGAGCCCTGAGAATCTTCACAGAGGATGTGACATTTAAGCATGAGCCTTGGCAGAGGGCTAGGATTTCAACAGGTAGAGACAGAAGACAAGGAGAGAGAGAGAGAGCATTGCAGGTCAAGTAGAGAGAAACCAACTTTTTCAAAAGCTCAGTGGCTTGTGAAAGACTTGGAATAAAGACTGCTATCCACCTCCAAAGAAAGATCTGACGCAGTCTGAATACAGACTGAAGCAAACTTTTTTTTTACTCTATTTTTCTTGGGGGTTTTTTTGGTTTCTGTTTTCATTTGCAACATGGCTAATATGGAAATATGTTTTGCACGACTTCAATGTATAATCTATAGCAAATCGCCTGCCTTCTCAAGAAGGGGGGAGGGAGAGAATTTGAAACTCAAAATTTTTTAAAAGTTAATTTTTTTACATATAACTGAGAAAAATTTAATGAAATAAATAAAAACATAAAAAATCAAGCTCAGGGAATGGAAAATGCTGGATGAAGTCAGGTAATGGAGAATAACACATATATTCATAAATGTGCATAGATCTAGACATGTATATGTATGTACAAACAAACACACATATATATGTACCTGAGACAGGCCAGTGAGAGCCCTGGCCTAATGAGAGGCACAGTGTGCTGTCAGACTCCATCACCCAGGCAGACTTCAGACCATGCATAAGAATCCTATGATTTATTTCCTGTCTGCTTCCCACATGGAGAAGGGGAAGGGATGGGGGAACACAGCATTGAGTCTAGAGACACAGGAAAAGGCTCTAACCAGCCAGATCGACTACTCTCTTTCTCTCTCTGTTCTGGTGGTGATGGAAAGGACTATTGTAAGCCTCCGAGTGGGGAGAAAGGTAGCAGGGCCAACAGCAGCCACTGCTGCCAGCTAACTATCCCTCAACCCCAAGTCCACCCAGAACTGTGAATGAACGGTACCTTTCCATTCTGTCTTTTTTTTTTTTGAAGGGCAATTGGGGTTAAGTGACTTGCCCAAGGTCACATGGCTAGTTTTTTGTGTTAAGTGTCTGAGGCCAGATTTGAACTCAGGTCCTCCTGACTCCAGGGAGAGTGCTCTATTCACTGACCACCTAGCCACCCTAGTAGGCATTGTTAATATCCCTGTTTAACAGCTGAAGAAACGGAGGCAGATAGAAGTCAAGTTACTTGATGAGGACAACATCGCTAGTATCTAAGGCCAGATTTGAGCTCAGGTCTTCCTGACTCCAATCCCAAGGCTCGATCCACTGTGCCACCTAGCTGCCCCAAATATATATAGGGGAGAACACATCTTTGGACTTCTGTTCCTCTGTAAAAGCTAAATGATTTTAATTTTTTTTTTAATTGGACACTGGAACAGAAGTCATTGGGTTTAGTTCAGTCATTTTTTCAGTCATGTCCAACTCTGTGTGACCCCATTTGGGGTCTTCCTGGCAAAGACACTGAAGTAGTTTGCCATTTTCTTCTCTAGTTCATTTTACAGATGAGGAAACTGAGGCAAACAAGGTTAAGTGACTTGCGCTGAGTCACCCAGCTAGTAAGTGGCTGAGGCCAGATTTGAACTTAGAACTCCCTGACTCCAGGCCTAGCACTCTATCCTCTGAGCCGTCTAGCTGCCGCTGGGTTAATCAATGGCACAGAGGAGATGCTAACTATAGCTGGCAGTTGAAATATTAAAGAGAACACATTGAAACAGAGACTGAAGTTGATAAAAATGGAAAGATAAGCCATTGTTCCTCAGGGTACTCCTAGAGCCCAAAGGGAGAAATGGAGTCAGTCTTCCCCTGGGGGACCCAAGTCCTCAGAGAGAGCTTGTAATGGCTCCCTCAATCTACACATGCATTCTACAGGCCTTCCAAACTGGTCCAAGTTCTGCACATATGACAGTCCATGCCAGGGTGGGGATCCTGAGACCTCGAGGGCCACATGTGGCCTGGAGGTCAAAGTTTCCCCACCCCTGGGCCATGCCTTTAAACCATCCCACCTCCATCCTTCCTCACCTGAGGCTCATGGAACTCACAGCTTCCTTCAAGACTCATCTCAGTTAACACCTTCTCTAGGAAGCCTTGACTCATTTCTCCAAATGCCAGCCCCCTCCCACCCAACCTAGCCCTTTTTTCCCTACCTCATATTTATTTAGTGTAAGTGTGTATGCATGTAATGTGTACATATGTTGTATGTATATATGTATACATACATACACATATATATTAGCTAACTTTATATACTGCCTACTATGCACCAGGCACTAAACTACGCAGCTTACAATCATTATCTCATTTGGCCCTCCTAACAGCTCTAGGAGGCAGGCATTATTCCCATTTTATAGATGATAACACAGGCAAACTGAGGTTCAGTGGCCTGCCCAGCTAGTGAGTATTCGAGGCCAGCTTGAAATTCAGTCTTCCTGCCTCTAGACCCAGTGGGCTATCCACGTAGACCCAGCTCCCTACTGAATGTAGTCTCTTTGAGGACAAAGACCGTTTCTTTTTTCTTCTTTGTATCCTCAACACTTAGCAAAGTGACTTGCACATATCAGACCCTTTATAAATGTTTGAAGTTTGACTAATTGATAGCTACTACTACCATAGCTCAGAAATGCCCTAGATGACTCACCGTCTCCTCTAGGAAACTTTTTCCAATCTTTTGGTTCAGAAATGATTTTTCCTTCTTCCTCCAACCCTGGAGGAAAACATTTTGCATGCTAAGTGCTAGCCCTAAGGGTTATAATCAACCATGAAGAACTCAGCTAGTCTAAACTTTTCATTTTACTTGGAAGGTAACTGGGATCCTAAGTCTAAATCCATAAAGGAGTAAATAACAATCAGTCAGGACTTGAACTCAGAGCCACAACCACCTATTAAACCAATGGCTTCATATGTATTCTTTGATTTGCCCAGGGGTCTTTAGAAAAGTTGGTAAGTCAGAATGTGTCTACATTTCTGCCCTAAGCTCCTCACTCCAGCTGCATTGTCCTATGAGGAGGCCAACTCCCTATGGGACTGAATCACTTCTTCCTTTAAGCCTAGGCTGACCACACCTTGAAAATTACTGTGTCAGCAGATAGGACATAAGAGATAGAATGAAATCCCTTTTGGGTCTATGGAGAAGGAATGAGCTCAAGAGACTGAGAGGATCATGGAACAGAAAATGCACCACTTTGCTTAAGAAATATTTTTTAGAGTTTTTTTTTTTTTTGCACAAACCAAAACAATGCAACAAAGGTTAGAAGTGGAAAAGTTAACTAAGTGAAAAGCAATCTTTTCAGCAAGTTTCCTTAATAAAAGTCTCATCTTCCATACAAATAAGGAACTGATTCAAATTTAGCTGTTTCCCAATGAATAAATGGTCAAAAGACACAAATGACCAGTTTTCAAAGCAAGAAATCTAAGTTATCAACCATGATTTTTAAAGAAAATCTCCAAATCATTACTAATGAGAGTGTGAACATGTTGGGGGAAGGTATTGTTTTTATCTATCTTTGTGAGACCAGTATTTCACACAATGCCTGGCACACAGTAAATGCTTAAAAAATATTTGTTGTATTGACTTCATTAGATAAATTCAAGCTGAAACAACTCTATCAGAGGTTTCGACTCACACCTATCAGATTACAAAGGTGACAAGACAGGAAGATGGCTAATGTATGAGGTTCTTCGGGAAAACATTAAAGAAGCACATTAAAGAACAGTTATTGGAACTAGACCAATGGATCTGGCCATTTGGGAAAGCAGTTTGGAACCATGCCCCCATCAAATCAATAAATTTTGCATATCCCTTGGCCCAACAATACTACTTCTACTACTAGACCTATACCCAAAGAGATCAAAGAAAAAAGAAAGCGACTCGTAGGTACAAAAAGTACTCATAGCAGCTCTTTCTGTCATGACAAAGAACCAGAAACTAAAGGGGTGCCCATCAAGTGGGAAGGAAGGAAGGAAAGAAGGAAGGAAGGAAGGAAGGAAGGAAGGAAGGAAGGAAGGAAGGAAGGAAGGAAGGGAGGAAGGAAGAGAGGAAGGAAGGAAGGAAGGAAGGAAGGAAGGAAGGAAGGAAGGAAGGAAGGAAGGAAGAGAGGAAGGAAGGAAGGAAGGGAGGAAGGAAGGAAGGAAGGGAGGAAGGAAGGAAGGAAGGAGGAAAAACATTTATTAAGTGATTACTATGTGCTAAGCACTAGGGATTCAAATACAAAATTGAGTATTCTACCCTTAAAGAGCTTACATTCCAATGGAGGGAAGCAATATATAAAGAAATAGTTTCTGGGATGATCTATGAGGATCATCACCCCTAAATTTTTTATCTCCCGATGAGGACAGCCCGGCAGGCCAGTTAGCGCAGCACTCTGGGAGCCGAGCCCAGCCCCACGCCGAGGCTTTTGCCCCAGGGTGGGCCTGACCAGCCACCAGCCAGAGGGACTCCAGATCAGCAGCAGCGTGGCCGTTTCCAGATTTATCAACCATAGAAGTGAAGGACAAAGTGAGAGGTCAGTGCAATCTGGACTTTGGGACCCAGTAAGTGGGAGTGCATGGCTTTTGCCCCCAGGGCGAGAAGCCACTGAGACACTGGCATAGCCAGCCAGCACCACATGGCAGCTTCAGCTCCTGGCCTGCAGGGTGTAGGGGGACCAAGCGACCAGTCTGAGGGGTAATCGCTTTTGCTTTAACCTGCTTGGATCTGGATTGCAGTCTAGGGTGGAGGTCCTGGAATGTGTGTCCAGCTTGCCAGACCATGTGGAGACCTCAGAGAGGGCACCCATCTAATACCTCCGACAGCTGAGAAAACCCCAGCATTTGGGATGAAAGCTCCCCTGTCTAGAGTCCTACTGTGGCAAAAAGCCCAGGGGTCAAGTGGCTGAGGGGAGACATGACCAGGCAAAGGAAACAAAGCAGACAGAAGATTCCAACATTACACTCCTATTTTGGGGACAAAAAGGAGCAAAACATGGAACAGGAGGAAGAGAGTGAAGTCAGAACTCCTGCACCAAAAGCTTCAAAGGAAAATACGAGCTGGTTACAGGCCATAGAGGACCTTAAGAAGCAGATAAGAGAAGTGGAGGAAAAATTGGGAAGAGAAATGAGAACAATGCAAGAAAATTATGAAATGAGAGTCAACAGCCTGACTGAGGAAAATAACACCTTGAAAAATAGACTAACTCAAATGGCAAAAGAGGCTCAAAAAGGCAATGAGGAGAAGAATGCCTTAAAAAGCCAAATTTGCCAGATGGAAAAAGAATCTCAAAATCTCACTGGAAGAGAATCATTGCTTCAGAATTAGACTGGAGCAAATGGAAGCTAATGACTTTATGAGAAATCAAGATGTTGTTAAACAGATCCAAACAAATGAAAGAATAGAAGGCAATGTGAAATATCTCATGGGAAAAACCACTGACCTGGAAAATAGATCCAGGAGAGATAATTTAAAAATTATTGGACTACCTGAAAGTCATGATCAAAGTAAGAACTTAGAAATCATCCTCCAGGAAGTTCTCAAAGAAAACTGCCCTGATGTTTTAGAACCAGAGGGCAAAATAGAGGTTGAAAGAATCCACCAATCACCTCCTGAAAAAGATCCCAAAAAGAAAACTCCTAGGAATATTATAGCCAGGTTCTGAAATTCCCAGATCAAGGAGAGAATATTACAAGCAGCCAAGAAGAAACAATTTGAATATTGAGGAAACACAATCAGGATAACTCAAGATCTGGCGGCTTCTACACTGAGGGATTGAAGAACTTTGAATATTATATTCCGCAGGACAAAGGAGCTGGGCTTAAAACCAAGAGTCACCTACCCAGCAAAACTGAGTATCATGTTTCAGGGGAAAATATGGTCATTCAGTGGAATAGAGGACTTTCAAGCATTCTGGCTGAAAAAACCAGAGTTGAATAGAAAATTTGACATTCAGATACAAGAAGCAAGAGAAGCATGAGAAGGTAAACAGGGAAAAGAAATCGTAAGGAACTTATCAAAGTTGAAATATCAACATTCCTACATGGAAAAACAATAATTGTAACTTATGAAACTTTTCTCAGTAGTTGAAGAGAATAGAAATATATATGTCTATATATGAGGGTATGTGGGCATATGAATACATATGTGAATGTGTGCATATATGTTGACAGTATACATAGATAGAGGGCACAGGACCAATTTAACAGGGAGGGATGATACTTAAAAGGTGAAATTAAGAGGTGAGAGAGGAATATAATGAGAGGGGATGGGGAGAGACAGAATGGGGAAAACTATCTCATATAGAAGAGGCAAGGGAAAATGGTTAAAATGGAGGGGAAGAATAGGAAGGCAAAAGGGAATGGGTCAAACTTATTCCCATTGAATTTAGATTGAGGAGGGAATGAAATACACACTAAATAGGGTATCTCACCCTCCAGGAGAGTAGGGGAGAAGGGGATGAGAGGGGGGATGATGGAAGGGAGGGCAGGCTGGGGGGAGGGAAGTTGGAAGCACCCACTTTTGAAAAGGGATGAGAACAAAGCAGAGAATAGAACAAGTGGCAGGTGGGATAGGAGGGAGGGAAATATAGTCAGTCTTTTACAATATATCTACTATGGTATTGTTTTTCATTAGACACACATGTACAACCTATACTGAACTGCTTGTCTCCCCAGTGGGGGTGGGTGGCAGGGGGTGAAGGGAATGAATCTGGAATTCAAAGTTTTAAAATCAAATATTCAAATATATATATATATACTATTATTAATACTATTTTACATGTAATTGGGAAATAAGATATACAGGCACTGGGGCATAGATAGCCACTGGAAAAGTCAAAAGGGGTATGGGAGAAAATATGGGAGAGCAGATTGGAGAAGGCGATATCCTGTGGGACTGCTATTTTGGGGTGGTGGGTAGGGGAATAACAGGGAGAAAATTTGTAACTCAAAATCTGGCGGAATCAGAAGTTAATAAAGCATTTGAAAAATAAAAAAGAATAAAGGAGATCAGAGCTAACTTTAAATCGTCATGGAAAGCTATCTGGGTGCATCAGACATCAACCTTCTTACCTTCTGAGTGGTGTTTCCCAACCCTTACCCTTGATAGAGTTTTGTCTCTACCTGTGCAGTCATCCTGGTGTTTATCTCAATCCTGACTGTCAGTATCTTAAGGTAATGAGTTCCACATGCTTCCTCTTCTTTGGATAATGTGGTAAAGGCCTAAAAGAGACTTCCCTGTTTCTATTGATAGCATCATAATTCTCCCAGTGACCCAGGCTCCAAATCTTGGCGTCATCATTCGATGTGGTGATTAGGGGGAAAGGGAGGGATCCACCAGCTGCCAAGTACACATAAAAGGGCTGTTGCCAGAACAACTGACCCTTCTGTCTTTAGCATCTTTGACTAGCATCAACGCAGTCTGGGCTTCAGGGCTCCTCATTCTATTCTTACTGTTGGGACTACTGTGCCCAGTTCTGTAACAAATCCGTGATAATTTTAGTGTTTTTGTGTGACTACAATGGTTGGTCTCATAAGCAGCTCTCTTTTTTCTTCCTCATTTCATTCCTTATTTCTGGTTTTCCTTTTTGTATATCAATCTTGAGGGTTTCCCATTCTTTTGTGGCTGGCTTAACATTTTTATAGTTGTTTTGGGGTTTTTTGGTCACAAACCAACTTGGTGAAGCCTGTAGACTCCTCTGAAGAATGATGTTTTCAAATAATTGAAGGTAATTCAATATTTCAGATAGAGGTTAGTGAAAGTAAAGATGCATTATTTTTTCCTCATCCAACTTCATGGACACCATGAAAACCATCCACAGACTTCTTGCGAATATAAAAATCCAGATTAAGAACCTCTACCCAATAGAATATTTACCCATTGACTCTAACATATTTTCTCTGGACTCTTTTCAAATTGCTCTCCCCAAATCTGACACACTCGGATACTTCCAGCTTTCCTCCTTGTCTATGACAAACTCAATGGTGAAATAGTCAAGTGTCCCCAAGGACACTGACATTTCTTAATGAAGTAACTGATTCCTCCTTGTGGGTCAGGAATCAGACACCAGGCAGTCCACCAAAGTCCACCTTGCTTCTTCCATCTTTGGAAAAATAAAATTGCCCTTCAGGCAGATCTTGAATTTCTCATTTGCTTTACTTTGGCCACACAGAGAGGGAAAAGTGTTAGAGACTGGACCTATGATCTCATTAGCATTTTAGACTTCCCAGTGAGGAAACTCCCTCTCTCAATGCAGTTTGGCAACTTTTGTTCAACTTGTCAAGAGTCATCAAGTTACTTGAGGGTAAGAATTGTTTCATTTTGACTTTGTATCCCAAGCACCTACTATAGCTGTCACACAGAACTATTAAAAAATAACTGTTGAATGAAATTGAATTATCATAGTATGGTTTGTATCATAGTTATTAGTTCATATACTATTTTCTGTTGTTCAGTAATTTCAGTTGTGTTTGACTCTCCATGATTCCATTTGGGGTTTTCTTGGCAAAGATACTGGAGTAGTTTACCATTTCCTTCTTCAACTCATTTTACAGATGAGGAAACTGAGGCAAATAGGATTAAATGACCTGCCCAGGGTCTCACAGCTAATAAGTGTCTGAGGCCACATTTGAACTCAGGTCTTCCTGACTCCGTGCCCAGCATTGTATTCACTGCACCCCCTGTCTGCCCCTCATGTACTAGGTTGTCCATTAGATTCAGGCTTCCTAACAGGGGGCACCTTGCCTCATCTTTGTATTCCTAACACCAAGTACAATACCCTGAATGTTAGTGGAACTTTATAAAAAGTGAGAAAATTGTATTTGTGAAGAGGCCTACCTTCCAATGATTCAGAACCAGTAGGAAAAGCAAACCATTGAGTTCTCCAGTTCTCTACCTCTTAAGTGCCTGAAGAGATGCCCATGTCCTAGCAATGCCCATCGAAAGGATGAACCACTCATTGGTGGAAAGGGAGACTGTTCCGTGACCTTTAGAACAGGTTCGCATTACACTTGTACAACCTCTTTTAGAGGTTACAGAACAATCCCCCATTACACTTGACTTCCTTTTTTGTTTCCATAAAATCTATTTTCAATGAATTCTCACTACATCTGCTTTTGTTCTCTATTGCAGAGACTCATCAATGAACCAAGTGGCAAAGGGGGGTGCCCAACAGAGAGAACCCTAGACTAGGATTAGGAGACGTGCTTTCAAAACCTGGGTCTTCTAAGAACTCGCTGAGGGATCTTGAGGAGGACAGTTGGCTATTCTGGGCTCCCTAGGATCTCTGAAGTTTTTCTCAACTTTAACAAGTCTGTATTCTAAGATTCTTGACAATCCTACATTCTATGGCCTTGCCTAACCCCTTGGAATTCTGTGTTCTAATGTTCCTTCAAGCTCTGAAATTCTCTGCTCTCAGAATCCTCCTGGTTCTGACATTCTATGTTCTGAGGCCTTTCCCAAGTTTGAAATTCTGTGTTCTATGTTCCTTCAAGCTCTGACATTGTAGAATCATATAATGAGACAAGTTGAACTTTTCAAACAGCTCAGGGACTTTGGGCTTGGCATTGATGCTGCCCTTTTCCCCCAAGATAATGGGGGAGGTCGACAGTGGGGGGAGGGGGAATGAGGAATCATAGATAGGCCATTGGAGGAGAAAAACTTCTTATTCATTGGAACTAATCATTACAATGCCCAGGCTGAATTCAGAAAATACAATCATTCCATTCATGGCTGCTTCTTACCCAGCCAGAAAACATGTGTGCTTCAAGCTGGAAAGAGTTCAACTTGGGACACTTGGTTACTGAAGATGATAAAAATAACCAAGTTCCAATGTTATGGTGTACATACGGAGGACATTTAGTACTCTCTGTCCCAGTCTGGTATGGTGGAAAAAGCTCATGCTTTGGAGTCAAAAGAACTGAGTTCAAATCCTGCCTCAGAAAAAGGTGACCTCGGGCAAGGTTACTTAATTTCTCTGGCTTCAATTTCTTCTTCTCTAAAGGGCAACTAGATGGCCCAACGGATTG
This sequence comes from Petaurus breviceps papuanus, assembly GCF_028583685.1. Taxonomy (NCBI): domain Eukaryota; kingdom Metazoa; phylum Chordata; class Mammalia; order Diprotodontia; family Petauridae; genus Petaurus; species Petaurus breviceps. The sequence continues at coordinate 14,451,591 of NW_027185697.1, read as the reverse complement.
TAGAATTATATCGTAAGACAAGTTTAGCTGTTCCAACAGCTCAAGGATTTTGTGCTTGGTACTGATACTGCCTTTCCCCCCCCCCAAGATGATGGAGTCAGGAAGACCTGATTTCAAATCTGGTCTCAGACACAGTTTTGTGACCCTGAACAGGTCACTTCGCCCTGTTTGCCTCAGTTTCCTCTTCTGTAAAGTGAGTTGGAGAAGGAAATGGCAAACCCCTCCAGTATTTTTGCTGTGGTCATGAAGAGTCAGACACAACCCCACAACCACAACCACAACAACATAAAGCAGCTGGACTCGATGTACCTCTAGGGTCCCTTACAACTCTGATTTTGTGACCCCAAATCTAAATCTTTGAGCAGTAGAATAATGTCATGTATAGAGATGGGACCTCAAAGTCACAGAGTCCCAAATCCGAGTCTTGGTTCCAACACATACTAGCTGTGTGACCCTAGGTAAGTCCCCTAAATTGGAAGTGCTCTAAGCAACTCTCCCTGTCTGGAAGTTGGAGAGAAGGCATGGATGTGCATGAATCAGGGGAGGGGATTTCCTCACCAGACACCTTCTTATTCCAGTGAATTCTGAAGTCTTGGCTGTCTCCTCTGAGATCCTCTCACACCAGCTAAGGAGCCACATGAAAACACACAGAGCCTCCATTTCTTCATCTATAAAATGGGAGAGTAGGTTGATTCTGACCTCTCAGAGCCCTTCTAGCTCTGCGTCTGGGCCTCTGGGATCCTAAGAACCTATAGCAAATGAAGGAATGTGCTAGATCATTAGGTTTCTAAAGATCCATTAAGCTCTTGGGCTCTGACTTTATGAAATCTCCAGATATCAGGTTTTTATCTATAAAATTAAGAGATTTGGACTTTATGGCCTCTGAGGGTGTTTCTAGCTCTAGATCTGTGACCCCCTAGACTGAAAGCATGATTTCTGAATAGGACATGGCACCTCAGCCATGGGCAGATACTATCAGAAAAAGCATGGGGCCATCCTCAGACTACAATATCACCTCAAAGCAACAGTGACTGATGAAACTTCAGAATGTATATCACCCTCTCCAGAGCTGGAAGCAATGAAGGGATTAAGGTATGAAGGAAGGAAGGAAGGAAGGAAGGAAGGAAGGAAGGAAGGAAGGAAGGAAGGAAGGAAGGAAGGAATTCATTGTTTAGAAAGGTGGTGGGTAGAAGACTAGGAAAGCATCAGGAAGAAGCTACATGACAACTTGTCAACATTATGGAAGAGGTGATACTGGGGGAGAAGGCAATGGTCAGCCAGCAGTTGGATGAAGATCTGAGGGTTTTAGTAGACTACAAGCTTAGTGGAAGTCAATAGTATTATATGGTAGCCAAAGGGGAAAAAAACCTGGTGGTGTCTTGGAATGCATTAAAAGAAGCATACAGAAAGAGTCTAGAACTATAGGAATTCTTAGGTAAGCAAACTCCATTTATCAATGCATTTCTGCAATTGCTCTGAAACATGCAGTCTTGGAAAATTTGCCCAGAGCACTGAGGTTAGGTGACTATTCCAGGGTGACATAGTCTGTATTGAGTAATATGTTTGTTGTCTGTCTTTCCTTCTGAAAGAGGACCAATGACTTGAGGAGAGTGAAGTCTTGATTTATGCTTTAATTGGATTAAATGAAGCAGAGCTGTGCAAAGTCACCAGCTTCACTCTCTCCTCCAGCGTCATCTGAGTCCAGTGGCCAGACATAAGTCAGGACAACTGAAGATAGCCGCACCCCCCCCCCCCCGTATGGAGAAAAGGTAAAGTTTAAACCCTGGTCTTCATGGTTTCTGGGGGCAGGTAGGTGGCACAGTGGAAAGAATGTGAGACCTTAAGACTCATTTTGTGAGTTCAAACCTGGTCTCAGACACTTATTAGCTATGTGACCCTGGGCAAGTTACTTAAGCCTATTTACCTCAGTTTCCTCATCTGTAAAGTGATCTGGAGAAGGACATGGCATCTGTGCCAAGAAAACCCCAAATGGAATCATGAAGAGTCAGACACGACTGAACAATAACTTCCTGGAGCCAATGGCAGTTCTCTATGTAATAATCTATCTACTGTAAATAAAAGTGGGAGACTTAATGACCTTCACAGTTTCCTTTCTAGTGCTAAATCTATGATACTACAAGTCTATATCCATAAATAATCATGAGATAAGTTAGAGGAACAATCTTGGCTTTACTGCTATATCAGGTCTCCAGGCCTGGGTGGCACAGTGGATAGAGCACCAGCTCTAGAGTCAGGAGGACCTGAGTTCAAATCCAGTCTTACATACTTATTAGCTGTGTGACCCTGGGCAAGTCACTTAACCCGGCTTTCCTCCCCTTCAAATAATCATGTCAGATTATGGTTAAGTACATAGAACTCTCACATACCCAATGAGTGGCCATTCTGTTTTTGGTGCCTCTTAAAAGGAGCATTAACTTCAGTTCATAAGGAGGTAATAGCCTTTCTCTTTTATGCTGAGCAGACTACATTTGCATTATTGTATTTGGGTCTGATTTCCATATCGGTATAAAGAGGACACGGGGAGGAACTTAACAAAATGCAAGAGCTCTGGCGGACCTGGGTTCTACTCTCTCAGCTACCATTACCAACTCTGAGACCCAGGACAAGTCACTGAACCTCTCTGATGTTCAATTTCCTCTCTGTAAAATGGCCTCTGACACCCCATCTAGCTCTATAGACGACCCAGAGGAAGGTGATCAGAATGGCGGAGGGTCTTGAGTCTATGCCATAGGAAGATGAGTTAAAGGAATTGGGGTGCTTAGCTGACAGAACAAAAGACTCCTGGGAGCCAGGATTTCTATCTCCAAGTCTGTCCAAAGAACAATGGGTGACCATTGGAAAGAGGGAGACTTAGGCTCAAAGTGAGGAGAAGCTTCCCAAGAAGAGGAGAGCAGTCCCCACATGGAACAGTCTTCCAGAAAAGGTTGAATGACCACTCATTGGGGATATGATGGTGAAGATTCTATTCAGGTCTGTGTTGGACCAGATGATCAATGAGACATATTCCAATGTAATTCTACTCAAGGATTCTGGGTGCTTAACAATAATCTAACTTGTCTTCCATTTATTTATGGCCAAAGACTCATAGAATCATAGATTTAGCTCTAGAAGATAAAGAAGGGAATCATTAAGTTTCACACACACCCTTATTTACAGAGTAGGAAACTGAGACCCAGAGAAGTTAATCAAGTCACCCAAATTCATCCTGTTAACAAGCAGCAGAGAGGACCCAGGTCTTCCAGCTCCAAAGCCAGTGCTTTCTACAGTGCCCCAATCTCTTACCTGAATGCAAGCTCTCTGAAGGCAGGGGCTTTCCTCTAGTACCTAAAAAATACTTGTAGAATAGAACTGAATTCCTCTGAATGTTGAGAATTAGCTCTGATCTGACCATAGATAAGGAAGTGGAAACTCCAAGCCAGCCACTCTGCATTGACATCATTGACTCATCACCCACCACCTGAAATGACTTCTTACAAAGATCATGAGCCAATTAAAGGCTCAAATGTGCCATGGGGCTTAAGGGCCTGGGGAGGGGAGAATTGTAATATCCTGCTTCTTGGAAACCTATGACTGAGCAAGGCCCTGAGAGCAAATCTCTGACTCACCAGCCTCCGGTGTTTCCTTTAAGGGTCACTTAGTGGGGCCTTTCTCTCCCATTAAATCTCTCATGGGCAGGAATGCTGCTGATGGTAGAGAGTGACGTCAAGCCCAGCAGATAAGGGGTAGGGTACAGGGATGGGCCCCCATCAAATGTTCCCTAGTATGATGCAGGCTCTTACCCATCAGTTCAGCCTCCTTTCATCTGGAGGGGGATCTCATTGCACTTATAGCAGATAGCTAATTAGACCTCCCCCACCGGGCATCACAAGGTACATTTACGTATGTATCTGTGCAGAAAGAAATGTACTCTGGCTAATTGGCTCTCATTTGTACTTAGGAACGCCTTTCACACGGGATCTCAAAGCAATTTTTCAACTGAAGTCGGGGAGTTAATTATTCCCTTCTTGGGAGGTCCCGGGGCTACCAGAGTCCCTTTGTAAATTACCCTTTCTGGGCACAGGGTTGACATGTTTGGCAGTGGGAGAGCCCTGTAGGGAAGAAAGTCAGGAGATTACAGGTCTACAATGGGAAGGGACCTCAGAACCACCTAATGCAACCCCCTCATTTGACAAATGAGAATAGTGAAGAAAAAAGAGAGTAAGTGATTTGTCCACACAGGAATCCAGTTGCAGAAGCAGAACTGAAATCCAGATTCTTTGACTCCAGAGCTAGCAAGGGTCCTGTCTACTTTCCTATGATGCATTGAGGAGAAAGAGGAGGTAGCAATTGGGTTCATCCTGGATGACATAGAGAAGAAGGGACTGGAGTTTGACCTCCACATTTTATGGATTAGAAAATGGGGCCCAGAGAAGAGAAGGAACTGTGGTGAAATTGGGTCTCCTGACTCCAAATCAATTCTTACCATTGACACATAATGAGTCAATTCTACCAGTTGTGGAATTGAGGAGAAAGAGGATGAAAAGGAAGAAGGAAGAAAAAGAGGCAGAGGAGAAAAGGGTGGAGAAGATGAGTAAAGACAATGATGTTTCTGGCCTCTCTAATTCCTCCCATGCTGTCCTTTGGCTCACATATGCCCAGCCTTCCTCCATGTTCTAAACTAACCCAAAGTTCAGACTGCAGTCATCAAACTATATCCTATTCTTCTGAATTTCAATTTGTTGAATTTCACAAGTACCTATTAAATACCTACTACTTAGCTGTGTGACCATGGGCAAGCTACTTAACCTTATTTGCCTCAGTTTCCTCATCTATAAAATGAATAGAAGGAAATGGCAAACTTCTCCAGTGTCTCTGCCAAGAAAACCCCAAATGGGATCACAGATCACAATGGGATACAGGACTGATAAATGACTGAACAATAGTGCCAGACGATGGCCAGGTTCTTGTAATACAAAGACAACAGAAGTTGGCCCTTCTACTTGGGGACTTCAGTCTTATTGAGAATGCAACCTATAGATAAGAATCTCCCCAGAACAAGAATGAAACCACTACTACAGGGGCCTCTCTTTGTCTTGGTAGTTTCCACATTCACCATTTCCCATCAGATGCTTCAACCCAGGGAGATTCCCCACATTTTGTGGTCCATGGGAGATAGTGTTGGGTGCAGTCAGAGGGGCTGCTCCAAACCCAGTTCTGACATTCACTAACCTGGGAAGAAGCTGGGACCTCAAAAAAAGAGAACAGATTGTGGAGTCAGAGAGCTAGGGTTCAAATCTGTCAGCTGAGACTAACCACGCTGTGACAGGGCAAAACCCGGGCTTCTGCTTTTGTTGCTGTTGCTGCTGTTCAGTGGTTTTGAAATTGGGTTTGTGACCCTATTTTTGTTTTTTGTTGGAAAAAATACTGCAGTGGTTTGCCATTTCCTTCTCCAGGTCATTTTTCAGATCTGGAAACTGAGGCGAACAAGTTTAAGTGACTTACCCAGGGTCACACAGCTGGTAACCATCTGAAGCTGGATTTGAACTCAGAAAGATACATCTTTCTGACTCCAGGTCCAGCACACTATGTACCATGATGCCTCCTAGCTTCTGCTTCCTCACCTATAAAATGATGGACTTGGAGCAGATGGTCTCCGAGGCCCCTCCCTCTCATTCATCCATTAGCACCAATCACAGAACAAGGAAAATGAGCTGTTTGTACTCATTGGTCCCTAAGGTTTATTCCAGCTCCATACCTACAATCCCATATAAAATCAATCTACGTAGTGATAATAACTTAAATTTGTGTTACACTGTATAGTTTAACAGTAGTCAGAGGACATTTACAACAGGGCTATGATGTCCATCAAGCAGGTATTATTAATCCCATTTTAGAGATCCAGAAACTGAGGACAGAGAGATAAGGTGACTTAATCAAGGTCAAATAACCCATAGAGGATGCATGGTGCCCCACAGCTTGGCTGGGGGGCCTGGAAAACCCTGGCAGCATCCCCACTGGTCCTTGCCCTTCCATGGACTGGTCACCCAGTTCACAAATGACAGAGATGGCCCTGGGGCTCAGATATCCTGGCTTCAAATTCAGAGTCACACATGTCCCGTACTTAATAATATCCAGTACCTCCTGTTATCTCTAGCAGCAAATATAAATCCCTCTGTTGGTTTTAAAGTTCTCCCCAGCCTGGCCCCTTCCTTTGTTTTCAGCCTTTTTATGATTTTCTCCCCTGGGCATTCCAGCTAAACTCCTTTGCCCAGGATGCTTCATCTCCTTTCTCAGTGGTTTTGTGCTATCCATCCCTCATACCTGGGATGCCTCCCCTCCTCATCGCTGACTGTTAGAGTCTTCCCCTAAGATAGAACTCAAGGGCCACCTCCTGAAGGCAGCCTTTCCTGTCCCCAGATACTAATGCCCTGCCCTCCAACGCTGCCTTCTCTCTGCTTTCTGTTAGAAGCCCTGTCCTCTATCAGCCCTCAAAAATAATGGCTAAGACTTTTACAATGGCTCAGTGACGAAAGAAGGCTTTTTATCAAAGCTACGAAGTCTCAGAAGGGAAGGGCACCTCAGAAAATGTCTAGTCCCATGGGCCTTCAATCGAAATCCCCTTTCTGACTTGGCTGCTGGCCCTCAAAGCTGACACTTCAGGTAAACAGGTCTGCTAACCGCTCTCTAAATACGACTCTCCACCTCCCCCCTCTACGCTGATAGAGGCTGAATGCTTAACTGGAATTCACTCCCTCACACAAATGAGAACTCTGAAGTCCAGTGGGAGCAGTGGGGGTCACCACCTGCACTGGAAAAAGGCAAGCATCTCAATCCACTCCATCGCCAGCCCATTTCTCAGCTGGGATCAAAGAGGCAGCAGGGGAAGGAGATCCTTCCCCCTCACTGGTTCAGTTCATTGCACCAAAGGTTGTCTAAAGTCTGACCATCATCCTCTGATGTTTGGGGCACAGAGTTCCTCCATGTGAGGTGACGTGGGTAGCCCAGACAAGCTTCTTAAGGCAGACAGACAGACAGACATCCTACATGTAATAATATATACCCTGCTATGGCTGTGAAGCATGGGTAGTATATCCTAAACTATTTCTTGTTTACTCACACTTTACTAGAAGATTAATTTGCTAAAATTCCAGCTTGACCCTTTCTGTGGCTTTCTGTCTCTGTCTCTATGACTTTATGTCCCTGTCTCTGTCTCTCTCACACATATACACATACATACACTATTGGGAATACTAAAGACCATAAAGGGGCAGCTAAGTACAGTGAAGAGAGAGCTCAACCTGGAGTCAGGAAGACCTGAGTTCAAATCTGGCCAGGCTTAGACACTTACTAGCTGTATGACCCTGGACAAGTCATTTTACTCTGTTTGCCTCAGTTTCCTCATCTGTCAAATGAGCTGGAGAAAGAAATGGCCAACCTCTCCAGTATCTTTACCAAGAAAACTCCAAATAGGGGGAATAAAGAGGTGTACACTACTGAAAAACAAGCTCAACAATAACAACAAAAGAGAGTAAAAATAGACCACAACATAAAAGCCACTTAGAAGTTACTGGACTGTATCCTATAACAACTGTATCCAAGACTTCCTGACCTTACTATGTTTCCCCCCATCTAATTAAGCTGTTTTGTTCATTGTGACCTTATAGGCGGAGTGACCAAAAGAACATGGAAACAAATTGGATCTGGAAGGAAAATAAGTAGTCAATAAGGTGGGGCTGGATTGGCCAATGGGGTGGGGCTAGAGCTGCCTATGGAGTGAGGCTAGAGTGGTCAAAAGGGTGAGGCTAGAGTGGCCAATGGGGTGGGGCTGGATTGGCCAATGGGGTGGG